>NC_133327.1:565479042-565854042 GCF_042186555.1 Aquarana catesbeiana
CAACGGGTATTGTATTTTTGTGCATTAAAATTCAAGAAAGTGTATTTTTTCCAAAAAAATTTGAAGCATAAACTTCAATTTTATAATATTGCATGAATGTACATGTGGTACATCAAAGAAGACTGCAACATCAAGTGTGAAGTGCAAACATATCATAAACAGTAACCATAATCAAAAGAATGAATCTATTGTATGAAATAACAGGACTTATGAAATAACAGGTCACAGGAGTGCACTTAGTTCTGTACATTTGTAACTCAGATTAGGCCATACACTGGTACACATATATGCAGCTTCATGTAAGAAGACCCACTTTAGTGATGCAGCATAAATGTGTACAAGCAGCGGGAAAGGGTTAAGTTAATTAGCTGACAATACAAGTATAGTGTTGGCACCTTTATTTTAGCATAACTTTGGAGGAGTGATTCGCTGTCCTGGTTGTCCTATACTGCAAGAAGCCTTTAAAATGTAATGTAATCTGTCAGTGTTAATGTTTTGAAAAGGAAACAAAAAAAAGGAAAACTGCGCACAACATGTTGTATTTAATGTACATATAGAATGATACAATACATTGGTACACTCATAAAATTCACTCAGGGATCCTCAGTAGTGCACATAGATTGAATAAGACCAGAAATCAATCATTAATGGTGATGGTGATGGTGACTTGACTTTCTTACTCAGATAGATACATAAATAATCAGTTTGCACAAATGAGGGGACCTCCACAAGGAGTGGAGTATATACAAAGAATAAACAAAGCTCATTAAAATGACCACTTAATAGAGTGCCTTAATCGGTCCCAAGGTTCATGTAAAAATAATGCCACTCAGACTTCAATATCATCGGATACGGTATTCACCCAACCTGACCACAGCTTATCAAATTTCTTAGGGCAACTACTTGCAAAGTAAGTCAATTTGTACATTGGCAGGGCTTTATTGACCAACTCAATCCAGGCCCCCAAACGAAGGAGGGTCTGGGTTCTTCCACTACAATACAATCGATTTTTTTTTTTTAGCGTTAAAAAAAAGGAGTCGGAGTAGACTTTTGGGATGTTCTAAGCTCCTCCTCATCTAGATTACCCAGTAAACAGCAGGCAGGGGTACAGATGTTGAAGAGCCAGCTTCCCCTCAATAAATGTACATAATCCACTCCAAAAGTTACACACCTTTGGGCTATCACAGACCATGTGAAAAATCTCCGATGGCAGCATAACATCTCTGACAGTCAGGAGTTCGAGTTTTCCCCATCAAAAATAGTCTATGAGGCGTGTAATAGATCCTATGTAAATATTTTAACTGGATTATTTTAATCGCCTGCAGCGATAACCCCAGTAAATTGGAACCCCACCACCTCTTCCCAGACCTCATCCTCCAGATTCTATATGTCAGAACTCCATTTTATCCAACCTGATTTTATCTATCCATGGGGAAGAATCAGACAAAAGGAGAGAATAGTATCTAGAGATTAGTTTTGTATGATCTCCGTTTATTAGCTCCTTCTCCAATCCTGAGGGACATTGATGAACTGCCCTTAAGCCAAACTGCGCTGCCACCTCATGTCTAAGTTGCATATAAGGGAACAAATACTTGGACGGGAACCCCAATTCAGCCCAATAAATGGAAAAAGATTTAAACTCTTTCGGAGAATAACTGATGAGCATATTTAAGGTCAACATTCGTGCCGCGTTGGACTGAAGATAGTTTATACAGTTCTCCCAAACTCGGGTTATACCACAGAGGGGCAGTAGGGGATTTACTTAGAGCTGTTCCATTCAGGCTTTTGTTGCAGATATGAAATATTTTGTATGAGAATGTCAGGATTGCTGCCCCCTCAGTTGGGTATGGGCCATTCGTATATAATAAATTAATTAGAGCCTCATAAGATCCCATTAATGCAGCTTGGGTTGGAACCGCGGCATTTGGTAAATCCAGGAAAAACCACGCATGTATATGCATTAGTTGGGCTGCCAAATAGTAACTTTGTAGATCAGGAAACGCTAAGGGTCGGTTCACACTGGGACGACTTGGGATCTGACTTGTACGCCCTCAAGTCGCCCCAAGTCGCCCCAGAAAGAGATTCACATTTAAGTGAATGGGAGCGTCTTAATAGACACTACTGAAGTCGCTCCGACTTCAGAGCGTACTCCCTGTACTACTTGGATCCGACTTGGTAGGCGACCTGTACCATAGAAATCAATGGAAGTCGCCTCCAAGTCGGATCTCTCTCTCAAAGTCAAGCAACTTTGCAGGGAAAACCCCTCCCTCCCAGAGAGCTGATTGTCCTGTGATTGGCCACAGCCAAAGTCGCCTGTCCTTGAAGTCGCGTTGAAGCCGCGTTGAAGTCGCCGTGCAAAGTCGCGTTAAAGTCGTGTTGCCCCTGTGTGAATCGAGCCTAACCCTCCCCCTTGAGTAGGCAGTTTCAGTGTATACAAAGAAATTCTATCGGGGCCTGAACTCCACAAAAAGGAGGAGAGAAGAGCATCGACATCCAAGAAAAGTTTCTTAGGGAGATAAACTGGGGCCTGCCAGAATAGATATAAAAATCAAGGAAGGTATATCATCTTGAATATTTTAATTCTCCCCAGTAGATTCAGGGGCAATTTGGTCCAGGCAACTAGAGTATGCTTAAGTCTTTGTATCAGCTGGGAGATATTATTAATCGCATAGGATTCTACAGGTTGCTGCACCTCCTCCCCCAAGTATCTAAATTTAGCAACCACCTGTAGAGTAATTGATGGAGGCAGCTCTGCTATATTGGGGGTCAAAAGGAAATATTGACCAATTGCTCCAATTGACTCTAAAACCAGAGAAGTGTCCAAAATGAGCAATTGTCTCTAAGACAGTTGCGTCTCATTCTTTAATGGTATGACTGTTGAAACCCAAGCTGTAAAAGATGGGGGTATCTGATTTGCTTATTCTGCCTCTGAATCCAGCTCCAACAAGATTTACCTTGCACATGGAAGGCGTTCTTTGCATGGTGCGAGGGCAAACTGCTTAACCCCAGGGAATACTGTAACACTCGTATTTTAGCATTTCTACCATCTGGCGTTGACCAGTGTCTGGCCCTGTGTATTCTAAAGGAAAAGCTTTCTACCTAATCCATCTTTTTCTAGAAGCCTCTTGTTTTGATAAATCCATCAATTCAACATCTTTTGGAGGACCTCACTGCTAATGTTGCCTTCTTGATTACAGTCACATCTGTTGTGTTTCAGGGTTAGCAGCACTCTTGTAATGTGCCATTCCATGTTTTAGACAAGGTAGTTCTGAGACCCAAATCATCCTTTTCATCCAAGGTGGCCTAGTCCTTTACCCTCAATGGGGAAAATGTTCTCGCCTGGCTTTGTCCTGCACCAAAACAGAAGGAAGATGCCTTACATTAAGCCAAAAAGGAAAAACGAGGAAAACCAAAAACTGCACTAAAATTCCCAGATAAATTTATTACTGTATATAGTAACTCAAAAGTTTGCATACCCTTGGAGAATTTGTCATATGCAGTACCATTTGTAAAGAAAACAAGTGAGCAGGCCAAACACATTTACTTTTAATGGGATTCATATTCAACTGTAGGTCATTACAAAACATGGCAACAAGTAAACAAATTAAATGACCCCTGTTCAAAAGTCTGCATACCCTTAGCTCTTAATACCGTGTATTGCCCCCTTTTAGCATCAATGAAAGCATCCAATATTCCTGATATGTGCCTGTTGTAGCATATACTTGTATTAAAAGTACTCTGTTCTCTTTGCACTGCTTCCTTTTCTGTGAAATCCCTGGTGATTCTGCCAGTCCCCCTGCTTTCCTATTTCAAATCGCTTATAGAAAAAAGTATTTATAATTGTTTTTGTTTTTCTTGCCTTTGGTTTCTATTTAAAACTGCTTACTTTGTTATACAGTACAGGACACAAGTCCCTTCCTTCTGCTACCCGATCAACTCCTATTGCTTGCTAGAAAACAAATTAAAAAATTGCAGCTTCAGAGAGTGAGTGGGGTCCTTTGGGTACGCTTCAGGGGTTGTAGTATCCAATCTCCTTTTGGCAGTGCCCAATCTCCTGAAGGTAGCAGCATATAACACAGTCTATGATAACTAGTCTTGTGTCAAAATAAGGAACTTAACAGGTAAGTCAGAATTCCCATTTTTGCGTACGGACACAAGAAATGTTCTGCTCCCTGATTGTTCCCAGTTTTGAGATTCGCCCAAATCGCAAATGAAAATTAGCTGACTGGACATATGTCCCCAAGTTATTGTTCTGTAAATATATTGTGAAAGGGAATCAATGTATTTTTTCTTTTTTTATTATATTTCAGATGCGTAATATCAAATATTCGGACTTCCTGAGCTCATTGAAGAAAATAAAGTGCAGTGTTAGTTCTAATACCCTGGAATCATACATTCGATGGAATACAGAATTTGGTGATACCACGGTTTGAAAGACAAAACTCTTGTCAAAGGGTCCTCAAACCAGTTGCTAAATGGCAAATGTGATCCTGGAAGCCTTTGGAGAGATTTCATTTAAAAAAAACTGGAACTCTAAAGAAATCTAAAAAATGACACTCACCTGTGTGCACTAAATCTTTAGAAACCCAATAGGGAGGTGAAAACGATAATTCTTTTAAATGGCGTATTAACAGGATGTTTCGGTTTTACTTATATGGGGCTCTCTGTCATCCAAATATGCTGAAAGATTGTCCTTACCAGATCAGCACTGACTTTACTAGATGGGGTAGTGGCAACTTTCATTTTATGCTGTGTTCATAAGCTCGTGAGCTCAAAAGGAATACTGGGTGTAGGAAGATCTGTGCCTTGAGTACACGTTCCAGGTTTTGTTTTTGTTTTTTGTGCCTGCCCATCTTTTTAATAACCTAATACTTCCTTGGTATTTACCAACTGTGACTGTTTGTAAATGTGTGTATTCATTCTGCAATAAGAAAGCTAAAGAAAATATTTGCTTTGCCAGAGTGGTGGTCATTTTACTTAATGTGCCAAAGAAACCCTTTTGGTGGCACAGAAAAGGAAAGTGAACAAAAGCACATGAATACATTGTGAAGCAGCTAACTTGTTTTGTTCTATGTTCTTCACCTGTAGCTCTCCTCACATGTGAATGTCTAGCGGGATGCGGTTTGTCAGATTATGTCTCCAGTTTAATTCTAGCATCTTGAAAAATGCATGGTTTATTTTCCAATATTTTGACAATTTTGCTAATTGAATTTTTTCAAAAATAACTTTTCAAAACCATGACTATGTAAGATTGTTGAAATTGTTCTGCCATTTTTGAAATATAAATGGTTCAAAAAAAGTTTTAGAAATCATACTTGATATTCTGCTGCTTTGTTGTGTTACATCATATTGAAGGATAAATATTTGCCCTTACTTGGGAGATATGGGATTATGGAAATGCAGAACACGCTTCCAGGTGGCAATACAAGAACTGAGGAAACAAAACGCTTGTCTACACCCTTTCCCTTCTGTGTTTAATATCCTTTTTTTCATGGTTCAGGAATATAGTATGGTTACATAGTGCCTTTCCCCTTATATTACAAGGCAAAAATGATTTTGTACTTTTTTCTTTTTTAAAATAAACAGGTGGTCTGGATCCCAACTGGAATAGAAACAACTTTTGCATTATAAAAGTGTAAAAAAAAAAATTTTTCTATGCATTTGATTCCTATAAGGACACCCAGGAGTTCAAACTCATGTAAAAGCTTATTTAAGTGCTATAAATGGGGATTTCTGTTGGCCATGAAGTTGACTGCTTTCTCTGTTATAAGTTTTATAAGACTGAACAGGAAAACGTGATGCAATGAAAAACAAATGTATAGAAAAAATTACTTGGACATGACCTTGATGTTCTGGTCTTAGAGGTCTGTTGGCTCAGATTTCCTGATGTTGCCCTTTTGTAGATCAAAAAAAAAAATTTTTGGTAACCTGTTTTTAAGATATCTTTCATCTTTAAATCCCGACTAGAGTAAATACAATTACTTTTTATTTTCCTTTGGAAGGATATAATTTTCTTTATGGTTTACATTAAAGTGTGAAATATAGTAGCATTATCTCAAGGGTTTGGAGATGAATAGAGCAGTGTGGAAGAGCCTGTTATGTTTCTTTGCTTCTTGAAATTGATACACTGAACATTGTTCTAAAATGAAATTAAAGTTGTGTTTTATACAGAAACCCAGCTTGTTTAAATTTTTGGATTTTTTGTGTTGATGTGTTTTTAGCTTTGTAAAGAAACTGTGGATTGAAAGGGGTGTTAACAAAGTTTGTTAAATTTACATGTATGAAACTGGAACAGAAAACCGAGTGTACTGGATAGAACAAACATATACACCCATATGTGGGTGGGACTTTAAAGGCAACTTGACCACAAATTCAGTTTGTTGTAAAAACATATGTGTATATATTAAAATTCTGTTCTGTGGATATAAATGCATATTCTAAAAAAACTTGCATGGCTCAAATTATATGCATCTTAGAGTTATACACATGAAATCATTGTCTCCACTCCAACCCGACACATTTCAGGTCAATCTTTCTTCAGGGGTATACTGGGGGAGATATTTGTGTTTTAGATTTCATATGAGGTGATTGAAAAAACATGTAGCCGTACATCAATTAAAAGAACCTAAATCTGCCAATGCCATAAGAGGATCGGTGGTGTCTCCCCGCCAGAGAGCCCCAGTCGCCCCAACAGAGTTCCAGAGGGAGAAGCCATCTGAAACCCTTTTGGGTAGGGAGTGTGAGATGTTGGCTACAAAAGGGGAATTGAGGCAAACCATTAACAATCTGGTCCTGTGGAACATTGAACAGCTTTCTCTGTTGGATCCTCTCGGGCAATTGCTAAGTTGAGTGTACTGGATAGTGCATGTAAAACACTTATACTACAAAAATAATTAAAATTTACTTCTGATCTAAATCAAGTAACTTTAATATATCCCCAACAAAACCCAACCAGTGGAAAGCCAAGTCACACCAGCAGTTGCTTAAAATCACTCTGGCTAGGTAGCCAGCAAAAAGATGCAAGCGGTAATGGATTCTCTAAGGTGGTCACTGCAGTAGTCTACAAGGTTGTCTAAAAAGCTGGCACAAAGAGGGGACTGAAATCGTAATCTGGGTAGTTAAAGCACTTCCACTATATTATCATGACCCTTCATCAGAGAAGTGAGGCACTGGATAGCCTGTTAAAATAGGCCTGGGGATGACTGTGAAATGGCACTCAAATTGCATCTGTCGTGCATATGAGGATAATTTTCCTGCGCGGTATTTATAAATGAGTAATTTTTAAACAATAATATTTTTTTTTTCATTATTTAATATTTTATCAATACAAAACCCCAACCCTACAAATATACATCCACTTTTACAAAATTACATCATAATAATACAATCCTTCCTGGATCCCACCCCCCCTATCCGCCCAACCCGCCGCCCCCCCCCCCTCCTGCATGTGACTACAGAGAGATTAGCCTTCGCAGTCACTCCTACCGGGCACTCCCGGATTCCCAATTCTTCAAACTACACTTAAAATCTCCTCTAGGTATCTCCAAGTATTTTAAATTTTTGCCAAACTGCCCATTTATCCACCTGTTCATCCCCATCATCAGGTACCAATCCCCTACTGTCCATACACTCCATTGTGTAGATTTCATTTATACAATAAGCCAATCTCGGGTGTTTGGGCTTGACGTATCTAAACACTTGATTGCGATCTGCTTCTTGGCAGAATCCAACAATATAGGGACAATAGAAGATTGCTATCGCTTCACCTCCTCCTCTGTACCGTAAAATAAACATACCCATGGATCTTCCCGAATTACTTTGTCTGTAATTACCTTAATCAATGTTATGATTTTTTTCCAAAATGTTTTAATAATGGGACACTCCCACCAAATGTGGGCCATTGTTCCCAAGCAAGCACACCCTCTCCAGCATGTCTCTGATTTAGTACGGTCAAACTTACCTAATTTGTCTGGGGTGGCATACCATCTTGCAAGACATTTAAAATTTATTTCAGTCCTTCTAATATCTAGTGCCGAATAATGTACCATCCTCAATCTTCTCTAATGTGAGTTTACTACATTGTGACCCTAACTCCCTTTCCCAGCTCTTGATGTATGGAGGCTACCCCAGCTCCCCCCTCGCCCCCAGAATCCTGTAGATTTGAGCAATAGAGCCACCCGATTGCTCCCTCACACAGAGCTGCTCGAGTGGTCTATATTCTATATAGTCTATATCGGCGTATGTGCGTATTTCCCCGACTAATGAAATTTTTTAGTTTAATATAATCCTCTTTTATCCAATTCCCCCCCACCTCCCTCATCCCAGGCTCAAAAAATTTATTATCTGTCATATAAATCAAAGGTGAGTTATGTGTCCATTTACTCTGTGTGTGAATCTGATCCCAATATTTGAGTGTTGTGCGACAATACCGCCGTGTTAGTGCCCAGTGCTCTGTATTTTGGGGGGTTCCAAATAATGTGACCTAAATCAGTGTTGTTCAGATAGTGTTCTATGTTGACCCATCTCTTCTCCGAACCCTTTTTTGACCACTCCATAACTCGTGATAATATTACTGCTAAATAGTACTTATTAAAGTCTGGCAAAGCTAGTCCACCTTTTTTTTTTTTTTCCCCCTGCTCAAAACTGCGTAGGAAATTCGCGGCTTTTGCCACCCCAGATAAATCTTGCTATCAATTCTGGTAAAGCTCTTAAATAAGATTGGGGAAGTGGAATTGGCAGCATCTGAAATTTATACAATATTTTAGGTGTTAGCATCATTTTAACCGCATTCACGCGGACAAACCATGAAAGGGGCCTCGATGATAGACTTCTAACTTCCTGCCTAATCTTGTCCAGCAGCGGAATGTAGTTATTTGCATACAATTTTTTGATTGAGTTGGATAGTTTAATCCCCAAATACTTTATTTCCTTTCTCCAGGGAAAGGGAAACACCTCTGACAGACTCGTCACCTCTTGTTTACTCACATTAATATTTAGGATCTCGGACTTTTTCAGATTAATTTTAAAGTTTGAGATCTCCCCATATCTTTTTAAAATCTGTAACACGTTCGGTATGGTATTCCTGGGGTTCGAAATAAAGAACATAACATCGTCCGCGAAGGCCGCAAGCTTATGTTCCTCTGCTCCTATCTTCACCCCACTACAGTCTAAGTTGTTACGAATGGTGGCCAATAAAGGCTCTAGGGACGACAAATAGGAGGGGGGACAAAGGGCACCCCTGCCTAGTGCCGTTTTCCATCCGAAAGGGTCTGGAGAAAACCCCGTTCACCCTCACGGATGCCGAAGGATTATTGTAAAGTATCTTGACCCAAGATATAAATCTGGGGCCAACCCCCATTACTTCCAGGGTTTTAATCATGAACCCCCAGTCTACCCTGTCAAATGCTTTTTCCGCGTCCACTGACAGGAATAGAACTGGGGGCCCCCCAAGTTTACTGAACTTCAGCAGTAGAACTGCTCGCACCCCATTGTCCCTACTCTGTCTCCCCATCACAAAACCTGCCTGGTCTGCATGTACCAGAGTAAACATTCTCTCCTTCAGTCTGCTAGCCAGAACTTTGGCATAAAGTTTGACGTCTGCATTTAACAATGAGATAGGTCTATAACTCGAAAAAGCCTATTATTTTTACCTTCTTTTAATATCAATGTAATAGAGGCAGCTAAAGCTTCTCTCTCCATTGTACAGTTAGACCCCAACTCATTCCAGAAGTGACAAAGCCTAGGTACGAGAATATGTTTCATTTTTTCTAGGTACAGGGTAGTGAACCCATCGGGACCTGGGATCTTTCCCTTTTGGGGAATTTTTCAAAGCTGACAAGATTTCCCCTTCCTCTTCTATAGGCCTATCGAGGCTACTTCTGTCTTCCTCTGATAGCTCCGCCACCCCCGCCCCCCTCAGGAATTCCTCTACCCTCCCCATAGCAGTTTGGTCTCCTGGTCCTTTTTTGTCCAATGGAGTATAGGGCTTCATAGAATTTTTTGAACTCCTCCGCTATCCCTCTGCTGGTGGCTATTATCTCCCCTTTTTTATTCTGTATTTTCTCGATAAAATTCCGGTCCCTTTTCTTTCTCACTATCCTTGCCAGGTGCTTGCACGACATATTCGCCCAGCGATAATTATCCCTTGTTATCTTATTTAGGGCCCTTTTGGAGTCTAGCTCCATAAGGTCCCTTAGCTCCTCCCTTTTGGCGACTAACTGGCGGAAGACTTCCTCACTCTGGCCCTCCAGTTTTTTATGGTTCAGTTCCAGTATGAAGATTTCCTCGATCAACCTTTCCCTTTCTTCTTTTCTCTTTTTTTTTCTCCCCCGCCCCAATGGAGATGAGGACCCCTCTAATATACGCTTTGTGTGCTTCCCATAGGATGGGAGGGGAGACTTCTCCTGTATCATTGGATTTAAAAAAGAAATCCACTTCTTCCTGGACCTTTTCTAATACCTTTTGTTATTTAAATAGATTTTCATTCAGCTTCCACGAGAAAGGTTGCCTTTGCAGCTCTGGAGTCCTCAACCTCATCGTGACTGGTGAATGATCAGATAGCGAGATAATTTCTATTTGAGTCTGCTCCACCCAGTCCAGTAAACTGTGATCTGTAAGTATATAATCTAATCTTGAATACGTCCCGTGCACAGAGGAGAAGAAGGTATAATCCTTAACCTTTGCATGCTGCACCCTCCAGACATCCATCAGATGACAGCTATGCAACCGACGCCCTATCGTGCTGAGTTGGGCCTTCCCTGTCCCCTGTGCCCGGGACGTACTATCTAAAACAGGGTCAAGACAAAAATTAAAGTCCCCCTGCCAGCACCACCTCCCCCTCCCTAAACTCCATTAGTCTGGCAAGCACCTGGTTTAGGAACACCGTCGGGTTTTTATTGGGGCAGTAAACATTCGCTAAAGTAAACATTTTATTCCCCAGGTTACCCTTCAGGAGAATAAATCGGCCATCTGGATCCGTTACCCTGTCCACTAGCGAAAATTTAGAAGCCTTTGAAAACCCTATTGCCACTCCCTTGGATCTCTTAATAGGAGTGTCTCCATAGAACCACAGAGGCAAGCCTGGGGAGAACAGCTTTACTCCAGATTCAATGGCCAGATGGGTCTCCTGTAAAAATACAATATCTGCTTTATAGTGTTGAAGTTCCTTGAGTATTTTGGGTCTTTTCACAGGCGAGTTCAATCCCTTCATATTGTACGTCAAGAATTTAAGATCTGTCATTTAACTCACTAACCAATGTCCCCATTCCCCTATTAGCTGCTCATCTATAGCCAACCCTGCAGGAGATACCCACCCCCACCCCCTCCCTCCCCCGGCCATACAACAGCCCACGCGTAGGGGATACACTTGATCCCATACTGCGCACCTCATCTCCAAGGTTGGAGCTCCGCCAACAGCCTCCGGTACCCCCCCGCCCTTTTTACAGGGCGGAGTGGGGGATAGAAGGGCGGAGACAAACAACCCAACCAGGAATATCAACCTCCCCAAACCCCCCGCCCGCCCAGCAGCGACCCCCAGTTGCCTTCCCCAAACAATAATATTTTTAAGATACAGGATCAATCAATATGAATACAGACTAAGAGTTTTTTTTACCAGACATGTATGCATACAAAATAGTTATATATATTGGTAGACAAAAACAATTGTTACATAAAATCAAGAAAACAAATTGAAACACCCGCTAATAGCAGTGTTGTACTTTTTTAATGACACAGAAATTATAAAACTTCCCTGTAGAATCAATAACCAAGTTAATATGACAATTAGACAGAACGTCTGTATTTCACAAATTCAACCGTTACTATACTGCAGGTAAGTAAGTGATTAATAAATTATAGAATGTCTTGCGAGCAACTAGGGTGAAAATTATGTAATCTGTAAGCAAGCAGCAAATAACACACTCCCAATATAAATGTGAAATATTAAACTAAAAACAAAGAATGCTGCACTAATGATATAAAATATAGCCAAACTCTTGGTGTATCAATATTACTGTGCAATAAATACCAATACAAAATGTGTAAATGTACACTGATGCGATATAAACTGTATCCAATCTCTTAGTGCATCAATTTTCCTGTGCAAAATGTGCGAATATACAATAATGAGATGTATTCATATAATTCTTCTTATACTAGTCCAAATATATATCCTGTGCTTGAGTGTTATTAAGTAATTGATTAATAGTGTCAGGATAAAGATCTGTTTTCCAGGGTGACTAAAAAGCCTATTTTGACCAAACTTAAGTGTGAGGTCACACTTTGTGAGGTGAGCGCATTTCTAATGGGGGAGCACTGAGGTGAACTTGCATAAAGCACGTTTTTTGAGGCTCTGTGAAGATTAAATAAGTTTCATCTTTATCCTGACACTATTAATCAATTACTTGATTACACTCAAGCACCGGATATATATTTTGGACTATTATAAGAAGAATTATATGAAAATATCTCATTATTGTATATTGGCGCATATTGCATAGGAAAATTGACACACTAAGGCCTCATGTACACTGCTGCTGTTAAACAGACGTTTAGGAGCAGTTGGGCATATTTTTCAACTGCTCCTGAACTCTCCTCTGTTATCTTATCAGTACATGTATACAGGGTCGTTTATAGTCATTTCTAGGCAGATGAGTTTAGAGGCCTTTTTTGAAAAGCAAAAAAAACAGTTCAGATGCTGAGTTTAGAGGCATTTTAAAGCGCCAAACGGTTCTAAATGCTGTAATTCGCATTTAGCCGCGTTTCGTTTACAGGCGTTTTTCATTTTTGGCTATTTTGAAAAAAAAAACGATTTTAAACGCAAACGTGGCATGTAAATGCAGCAAAACAGATGTTTTAAACGTGGGTGACTATCTGTCAAGTTAAATCGTTCAGGAGAGGTTGTAAAAACGTCCTGTGTACATTAAGCCTAAGATTGCGCCCCAGACGACGTCAACTTATGACAAAACGTGTGTAGGGTGGTCAGGAAGTACTGACGCATCGCGTGTTCGTTTCCCGGAGAGTCACAGGCGTTCGCAGGCCGGCCGGCTAGTTTTGTGCTTGTTTTTACCTTCTACATTGTAAGTGTTACTCCTTTTATTATTAAACATATATTACGTTATTACACTATGGATAGCCTTTTCTTTTTCATGCCCTGATGTTTTGGCACCGGAGGGCCCCATCCATCCATTGCATCTATACCGATCTCAGATCAGTGTCCCTGGTATTGTGTTTTTTGACATCTCTTGGAAAGGCCCTGGCTGGGTATATAGCCGCAAGCTCATTACTGCTTGCCTCTGGTAAGCGCGCATTTCTGTTGGTGTTTTCACAATCACTGGTGATGGAAGATTGCACGTTTTCAATTTGAGTTCAGCTCACGGCTACTGTTTTTGCACTTTGGACTATTTTTCTTAATCAATTTTGACATTATTCATTTTGTATTGTTATTGCATATTCATTTTTGCACGGTTACACTGTTATCACATCAATGTGACACTGTCTCTCACAATCTTTAGCGCAGCTATTAATTATTTAGTTTATATCACATCATTGTATATTTGCACATATTCTATCTATGTTGGTATTTATTGCACAGGAATATTGATGCATCAAGAGTTTGGATTTTTTTTTTATCATTAGCGCAGCATTATTTGATTGTAGTTAAGTGATTAATGACATGAAATAAAATTTAGACGTTTGCTATGTCAATGGAGTGGAAACGATAAAAATAATAATGAAAAGTTGAAGCTTAAAGAAAAATCTACAAGGCGGTTATTGACTCGACAAATGGTTATTCAACTGTATATAATAATCAATAAATCAATATTTAAGATAAAACAATTGAATATAAGGTAAAAATCAATACGACATAATTAACCTTTCCAAAATGGCTACTGGTTTGAAATGATAGTTACCAGAGATTAAAATGGCTACAGTGGTTTCCAAGATGGCTTCTGCCTAGAGAGGGATTACGTCTTGCACCCTCCAGTTTCAAAGTATAAGGGGTCAATGAATCTTTATAAATGTGGAGATATGAGTTGATGAATGAAGTGTGTGTGTCTGAGTGTCCTTCCATGGCATCGATCTTGATCCTATATACCATTTTGGACAATAGGCTCATAAAAATTTTGTAAGCCTAGCCCAGAAGGTGTAACTGCTTTTTCATTGGTTGAAAGATCTATTCATTACCTTTTTGTAGATTTAGGCAATACCACTTTCAACCACTAAGCGTGTCCAAGGGCAGCAATACTTGTTCTGAAATATCTTCTAAGTAATATGTTTAATCTTCATAATGTGTATCTGCTTGTATAGTGGTGCATGTAGAGATACACGATATAGAGAATATATATATAAAAAATGTTATTCAAAACAATGATTGGTATATTTTTAAAATATTTGAATATATTGGAGTGAGGAAAAAACCTGATATTTCTTTAAGATGTTTAACTACTTCAATACAGGGCACTTACACCCCCTTTCTTCCCAAGCCAATTTTCCGCTTTCAGCGCTGTCGCTGTTTAAATGACTATTGCGTGGTCATGCTACACTGTACCCAAACAGAATTTTTATCATTTTGTTCCCACAAATAAAGCTGATGGGCACTGATGGGTGGCACTGATATGCAGCACTGGTGGGCACTGAAAGGCTGCACTGATGGGTACTTATGGGTGGCACTGATAGGCTGCACTGCTGGGTACTTATGGCTTCACTGATGGGTAGTTATGGGTGGCACCGATACGTGGAACTGATGGCATTGTTAGGCATCACTGATGGCACTGGCAGGCATTGGGGATGGGCCCTGATTGGCATTTCCCTGGTGGTCTAGGGTGGCATACCTGGTAGTCCAGTGTGGTGGCCATCCCTGGTGGTCCTGGGTGGACATCCGAGGTGGGGGCTGCGCTGATAAACAACTAGCACAGACCCCCCCCCCCCCTGTCAGGAGAGCAGCCGATCAGCTCTCCTCTACTCATGTCTGTCAGACGCAAGCAAGGAAAAGCCGATCAACAGCTCTTCCTGTTTACATCGTGATCAGCCGTGATTGGACACGGCTGATCACGTGGTAAAGAGCCTCCGTCAGAGGCTCTTTACTGAGATTGGTGTACCGGTGTGTCAGACTGACACACTGCACCACTGATCGGCCACCCAGAACGAGAGGCACACCGCCCAGCCGTCATTTGACAGCCAGCGGGCGGGAAGCGGTTAACATGGACTTTGGCCAGTCTGACTGACTAGCCAATTTAGCTGAATAGACAACTCTTGGAGTCTTCACAATCGTCTGTCCACAGACAGGGATTTCATCTGGAAAACAATCAGTCAAGTGATTGTATTGTCGACTCATCTTAGTGGTATCAGGTCTTTTTTATTGAACAAACCAGAACATGTAAATATCTTTGGTTTCTAGCTTTGCAAATAGTTTGTTTATAGTGTTTAAGGATAGGTGATTTAAAAGTTGGGAAATAGCTGTTACATTGTTTCCACCACTGGGATAGGCTGTGCATATTGATAGTTACTGAAACTGATTGCTGTTGCTGTTCTGTCATTGTGAAAGATTGATCTGGGAAAGATGGCAGCTGGTAATGAACACCAGAGTCAGAAAATTAAATTAGTCCATGGATATTAGTATTCAATTATTTATGCTCTGACTTCACTCTAACTTTAATGCCATAGCAAGTTGAAAATAAAAATACAAATATCTGAAATGTTTATACTGTATACTGTAACTCTGAACAAGGAGCCACTCATAATCGGTCCCCACACCAGTGGTACTTACACTCTAAAATCCCAACCAATCTCGCACTATTATTATTATACCTTTTTTTTTATATAGTTCTGACATATTCAGAAATACTGTACAGAGAACACTGAACCAGTCATCGCACCTGAGGAACCACAGTCATCTGTCTCTGCACCTGAGGAACATGCATGCTTCTGTCCTACACTATTATTATAGTGGGGGCTTACTGTAAGCACTGTGTATAATACCTGGGCCCTCACTGTAAGCACACTGTATAACATGGCTCTCAACTGTCCCTTGTTTGTAGGGACTGTTCTTTTGACACCAAATCCGCCTGTCCCTCTGTTTTCCCTATTTTTGTATAATGTAGTATTCAACTACCAAAAGTGTTGTACAACACCAAATATTTCATCCAGACCTCATATAGCACTTATTACTTTTAAAACTAGTATAAAGAAAAACTAGAGGTGAAAAAATGTACATGTGTGGGTTTAACCACCTGCTAACCGCGCCATAGCCAAATGACGGCTACAGCACGGCCGGCTAATTCTGGGAGGGTGTCCTCCCTTGAACGAGCTTCTCGCGTGCCCCCTGGTTCATGCATCAGGCAGTGTCCATGACCATCACGGATCGGGGTAAAGGGCCAATCACAGCGGCTCTTTACCATGTGAACGCTCTGTCCAATAATGGAACGGTCACTGTCAACAAACTAGCGTTATGTCCGGTTCTCTCACACCGATTGTGAGAGGAGTGAGAAGCTGCAGTGTAAGGCTGCTTGTGTTTTTTTTTTGTTTTTTTTTTCTTTACTCCAAGTGCCCAGCAAGTGCACATCTGTGCCCCATCCATGCCCAGGAGTGCCACATCTGTGCCCAGCAGTTCTCTACATTGCACATCTGTCCTCTCTAGTGTCACATCTGTGCTACATCAGTGCCACTAAAGTGCCAATACAGTGCCCATCAGTACCACCCCATCATGTGTAAAAAATGCGTTATTTTCTTTCCACATTTTCCAAAAACTTGTGAAAAAAAAGACATGTTCAAAAGACTATTATGCCTCATAGAATATATGTTGGTGTGTTTGCTATCCAAAATGGGGTAATTTTGTAGGTAATGCCATCGTCCTGGTGCTCCATGGCCATCAAAAGTGTGATAGGTTGTCAGGAAATTACATGGGTAATTTATGCTTCTAGAAAGCCTGACTGTGCTTCCTGCATGTTGGGCCTCTGTATGTGGCCACGCTGTGTAAAAGGCATGTGGTATCGCCATACTCAGGAGGAGTACCAGAATGTGTTTTGGGGTGTAGTTGCAAATATGAATATGCCATGTGAGAGAAATAACCTTTTTAATATGACAATTTTGTGTAAAAAAAAAAAAAAATCTTAATTTTTGCAAAGAATTTTGGTGAAAAAATGTTAACGAGAAAAAACTCACCATGCCTCTTACTAAATACTTTGGAATGTCTACTTATCAAAACGCGGTCATTTGGGGGTATTTCTAATGTCCTAGCTTGTTAGTGCTTGTTGGTGTCTCAAGAAATAAGATAGGCTGTCAGTACATCAGGTGTGATACATTTTCAATGATTGGCACCATAGCTTGTAGTAGACTCTAACTTTCACCCAAAATAAATAATATACTCTGATTTGGGTTATTTTTACCAAAGATATGTAGCAGTACAACTTTTGGCCAAAATTTAGGAAGAAAAATTAATTTGCTAAATTATATAACAAAAACGCAATGTTGCATGACCGCACAATTGACATTCAAAGTGTGACAGCTGAAAATTGGCCTGGTTAGGAAGGGGGTATAAGTGGCCAGTGGGCAAGTGGTTAAGTAGAGATGTAAAATTTCTAGACCTTTTGAAGCCATCGGAAAAAAAAGTTTTTTTTACCCTGTTTTTTTTTTTTTTTTTTTTTTTTCCCAGGGAAAAATTTAAGTTTTTGGAGAATATGAAAAAAAATTTCAGTGTGGAGTCATTTTGTTACTTTGGGAACATGGAATGCAGTGTATATAAAAGTATTATGCTGGAAATAAAAGTACAGCCTACTCAGTGAATAAACTAAACTTGCTTCTCAAAATGTCATTTTTTTTAATTACAAATGTAATAACACGGACTGTATATATGTTAAGGCCATTTCAATACAGTGAATCGGGAAAGTATTCACGACGCTTCACTTTTTGCACATTTTGTTCTGTTACAGCCTTATTCCAAAATGGATTGCATTCATTATTTTTCTCAAAATTCTACAAACAATACCCCATAATGACAACTTGAAAGAAGTTTTACATTTTTGCAAGTTAATTAAAAATGAAAAAATTCCATGTACATAAGTATTAACAATGTTTGCCATGACCTCCAAAATTTGAGCTTAGGTGCATCCTGTTTCCACTGATCATCTTTGAGATGTTTCTACAACTTTATTGAAGTCCACCAGTGGTAAACTCATTTAATTGGACATGATTTGCAAAGACAGACCTGTCTATTTGAAGTCCAACAGAGGCATTTCAGAGCTAAAACCAAGCCATGAAATTGTCTGTAGACCTCCTAGACAGGATTGTAGCGAGGCACAGATCTGGGGAAGGGTACAGAACATTTTCTGCAGCATTGAAAGTCCCAATGAGCACAGTCGCCTACATCATCCATAAATTCTTTATAAAAAACCTGCTCCAGAGCACTCTGGACCTCAGACTGGGGAGAAGGTTCATCTTCAATCATGACAACAACCCTAAGCATGCAGCCAAGATGACAAAGGAGTGGCTATGGAACAACTCTGTGAATGTCCTTGAGTGGCCCAGCTAGAGACTAGACCTTGATGGACCTTGCGAGGTTCTGCAAAGAAGAATGGGAGAAACTGCCCAAAAATAGGTGTGCCAAGCTTGTAGCATCATACTCAAAAAAAGACATGAGGCTGTAATTGGTGCCAAAGGTGCTTCAACAAAGTATTGAGCAAAGGCTGTGAATACTTATGTACATGTGATTTTTTTTTGTTGTTGTGTTTTTTGTTTTTAATAAATTTGCAAAGATTTCAAACAAACTTCTTTCACGTTGTCATTATGGGGTATTGTTTGTAGAATTCTGAGGAAAATAATGAATGTAATCCATCTTGAAATGAGGCTGTAACATAACAAAATGTGGAAAAAGTGTAGCGCTGTGAAATACTTTCTGGATTCACTGTATTGCTCTATGAGGAGCTTGATCAATTTTCTCCTGATTACAGGTGTCATTTTATCTATAAATGAAGATAGTATGTATTGGGAGGCTGCGGTTTGCAACACTTCCTTACTTGAAGATGCTGCTGGTGAAGAAACACTTTGTGATGATCCAGAAGCAGCAAAAAGAGTGTTTATGGATTAGGAACTCTGGAGAGAAAAGCTACCTGCACTTTCATTATGGACCTTATCATTTAATTGTATAAAGTATTTATAATGTCTTTAGGGTACCTCTGGCATGCCAGGATGGGTTTTGTCATCCTTGTAGCATTTGGAAAATAATATTTCCCCTCACAATATTTGCAAATTGCAGCTCTGCTTTCAGCAGAAATTGCACAGTGGAAATCTTTCCAAACTCTAGATGTTGGTCTCCCCATTTTTCTGAGAGGAGGAAAAGAAAAAACAATTTTCTGACCAGACTATAGGTAAACATTATGCTGTGATGTGTGGAGAACATGAATAGGAATCATTTAAAGGTTATAAAAATAAGCTAGTTTGTCAGACAGCTTTATCCTTCTACCTGTCAATTAAGGCCTGAGAGGACAGAAACTATCATCTACTGTATTCCAACAATCATCCACCTGTAATGGGTACAAGATGGAGCCTACAAGCAAACTAAACTCGAGCCTCTCCCCTGCAATGCCCCCTAGTGCCAGAAAGCAGGGTAGTAATTGTTCTCCTTTTGATTTTTTTTTTCTGAAAAGGGGAACTTATACTGTAGTTCTTCATGAACCGCATAAACGAGGTGTGCCTTATGTCTACATGTAGTACTTTTTGTTAAAAAAAGCATCCTTATTTCCCATCTAGGGTTGCCACCTTTTCTTTAGGTCAAACCCAAACACTTTAGCGGTGCACAGCATTTTTTTTGTAGCTGAATAGGGATGTGTTTTTTTTTTTCCGCAGCAGTCAAATTCAAGAACCAGGATGCAAGTGATCTTCAATCAGGTAAGGATTTATTGTGCACACAGATCTCTGCCAGGCAAATCATTTACCTCGGTATATATATTTTTAGTACATCAAGATAAGACATTAACTCTAATTACCATTTGCCCATTAATTACTGACCAATCATCTTACAGACCCAAATGCATCCAATTACAAATTAAAGCTTTTGTTAACACAAAAAAATAAAAGACCCTGTTACCTTAAAGCATGTTAATACAGCACAGCGCTTGTGCTGTGTCATTTGGCGCCCTGTATCACCTGTGTGATCCTGCCTGCCTATGCCCTTCCTCTGTACGTTGACAACGATATATCAGGGCTGCTGAGCCCTGACACCGTTATCAGCATAGTGTCTCCGTCAGCCGCAGCCCTGTTCTCTGTCTCCTGTGTTCTCTCCTATATCCTCTCCCCTCTCTGACTGTCTACTCGTGTCAGCGCCCGTAAACCCCCCCCCCCGCACCTGCTGCTCTCATACTTAACATTAAAAGCTCCCATCCCCTCTGTATTGGAAAAATAGGTTCTCCTGTGTCTGTGTAATATCATAAATATGCTTCTGTACTGATAACACAGTACCTTCCTGCGATCATGTGACTCCTCGACTCTGTCTCTCCTCCTCTCTCCTTTCCTCTGCGGCTGACAGCGGCAGTGCTCGGCCCTGCCTGCTGGAACTGTGAGCCTGGCAGAGGAGAGAGGAGGCAACTGCAACTGATCACAGGAAGACGGTGTGTTATCAGTACAGATAAGCATATTTATGATATAACACAAACACGGGGGAACTTATTGTTTCAATACAGAAGGGATGGGATCTTTTTATACAAGTGGCTTAATAACTACTTTAAGGATTGAAATATGTCCTATTATGTTGTGAATTCCCCCAATCCTGCTACATATCATCCAATCATATAACCAGTAGGGATGGGCTTGATGTTCGAGTCGAGCGTAAGTTCGACTTGAACATTGGGTGTTTGTTGAACAAATTGGACACTCGCGCGAAGTTCGCCCACCGCTGAGCACCCCATAATGCACTGCGAGATCACAGTGTATTAATGGCTGCTGATTGACCAAAGCATGCACTTGAACTGTATGCTTTGGCAAAACACAGCATGATGTAGTGTGAGAGCCATGATTGGGCCTTTGGCCAATCATGGCTCAGGGGCTAAGTCCACGCCCCACACTATATAAGGCTGCTTACACGGCGGCCGTGAATAGTGTGTATTAATAGAGATTAGGCAGGTAGTTAGTGTATTGTGCGGTCAGTCAGTGTAGTGCAGAGTATATAATACAGTGTAATGCGGTGTATATAAATGATAAAAATTTTGTTTGGCAATAGAACCGTTAGCGGAATATATATGATCATCCCCAAATATCAAACACATTACCATAGGACAATATGAGCATAAATTAGGTTTATTCGCCGATGACATCATACTTACATTAACCAAGCCTGAAATCTCTCTACCAACAGTACAAGCATTATGAGAAAAATTTGGGGAGGTGTCATATTACAAAAGCAATTAAAACAAATGCTATACCCTCCCTATGAATCTCCCTACTGCGATAATCGATAATCTGCGCCCAAAACATGGATTTAACTGGGATAACACCTCGATAACTTATTTAGGAATACAACTCACTTTCCCACCAACAAAAATATATGAGGCAAATTTCCCCTCCCTATTAGAACAAGTCAACAAAGATCTGCAAAACATACAGATAACCCATTTATCTTGGGTCGGAAAAATAGCTGCATTTAAAATGCAGACTTTACCAAAAATGTTATATTACTTTCGATGCCTACCTATCCCAATAACTTTTCACACAATTGAATACAAAACATAAACATTTTATATGGAATAGAAGGAAACCCAGAGTGGCATTTTCAATTTCAACTACCAATAAATCTTCAGGAGGAATGAATCTACCAGACATTAAGAACTATTACTATGCATCCTTATTAGACCAGATTACATTTTGGCTCACCACACCGGAAGACAAGTTATGGTTAAATATAGAAAAAAGAATTTACTAAAAGTTATGATCTCAATAGCTAATTCTTTACTCCCTAAAGTAATCACACCCAATCTACTAAGTATCAAAGCCACAATATTAGCATGGAAACACATCTTTTCTAAAACTAAAAATATAGAAATAAAATCCAAAGTATTTAACCCAACAGAAGTAATAAATTATTGCAGAATTCAATTATCAGTAGATGATTGGATCAAACAATGCTACCATTTATACAAAAATCTACCTTTGCACTTCAGGGCTGTAATTATGAGTAAGCTTGTAAAGTGTAACCGTTTAAAGGATTTTAATCCCAATAACCATATAGAAATTCCATCAATATTGTGGGAGTTTTTTTTACACACCAAAAGGAACGAAAAAGGAAAGGAATTTCCCTTTTCTATGATCTACTGACCTCCCATTCAAATACCAAAAATTCACATATGATGAAATGGGAGAGAGATTTAGATCCAAAATTTTCTTGGGACCAATGGAAAATATCCTTACAAATATTTAATACATCATCGTGTATTGAACACTGAGACAACGTGCAAAAAATAAACAGATGGTATTTAACTCCATACAAATTATCAAAAATCTATCCTTCCACATCCGACATTTGTTGGAGATGCAATGAGCAAACTGACAACCTTCTACACATTTTATGGAGCTGTAAAAACTTGAAAAGCTTTTGGAATTCAGTAACATCCTTCATAGCAGATATTACAGGGAACCTTTCCACGCTTACTCCTGCCACAGCCTTATTAGGTATAAATCTTGATAAATATCCCACAATATACAGGACAATTGTGGTTTATATTTTTATAGTGGCAAGACTCACAATAACGAGTCTGTGGAAATCTATTGATGCACCTAATCTATCTACAGTTATATCCAGACTAAATACTCAAGCACAATTCGACTTGATGCTAGCTTACAAGAACTACTCCACCACCACCTTTAGAAAGAAATGGCACAACTGGTTATCTTATCTTACCCTAGAGCCTCTAATTACTTTAAGGAATATAAATTATAACTTAAAGCCTCAGAATACTCTGAACAATCATTTAAGTAATATGTCGGTGTAGTTTATTATTTCTGTTTTCCCTTATATTTTTGTTTTCCCCTCTTCTAATATTCCTTCCCTAATTAGAGTTTAAATGGACTGAATTATAGATTTAACTTGGTGACCTCCCAGGCCTACAGTATGAACCCATTAGGGGTAGGTAGGTCCAGGACATCAAGAACTGAACAATCCTATACTAAATTCCTTTATAGTATAGATATTACTACTAATATTGATTACTGTATACGGCAATTTTATTTGTATTGTTTCTTACCTAACATGAAAAAAATGTATTGTTAAAAAAAATTTTTGTTTGGGTACAGTGTTGCATGACTGAGTAATTGTCATTCAAGCTGTGGTGGGAGCAACGAAAGCTGAAAATTGGTCTGGGCAGGAAGGGGGTGAAAGTGTCCTGTATTGAAGTGGTTAAGGGGCACCCTATGACAGAATTAAGAAAAAAACGGCGTGGGGTCCCCCCCCCCCAAAATCCATACCTGGTCCTTTGGGTCTGGTATAGATTTTAAGAGGAACTCCGCGCCAAAATTAAAAAAGAAAAACGGCAAGGGGTCCCCCTCAGAATCCATACCAGACCCTTTGGCCCTTTTTTCCTTTATAAATGTCATTATTCCCACAGCATGTTCTACACATCGCACAGATGCGCCACTTTACAGGCAGACTAAGGGGACCCTCCAGGCACGATATTTAAAGGAATATTTCATTTTTATTGTTTCATTTTAAGCATCATTAAAATCACTGTTCCTTTAAAAACTATTGTTTTAAAAACGTTTTTTTGCATTGATACATGTCCCCCAGGGCAGTACTCAGGTCCCCATACACTTTTATGGCAATAACTTGCATATAAGCCTTTGAAATGAGAACTTTTGATATTTCATGTTCGTGTCCCAAAGACTTTAATAGAGTTTGCATGTTCGCTAGAACTTTTTGCCTGTTCAAGATGTTCTGGTGTGAACCGAACCGGGGGTGTGTTCAGCCCATCCCTATTAACTAGCACTTCAAGACATTACTTCTTTCTAGACGTGCACTGCCAAAAAAAATGTTCATTTTTGTTTTCGTTTCATGCGTTTATTTTTTTTCTCGTTTTCGGGTCATTCGTTATGATCCCAATTCGTACATTCGTAAATTCGTATGTTCGTACATTCGCACATTTGCACATTCGTACATTCATATATTCATAAATTCGTACATTCGCACATTTGTACATTCGTAAATTCGTACATTTGTAAATTAGAAAATTCGGAAATTTGTAAATTTGAAAATCCAAAAACCCGAAAATTCGAAAATCTGAAATGGTAACTAACTATTAAATTATAGGTATTGTAATTTCCTTTCAAATTTGGCTGTTAGTGAACGTAACAAATACGAATTTATCCGAAATTACGAATTATCCGAAATAACGAATGCTGCATCTAAACAAATGGAATGGAACAAATTAATAATAATAATAAAAAGTTTTTATTATTGTTATTCATTATTAATTCATTACGTTCCATTTGTTTGGATACAGCATTTGTTATTTCGGATAATTCGTAACTTCGGATAAATTTGTATGTGTTACGTTCACTAACAGCCAAACTTGAAAGGAAATTACAATACCTATAATTTAATAGTAATAGTTATGTTATTATTAGTTAATTAGTATTTCAGATTTCCGAATTTCCAAATTTCCAAATTTACAAATGTACGAACATACGAATGTACGAATTTACAAATTTTTGAATATTCTGAAAAATTTGTTAAATGGGTTTTCGTTAATTCGGATATTTCCGAATTAACGAATTTGTTGAAATTTGTTAAAAAATGAATTTGGAAAGAAACGAATTGCACATGTCTACTTCTTTCCCTATGTCACATGGAATGACCAGATGCATCACGTAAGATAAGGTTAGAATTGCCATAATGTGGCGGTGATTTCCCATAGAATTTAATTAAACGTATCCTACGATGGCCTCTGGCATTGTACCAACATAGCTGACTTACACTCTGATTTCTGATAAACAGTCCACATGCCGGGACATCAGTGGCGGCTGGTGCTCCAAATTTTTGGGTGGTGCAAATGAACTGAAAAATACTGGAACAAAAACAACTGCAGCCACTGTGCCCATCGTATGCAGCCAACTGTGCCCATCGTATGCAGCCAACTGTGCCCATCGTATGCAGCCAACTGTGCCCATAATACACAGCCAACTGTGCCCATCATATGCAGCCTCTGTGCCCATAATATGCAGCCACTGTGCCCCCACCACCCCGCCCACTCGCCTGCCACTGTCTGACCAGCACTTACCCCATCATGGTGGCGTGTCCTGTTAGCCCCAAACCAATTCCCAAAACTGAACATGAACCCAAACCCAAATCCATTTATTCTGGGGAGGAGTTAGAGAGTATCAGAAAAGGGGATTGGGAGGTTCCTTATCCTTTATGAAGGGAAGGTGAGTCTCCTGTAATAGCAGTGACAGCAGGAGACCAATGCCCATATGCACCTGTCATTGTATGTGTAGGAGAAGTCAACTTCTCCTACACATGTAATGGCTTTAATTGATACCGGAGCTGAAGTTACACTTTTACAAGGAAATCCTTCCCATCACAAAGGAGAACTGATTTCTGTAGAAGGTTTTGGAGGGCAAACCACACCAGCAGTTAGGATATGGGTGAAATTGGCTATTGGCAAGGGATCAGGATTTATGACAAATGTTTTGGTATCAGAGTTACCCGAAAATATTCTTGGGATGGATGTACTTCAAGGTCAGTCAATTCAGACTGAAAGGGGTACATTCACATTCGGGTATCCTGATAAAGTGTATCTGATTAGGGCGGTGAAGGCTGTGGTCAGAGGTCATGCAAAATGGACCCCTGTCTACATTCCTCCACCGGAGAAGCCAGTCTGTCTCAAGCAGTACAGACTTCCTGGAGGCCACAAAGAGATTGGGGAGACTATTCTAGAACTGTTGAGAGTAGGGATCCTTAGACCTGCTGTAAGTCCTTTCTCGTCTCCAGTGTTCCCAGTAAAGAAACCTGATGGGACATATAGAATGACTATGGATTACAGAGGTCTAAACAAAGTGGCTCCTCCATTGAAGTCAGCTGTACCTGATATGATCTCAATTGTTGAGAAAATTGCTAAAGAGGCAGGAGAATATCATGCTGTGATAGACCTGGCTAATGCTTTCTTTTCGATTTTGATAGACCCAGAGTGTCAAGACCAGTTTGCTATGGTGTGGGATGGCTGCCAGTACCCTTTCACCATGCTTCCTGAAGACTATGTTCATTCTTCAACGATTTGTCATGAACTGATTATCCGAGATTTAAGTACCCTGAGTTTGAAAGTCACTGTGTTTCACTACATTGATGACATCATGATCTCTGGAACAAAAGAAGATGTAACTGAAGCACTGCACCTGCTGATACAGCACATGGAAAACAGAGGGTGGGCTATCGACAAAGTCCAAGGACCTGCCACAGAAGTGATATTCCTGGGAATGATGTGGACTGGGCTGCAGAGGAAAATTCCAGAGACAGTTGTGCAAACTATCCAGGCACTGTCACCCCCTACTACCAAAGAGGAGGCACAGAAGTTCATTGGAGTTGTGGGGTTCTGGAGATCGTTCATCCCACATCTTGGACTGATTCTGAGGCCTATATATAATGTCATCAGAAAAAAGTTCTCATGGTGTTCAGAGCAGCGGACCACATTCCTGGCTGCTAAAGAAGCTGTTTTGCAGCATCAGGGATTAGGACCTATGAGACAAGGAGCACCATTTCAGCTGGATGTAGTGGAGCAGAATGATACCATATCTTGGAGTCTGTGGCAGCAAATGAAAAGAAAGGACCAAGAGCATTACCCATTGGATTTTGGTCCAAACAACTGACAGGGGAACGGAAGAGATACACGCCCCTAGAGAAGTACCTGTTTGGGGCCAACACAGCACTTCAACATGTAGAGACCATTACAGGAAAGGACACAGTCACCATACATACTGCATTGCCAATAGCAGGATGGGTGAGAGATAATGGGCTGACCACTAGGGCAGCTGTAGCACAGAACCAGACACTAATGAAATAGAAGTGGTACCTTCCTCTCCTCCCTATTGATGTTCTTTGGGAGGGTCAGAAGTGCATTGTGACAGACTCACCTGGGACAGGGGCTTTTGGAGGGGACTGAATGCTAGCCTCTTGCCTACCGACTATGGGCCCTAGCATTTGAGGGAGCTACAAGCATTTAGGAAGATATTCTGTTATGTAATGCGAAAGGACATTATTAAAGAGGCCATGATGGCCTCTGCCGTTTGGGGTGTGGCTATATTCCAATGTTCTATTGTGTCTGTCTGCCTTGGATATTATGGGATGTGTATGTAGATTAGCTGTGAGATTGGTGGGAGCGAATTCCTCCAACAGCTCTCGCTGCTGATTTGACAGTCTACCCCACCCTGAATGCAAAGATGGGGGGATTGTCCAGAGTATTAGCTGTGTACCTGTGTTTTCAATAAACAGTCCATGTTCAGCAACCAAACGAGTATTGTCTTGTTTATTGTTGTGAGCGGTTTGGAATATCTGATATCTATATTCAGACTGGGAGGAAGTGGTATATGACGAGAGCACTCAAGCGGAGTGTGGGTCCTTTCGCATACAGGCAGGAGGCAAAGTATTGGTCAGATATCCATGCAAGAACCCATTTGGAGGAGAGATTGTAGCTGAAGGGCCGGGATTTACTGTTTATGTATTATTAGAAGGAACGCTTTGTTTTCCACTCCACAGGCTGTCTCCGATTTGATACATAGGAAGACCAGAGAAAAAGGGTTACATGATGGGCAGAATGATGGAAGACTGCAAGAGCTGCGGAGAGCAAGGCCTTTGATGTATTACAAGCCTGGACTTTTTTCTAAAGAACTTTAGAATGGACTTTCTAATTAACTTTTAGCCAAAGACTGAAACACCTTCTCAGTGACAGAAATATAAGAGGGGTTGCATTCAAGGAAAATTAATGTTTAGAATGAGTTAACTAATGAAGAGATTTTCTGCGTGTAGTCTGAGAGAAAAATCAAGGGCAGAATGTGTTGTGTTTGATATAAAATATATTTTTTCTATAAGACTCATAGCATTCTGGTTTCACAGACACAGAATTTCTCAAACAAATGCTGTTGGATACAATGGTAATGTAGATATCATTGTTGTATTCCGTTGGTAGTTTGAGAGCAGTTTATTGTCTCTATAGCTACAGTAAACAGGTAGGAGAGTGCCTTTCAAACTGAAACTCCCGAGATGCAGGTTTGTTGGTTGTTGAGGTAATAGAGTTTGTAACAAGCTGACATAGAAAAGGATTTATGATGCCTTAAACACAGCCCACTTCATCATGCTTTAACACCAGAAGCCACTCATCATGCAAGAAGGTGCCTGATCTCCAGATGAATCGTTGTAATGGAAATCACGAACATACAGTAACTGGATTTAAGTAACTTTTAAGTGTATTTCTACTGTTATAGACCATAGGCTGTTTATTTGCTAGTTATAGATATCTGTCAGTCTTGTATTGTATTCCTAATATTGAAATAGTTTTGTATGTACAGCATCTTTGTATAGTAAAAGCACATTTACACACTGCAGAGGTCTCAGCTTTCTTGCTTATACCACAAAGTAACCTTGCTAGATAGACGCAAGCGAAGCAAACACCACTGAGTATCCTGGCCTGAACGAAACTATAATTTTCAAGTCATTTCTTTAATTACCAACTATTGTCATTATCAATAGCCAGTCCCATGTTTTTTTTTTTGTTTTTTTTTGCAAAATCTTTTTTATTACATTTTTCATTAGCATACAAAATTAGCCCACGCAGGGGCCAAACCTTGCCCACGCAGGGGCAGTTCTTTTGATGCGGCAACATACCGCAACAGGGCACAACATACAACATAAACAAACTAACTTATACTATAACCCCAATGTAGGGAGAGGTTCAGTTCGGGAGAATCTGTGCTCAAATTGGTACCAACAGGATAATGCAACATGAGAGTAGTTGGGTTAATACACTAACAGACTACAGATATAGTGTTAATCTAGGAATTGGTTACTGCATCAGTTGCCGTGGTATTATCATCTAGCCAACCGGTCCATACCTTTTCAAATTTTTATGGACAACCCCTGCCTGAGTAGGTGGCTTTATACAGGGGTAAACTGGCATTCATTAGGCTTTTCCAGAATCTGACAGAGGAGGGAGACGACTGTTTCCAGTTCATCGTAATGGCCTTACGAGCATAGTGCAATAGCAGGGATATGAGTATTTTCCTGGCTCTGAGCATTGACAGTTGTTCCACCAGCCCCAGCAGACAATATTTAGGATCATTAGGAACATGAGTCTTAGTGACCTTAGCAATCACCTGGAGTACTTCTTTCCAATAATGTTCGATTGCTGGGCAAACCCAAAAAATGTGGAAAAAGTCACCTGGTTGGTAGTAGCAACGCCAGCACGCCGGAGAATGCACCGGCGACATCTGGTGCAGCCTGTGAGGTGTGTAGTGAGCTCTATGCACAATTTTGTATTGGACCAGTTTGTCCCTAGCTGAGACCAGAGGGGAGAAGGGAAAGTCCCAAATCTCCCTCCAGTCGTCCTTGTCCAGCTCCGGTATGTCCCCCACCCATTTCCTGCGGAGGGGGGACAACTCGGGGCCGGCAGCAACCAGCAGGGACCCGTAGAGCTGAGACGTGGGTTTCTCCAAGTCCTTCACACGAAGGGTGGATTCGAGCTCCGAGTATGCTAATTCAACTGGTTGGCCTAAGAACTGACACCTGTAGGCATGAGCGATTTGAAGATACCTAAAATGGGCCCGTGCAGGCACATTAAATGTGGTGCGTAAAACGTGAAAGGGGGTGAGCTCCCTGTTGGTGATAACATGCTCAAGGGTCAGTATTTTGTATCTGACCCAGGCCTGTGGATGGTATTGAACTGTGATAGGTTAGGGTTCAGCCACAGGGGGTGTGAGGAGTACTAGTAGTTTGCTATTCTTGTTTCCATGCTCAAAGTATTCCTGTCTGCTATCTTGTATACCCAACCTGGTGGTGTCTGAAACATGGAGATGCAGTTCTCGCCTAAGCGATGAAAGGTGCTCAAAGTTGGGGACCATTGCCGAGGCTGAATATTGATTCAGAGCCTCGTCAACCTTGTGTGGCAGGTCAGAGACCCTGTCCCCAAGCTCCGCCTTCACCGGCCCCACAGTCGAGATATACTGACCTCTGCTGTGAGCTTTGGAAGCGTCCCATGTCATCTCCAGGGGGGCTGATCCCGCATTTTGCACTCAATAGTCCCGCAAGGAAGGAGAAACTCTGTCATGGATTGCCTTGTTATTAATGGGGTTGTAACCTCCAAAGGGCTTTGCTTCGCGACCTGGCAGTGCCTAATGGTCAATTTAAATGGGTGGTGGTCAGAGAGGCCAGAGGGAAGGTAACTTGCCTCCTGAATGCTGGCCAGCAGGGCAGCATTGGCAAAAGCCAGATCAATTCGGGAGGAGGTTTTAAATGTGGTCGAGAAGCAAGAGTACATTCTATCGTGGGGGTGAAGCCACCGCCATGCCTCTTGGAACTCTGTTGCCTGAGCCCACGTTCCAAGATCAGAATTAAAAGTAGATTGAGGGGAAGGCCTATCCAGGTCATGGGACAGTGTAGCATTAAAGTCTCCCATGAACAGAAGCCAGCCTCCCATAGAGCGCGTACAGAATCTGTATCTGGCTCGGAGGAGGCAGATAGACATTCACAATGACATATTTCTTGTTATAAATGCTCAACACTACCATAACAAATTTCTCCTGGGGATCTAAATGAACATCATGAATTACACATGGTACACGTTTGCTGATCAGTATAGACACCCCTCGAAAATACGAGGAATAGGTCGCATGAAGCGCCCTTTGCACCCAGGGCTTTTTCAGAGCCAGAACCTTGCTACCAGTTAAGTGCGTCTCCTGCAGCAGCACTATGTGGGAGTTATGCAGTTTTAAATATTGGAATAACAGTGTTCTTTTATATTTGGAGTTAAGCCCCCTGACGTTCCATGACAAAATGGTCAGCAGCTCAGCATATGAGGGAGCCATCATGGAACATCAGGGGGAAACAGGAGCAGGATGAGCCCAGCAAACCAACACATGTAAGTAAACCCAAAATTGGCACATATATTCATTAGGGTCAGAGACCAACAAAGCATTTGAGCAGCACATTGTGTATCCAGATCTTCAAAACAGAGAAACCCCTCTCCCCAGAACACATAACACCCTACCCAGACATCATCAAAAAACATCCTACTACCTACCTAGCCAATACCCCAACATAACTGGGCTAGTAGTTTAATCCCTAAACCGTTATACCAAAAGTCGCCTACGTGAGGCTCAAAGTTCCAGGGAAGAAACCTGTTGAACTCCCTACTGACCAGCAACCAGAACAACAATGCCAGTCAGTTTAAAACCCTTAACAGATAGATCTTCAGACTTCTTTGAAAAGTTCTTCAAAAGGCTGAAACGACTGAGGGGGGTTAGATACTTCAGTGAGTTGTGTCCAACAAGGTAGCTCCGGAGTAGTAGGATCTAGAAGAAAACATACATCTAGTCCAGGAGCAGGAGGAACGCTAGTGTTCGATGGCTCTAGTGAGAGAGGGACCATAATCAGGGATAAGCCATACACCTCAGCCTCAGGAAGTAGAACTGTAGCCCATCCAAAATGGCAGGTATGGCTTGCGTAAGAGACTTAGGAGTCAGCCTGCAGCAAAGTAGGTGGTGAGACCAGAGGGCGTGTATCCAGAAGGAAAATAGCATCTTTAAGGCAACTTTCTTAAAGCAACTTGTAGTGAGGAACAGCTTACCACATCTACCTCAGGGTGTCCAGCCAGTTATGCGCATTGGCCGGGGAGTCGAAGAACCTCACTGAGCCATTGTGAGGGACCCGGAGACGGCTGGGGTACAACATGCTGTATTTAATGTCCTTTTCACGTAGGCGCCTACGGACCTCATTAAAGGACTTTCTCTTACGCTGCAGCTCAGCTGAGAAATCCGGGAACAGTAGGACCGAGGAGTTGCCATATGGAAGTGAGGGGTGTTTGCGGGCTTCAGAAAGGATCCTGTCGCGGTCCCTGAAGTTAAGGAAGCGGACCAAGAAGGGGCAGGGATTTGCACCAGGGATAGTGCATCCTGTGGGTACACGTTGGGCGCGCTCAACGACATATGCTGGCCAAAGACCAGAGCACTTTTTGCGATTCGGCACTGCGTTGCTTTAACTGATAATTGCACGGTCGTGGGACATGGCTCCCAAACAAAATTGACGTCCTTTTTTTCCCCACAAATAGAGCTTTCTTTTCGTGGTATTTGATCACGTCTGCGGTTTTTATTTTTAATATAAACAAAAAAATAGCAACAATTTTGAAAAAAACACATTGTTTTTTACTTTTTGCTATAATAAATATCCCCAAAAAATATATTAAAAAAATGTTTTCCCCAGTTTAGGCTGATACGTATTCTTCTACATATTTTTGGTAAAAAAAAAATCACAATAAGCATTTATTGATTGGTTTGCGCAAAAGTTATAGCGTCTACAAAATAGGGGATAGTTTTATGGCATTTTTATTAATATCTTTTTTTACCAGTAATGGCGGCGATCAGCGTTTTTTAACGTGACTGCGACATTATGGAGGACAGATCGGACACTTTTGGCGCTATTTTGGGACCATTCACATTTATATAGTGATCAGTGCGATTAAAAATGCATTGATTGCTGTGTAAATGTGACTGGCAGTGAATGGGTTAACCAGGAGGAGCAGGGGTTAAGTGTGTCCTAGGGAGTGATTCTAACTGTGGGGGGGAGGGGCTACGTGTGACACGACACTGATCACCGCTCCCGATTACAGGGAGCGGTGATCAGTGTCATTAGGCAGAACAGGAAAATGCTTGTTTGCATCAGCATTTCCACGTTCCTTGTCTCCGTGAGATGATTGCGGGTATCCCCGTGGACATCGAATCCGCGGGACCCGCGATCACACTCACGGAGCTCGCGGTGGGTGTGCCTGCAAGCCGCTTCTTAAAGGGCAGCGTACAGGTTTGTTAGTATGCCTGTACGTGCCCTTCTACCGCAGTATATGTGCGTGAAGCGGTCGGCAAGCAGTTGATATTATATTTGTTCTTATATTTATATTTAGTAAGTTTTAGAGTTATATTATGCTCATTCTCATTACATATCCCCTAATGCATTTTCAGCATCTCACTGCCTGTCTCTATTTTTTGACAATCAGTGTTTCAATTCCATCACGGCACCCTTGGCTTATTTTCACATCAACAACTTGTGCTGAGTATGCTATATGCGTGGTGTCCATCCTCCCTTTCTTTTACCCTTTTCCACTTATGCCTTGCAAGTACTCAGTTGTTGAGTAGACAACTAATATAGTACTATTATATTGTAGTTCGATCTATCTGGGCCCGTGTAGCTGTCTTATGCGCCCCCTGGTGTTCATCACATCATCCTTTGCTCTTGTTTGGAGGCAATCAGAAATTGAGCCGTGTGAGTGGCGATATGACTTACTGCTGGTTCACACAGGGGCGACTTGTCAGGCGACCTAGCCGCCTGACAAGTCGCCTCCCGTTCTGTACCATGGAACCGTTCTAATAGGAGCGACGCAAGTCGCTCCGACTTAGAAAAAGGTTCCTGTACTACTTTGGGGGCGACTTGCATAGACTTCTATACAGAAGTCATTTTGCAAGTCGCCGTGGCAGTCGTGTGCAGGTCCCCTCGATGAGGCGACCTGCAAGTCGTGCCGCCCCTGTGTGAACCGGGGCTTAACATGGCGAACAATATACAAAGTTCTCTTATTCTTTGAACTAATTTGGCTCTATACTCTGCTTATAATATGTAAATGTAGTGTCTTAAAATACGTTTTGTTTATTATGTAGTGATATACATCGTGTTATAAATATATCCCCTGAGGAAGCCCACGGTGGAGAAACATGGCGGGATAACTACATAACCGTCAACCTCTATGTGATAAGATAACATCCTCTATGTGATAAGATAACATCCTCTATAAGACAAGTTGTTTTTAATAATTGTTTAACAATAACCAACGTTCTAATTGTCTATCTTTGTATTAATAAAATATATTTTTATATATAAATTCTCTGCTCTCAATGTGTCGGCACCCAAAAAAATCTATCTACTGAATATTGAGAGGATGTTGGTGCATTTTTGAACCTGTCACAAATCCATATCGCACCCTTTTTCTTCCTGTCAGGATATAGTTGCAGTAAATCTAATGACTGGAACACCTGTTAACAACCTGATAACAACTGTTCATATACATACCTCCCAACATTTTGAGATGAGAATGAGGGACACATACTAGCAAACGTATGTGGGCATAGGACACACCCCCTGCCACGCCCCTTAAAGATGAAATAATCATTTTTAAAAAAGGTTAATTAAATGTACAAGTGTTTTTACGACCACTACTATTCCTTTATATTGGCTTTTAAAATTTACAAATGCAACAATTTAGAATTTGGATGAAAGGTTTAGCACTGGGAAACACTTTTTGAAAGATAAGAAGTAGGGCTGGGGAAATTAACGATTCATTCCTTGATGAATCGTTAATTTTTTTGATCGATCAAAATTTTTTTGATCGGTACTCATCTCTCCACCGGCTTCCGGGTCTTCAGGGAGTTCTGTCAGAGATCCGGTGATGTCACGGACATCGACGTCACCGGACTCCTCCCCCCTTCCCCAAGTGCCTCCGTCTGCTAACGAAGGAAAGGGGGGAGGAGTCCGGTGATGTCAATGTCCGTGAAATCATAAATTGAGGAAGACAGATCCTAACGATTTGATTGATCTCACTGGTCAAAGTATTCAGATAAACATCTATGTAAATCCTAGACTTGGCTATGAAAATCAACATATCTGAGGGCTTTCCTGGTTGTAAGTCAGTTTGACGATGAACTGACATTGATTGGTTATCCAGCAATCAAGAAACATTTATGATGAGGGCACTTTTTTCCAAAGAGCTGACACTTTGCTGTCTCAGCAGGTGATGGATGTCTCTGGCTCTCCATCGGTCCCCCTGATGCACAACTAACGTGCTAATTAAATAGACTGTAGGGAGACGCTGTAGCCCCGCTGAAGAAGTTCTGATTGAACGTAACGCGTACGGGGGAGGAGCTACGCACGATGTCAGCTAAAAGAAGTTGGATCTGTATGTGCATTATAATTAATCGCAATTAGTCGATTTAAAAAATTGATTAATCGAACATGACAATTTTAATCAGTAACAGCCCTAATAAAAAGTGCATTTTATATACAACTATATAGATTAGACCAAAATGAGGAACAAATGAGGAGGAAAAAGGGACAGAGGGACATTGCTCCAAATCAGGGACAGTCCCTCGAAATCAGGGACAGTTTGGAGCTATGATCTATACATGTCTCCTCTTCTCCAAGTGATTTCCTGCTCTGTAAACCATGAAGCGAGGAGAACCCTTCTCATTGAACCCCCCAGTAATATTAACCATTTACTACCCAACCCACAGGCAGAAACAAAATACAGTTTATGCATGTACTGCCTTTCAACCAACCAAACTGCGCACTTTTCCCACACATAACAACAGCAGAAGCCGAGAAGCGACCTAAAATGGCGCCTAATGACCTCCGCCGTTCTCGCGTTGTTTCGGGGAGCGCGGTTACGTGACGCGCTGACGTGTACGTTCTCCGTCTGTACGTGCTGGTGGCTGCTGGGAAAAGGATTGGGTCTGGGGTGCGTTGTCGGTATACGGCACGTTTCAGTCTTGCTGGTATCGGGCCTGTGTGAGGAAGAATGGCGAGCGCCGCTGTAGCTGGTGGGGTGACCAGCGGGTCCAGCCGGAAGAGGCTTATGAGGGACGAAGACATGACGAAAGTGGAGTTTGAGACCAGCGAGGAGGTGGATGTGACTCCCACCTTCGATACCATGGGGCTCCGGGAGGACCTGCTGCGGGGCATCTATGCCTATGGTGAGAGGCGGGCGGGGGGACTCCATTGCCTGGCCGGCACGTCTGTAGACTAGTAGACTATGAGGGAGAGGGAGGTTATCCCACTTGTGTTGTACTATTGCCTGTATTCATAGAGAAAACTCTATGGGTTCCCAACACGTTTCTCCGATTTGGATCGGGTTAGGAGGGTTAAGTTTGCCGTAGTTTATATTTGCTGTGCCCTTGTTATAGAGATTTCACTGCTTATGAAGGCGGATGCTAGAAAGTGAGGCAAAAATCCTCCCCTCATATGGCCTGTACACCGATCAGAAAATCATACAGAAAATATATCGCTTTCGAAGCGATCGCACAACAATCTGATTGTCAGTACTCAGCTTTCGAGAGCCGATCACATCAGTTCATCTGATATCTGATGGGACAAACATGAAAAGTTTTCTCATACTATATCAGATCATTCGATTTTTAGGAGCAAGCTGATTTCTGACACTTGTTTACAAGTTACATTTTTTTTTTTTTTTTCTTGCTAGGAAAGTACTGAGAACCCCCCAAACATTTATTTATATATATATAATGTATTTGTGCAAAAGTTATCACGTCTACAAACTATGGGATATATTTATGGACTTTTTTTTATTGTTTTTACTGTTAATGGCGGCGATCTGCGATTTTTAGCGGGATTGAGGCAGGCAAATCTGACCCCAAGTGACACTTTTTTGGCATCAGTGACATTATTAGTGATCAGTGCTAAAAAAAAAAATGCGCTGATCAATGTATAAATAACACTGGCAGGGAAGGGGTTAACTGTGTTCCCTGGGTGTGTTCTAACTGTATGGGGGATGGGCTTACTAGGACAACACAGAGATCGCTGTTTCTGATCATTAGGAACAGCAGATCTCAGTATTGTCCCCTGTCAGAACGGGGATCCACCTTGCTTACATATGCAGATCCCTGTTCTGCCTCTCTGTATCGAGGGTGACCGCCGGACATCAAGTTCGCTGGACCTGTGGGCACGTACGTGCCCACACAACGACATGCACAGGCCGACATACAGGTACGTCTGTTTGCACAGCCGAGCTGCCTCGCCGCAGTATATATATAGAAGGCGGTTGGCAAGTTGTTAATCAGCTGATATCCATTCCATGGGTGACCATGCAAGCACCTCCCGGCTTAACAGAAGTCAATGGAGGGCAGAAAATTGTTGAACGAGTGGTAGGGCTGGGGATGAAATCTATTTGAATCTTGAATCGAGTTGAGAGGTCAAATCGATTCAAATTTTTAGCAAATCGACTTTTTAGATTTTTTCTCCAGGACTGGCACTGACACTGTGCCGGTCCTGAGGAGCTGCGGGCAGGAGTTTTTAGGTGAGGCCACGGCTTTGGCCTAGTCCGCGAGGCCGGACGCCACGGACTAGGCCGAAGCCGCGGCCTCCCCTAAAAACTCCTGCCCGCAGCTCCTCAGGACCGGTGCGGTGTCCATCAAAAAAAAAATTCAGTTCAAATCGTGAATTGAGTTTTTTTTTTTTTTTTTTAAATTGCAGATTTTTTTTTTTGGAGAAAATCGCCCAGCTCTAACGAGTGGTACAGTGGTAACAGGTGTGGGCACTGTTTGGGTATTCTAACAACTGTTGGACTGGGGGAACTGAGTGATTTCTCTTGTTCAGCCTGTTGGGCTGAATGATCAAAATCTTACAGCGCTAAAGTAGAACTATAGGCAAAACTTTTTTTCTTTTGGATCAAGTAAAGGCCAGTACACACGATCAGAAAATTGTATGTAAAATACCCCTTTTGAGGTGATCCTATGGTAATCTGACCATTAGTACACAGGTTTCGAGAGCCAATCAGGACAGACCGTGCACAATTATCCGATGAGACCAGCACAAAAAATGTTCTCGTATGATATCAGATCGTATGATTTTAATCAGTACAGTTTTCATCCAAAAATACAATACAACTCATTAGATCGTTTCTGAATTTTTATTCTGTCATAAGAAAATTTTCAGAACTTTACTAACCTCTTCTTCTTATTCGATATGGAGACTAGCATGCAACAAAAAAAGAAAATGATTATCGTTCGTCTGATAATCTTATCTTGTGTATTGGGCTTAAGGGAGGGTTATTACCCCATCAGTTTTTCGTCCCCTTGGGAGATTTCACTTCCTGTCCCATAGCCAAAGAGGAAGTGAGAGGAAATCAATACAAGTTAAGAGAATCCCTTAGGGACCCCTAGGTCACCAGAGCTAGTGTCCCCATTGGATGATTTCCCCTCTATTACGTTTCTGGGAGTAACTTTTACTTTCAATAATGATGGTAAATGGGATGAATACAGAGGTTGACACTCTCTAACTGGGACATAGACGGCAATAAAAACTATGGTGTGTTAAGACATCTCCACTCTGTCCAAAACTTAGAACTGAAGGCCAGGAATTTTTATTTTAGATACAAAACCAAAAATGTAATATAAAATACAGTAGCATAAGAAAGTCCAGTTGAATCACTGTATAAGGCCCATGCTCTAGCAGCGCTTGTGTTAGTCCATCAGAATCTTGACCATACTATATATGGTTCTCCATATAGGTAATACTGAGACGACACTCAGCTCAGAAGATAGCAGGTGATCCTAATTGTCAAAGCGTGCGCCAAACATCCAGATTTTCACCACGTGAGGCACACTCCCCTATGGGGTTACACTCACCAGAGATTAGTATATCACAAGCCTTGGGGGGGAAAGTCATCCACAATGCAGGCCAGGTTAAAGATGTAAATCACTCCAATAATAAAGGATCATAGAAAGAAAAAATCCAACATAGTGTTTCACACATTTATTGTAGCCGACCCGACCCCCATACAAAATACATACAAGCTGTTAAAATCAATTGAGCATGTAACTTTAAAGCATAGTCACCAGTCTGCCGTACAGGAGAGCGTCAGTGTGGGTTACACAGCTGCTCTTTTTTCCTAGTTGTCTCCCGCTGACTGACACGCAAATGTCACTTCCGGTTGTCGTAGAGGTCATGCTGATGCGTTTCGTCATTTCTGACTTCAACTGAGGGCCTCTATAACGGTTAATGTGATATGCAAAGCCTCTTATGTGAATATTGTTGATCAGTTGGTTTATTACTTATAAGCAACTTGGCGCTAAGTGGCGTTAAAGGGCCTTTTCTTACACTCAGTTTAACAAAGATGTAATATATCGCAGTTCTCTTTAGATGTGGCGAATGCATTTTATTGTTTTTAGGCTTTTTTTTTTCCCTCCCGTTATTACTCCTGGTGATCCAGCCAATAACACACTTCCTGCCTTGGGACTAGTTTACACTAGTGTTGCTTTCTGAAGAGCACTTTGCGTTTGGATCACTCTTCAGAGACCATTTAAAAGGCAGTGAGGATGCATTTTATCATTTCCCGATTTAGCCCCCTAAATGCCACACTACAGTACAGGCCCATTCACTTGAATGGGTCGAGTTTGGCAGATGGTAATGCTTGCCAAACGTCACGGATAGAATTGTGGCTGCAAAGCAAGGAGCCACAACATGTATACATCCTCAGCCGCTGGCTTTCCAGCTAAATAGGGAGCAGTTAAGGGGTGGTAAAAACACAGTTCACCCCCCTCAGTGTAAACAAGCAATTAGGGTGTTTTCATTCTGGCTGAAGTAGTAAGACATCGTTTACATGGGATGTACTAAAGCTTGCACCTGTGGGGAGCTGTGTTTACCTGCACAGGTGTTCTGTGTCCCTGCAGGTAGTCTCAGTGATGTAAATTTGGGACATAACGGCTGCACAGATACAGACACTGTTCCAAATCTGTTGTCTGTGTGGGTGCACATCCAGGGTTTGTTTGGGGCTGTGCACCAGCACGTTTGTCAGAATGCAGGTGCTGTGTCCCAGTTAACGTCAATGTGACTGCAGGACGGGGATGTATGGAACACCTGTGCATCCCCATGCAGGTAAGCACTGCTTACCATGGGTGTACAGTTTAGTATGCCCTGTGTGAACAAGGTTTAAAACTGACACCTTTGTACAGTAGCATTATAAGTCTGGGTAGAGGGTAGTGTCAGACTAGCAGATTTAGATGGAATTCAGCTTTATAAGCAGTGCATACAGAGAATGCTGACATCAAAAAATATGCAAACAAACAGTGCACATGGGTGTGTGGATCAAAATAGGGGGTGCATAAGCCCAGAAAACATCAGGTAAAAACCCTTATTGAGTGTATCAATATGCTGGCACTGTAAACAGTTAATAACATAAAAAGCAGATATATGGTAAGAGAAATTATATCAGTAAAAGTATATAGACATGATCTATATACTTTTACTATTTTGATCCACACACCCAGTTTATGTTTTTGTGTTTCAAACTTTATCATACCCGGGATATCTACTAGACTCTGGTTTGGACAGATTTAAGTGTGTTATTGTTAAGATTTACAGACCTACAATATAAAACGCCAAATTTCCATGCAAAATAATTGTACCGCTTTCAGCACCTAAAATCCGAAATAATCATACCGCCAGGGAGGTTAAGGATGTTCTGTTGCAGGGAAATTCAGGTGTGAGACTGATGTGATATCTTAAAATTGCAAGTCCAGCCAAAACCCCTGTCAGTTTTTACTGCTATCCAGGGCGTCCTTAGGCTTCATGTACACTGGCCTACTTCTACCGTGGCTGCGGGAAAATGTTTTTGCTGCGTTTTGCATTTTCCTCCGGCTGGCGGTCAAACCATTCTTATCCCGAAGATGATTCTTCCATGTTCAGGAGAGGGAGGTTTAACCTCACCTAAATGCAGCAGCTCCTAAACTCTGCTAAAAGCCTATGTGTACATGGACGCATAGGCTTTTATGGAGTTGAGTTTAGGAGCTTTTGGTAAAAAAAAAAAAAAAAATGCAAAAGCTCCTAAACGCAAGTTTTGAAGCTGCCAGTGTTGGTTAGTGTACGCGAAGCCTTAGAGTGGCTTCCTCTGTGATATATTCATATCATCTGTGTTGACCAGCACAGATCAACACAAATTCCAATGAAGGGCCCCTAGAAAAAGGTTTTCTAGGTAACTTATTCATGTGATTTGCCCACACTGCTGCATTATTACCTCACCTAGTTGGCATTGTTTTGATTTTAAAACGGTAAGCATGCTTTTGCACACTTCACGCTGCAGTAGTTTATTCATAACTTCTAAAATCACTTCACGTTAACTGCTTGCCGACTGGCTCACGCCGATATATGTCGGCAGAAGGGCATGTACAGGCAGATTAATGTACCTGTACATTGCCCTTTAAGAAGCGGTTTGCGGGCGCGCCCGCCGTGATCGCGGGTCCCGTGGACCCGATGTCCGCGGGGATACCTGTGATCTTCTCACGGAGAGGAAGAACGGGGAAATGCTGATGTAAACAAACAATTCCCTGTTCTGCCTAGTGACAAGACACTGATCACCGCTCCCTGTAATCGGGAGCAGTGATCAGTGTCGTGCCACACATAGCCCATCCCCCCACAGTTAGAATCACTCCCTAGGATACACTTAACCCCTTCACTGCCCCCTAGTGGTTAACCCCTTTACTGCCAGTCACATTTACACAGTAATCAATGCATTTTTAATTGCACTGATCGCTGTATAAATGTGAATGGTCCCAAAATCGCGGCAAAAGTGTCCGATCTGTCTGCCATAATGTCGCAGTCATGATAAAAATCGCTGATCGCCACCATTACTAGTAAAAAAAAAAATTATTAATAAAAATGCCATAACACTGTTATTTTGTAGGTGCTATAACTTTTTGCGCAAACCAAACGCTTATTGTGATATTTTTTGGTAAAAAAAAATGTAGAATACGTATCGGCCTAAACTGAGGAAAAAAAAATTTATTTTTATATTTTTTTTGGAATATCATAGCAAAAAGTAAAAAATAATGCGTTTTTGTTTATAGCGCAAAAAATAAAAACCACAGAGGTGATCAAATACCACCAAAAGAAAGCTCTATTTGTGGAGAAAAAAGGACGGGAATTTTGTTTGGGAGCCACGTCGCATGACTGCGCAATTGTCAGTTAAAGCGATGCAGTGCTGTATTGCAAAAAGTGCTCTAGTCTTTGGGCAGCCAAATGGTCCGGGGCTTAAGTGGTTAAATGAGATATACATGATGGTATATCTATCTTGACTAGCATCAATCATAAGAAGAGATTACAAATTCTATATACAAATGTGTAAACTGGTAGAGCTGCAACTAACGATTATTTTCATAATCGATTAGTTGGCCGATTTATTGTTTCGATTAATCAGTTAATAACCTTAAAAGAAAGTGTGGTGTATAATTTAGTTAATATGTATAGTTTAAAAACAGACAGAAGAGATATACTCTATATACTATTAGAGGTTGAATCTGGACTCAGATCAAATTTTTTTATTTAAAGAAAAAAAAAATTCTAGACTGTTGTTCAGATTTTCAAACAGAACTGTAATATTACATGCACATACTTGAAGTATATTGAACCAAAAAAGCACCGTTTTGCATTGAAAGGTCCTTGACCCTTTCCAAATACACAGCAGCTGAAAAAAGCATCGATGTGAACGTTAAGTGAACTGTAGTGCATTTCTGCAAAAAGCACCAAAAAACACATAGGTGGGAACCAGGTCTAAGACATTTAGTAACATAATGGAGTAAAAAAATTTTAGTAATATTTACAGTAGAGATTATTTGCTCTTTTTGTATTATATAGGGCCAATTTTAGCTTTTTTAACCCTATTATGTTACTGACCGATTAATCGATTATGAAAATAGTAATCGATTAATTTCATAATCTATTAGTTGTCGATTAATCGATTAGTTGTTTCAGCCCTAAACTCTGGCCCTTTGAGTAGCCTTATGTCATCCTTCACATGTTCAATAACAATTTTTATTGCTGAAATCTTGTTTCCTATGTTCATTGTTAGAATGCTATTAATGGCTGAAATTTTTTCAGGGTTTGAGAAACCATCAGCTATCCAACAAAGAGCAATCAAGCAGATTATCAAAGGAAGAGACGTAATAGCACAGTAAGTGACAGACTTCATCTATTTTCTTTTGTCTAGTGATACATATGGGAAGAATTTTGCTATGCAGCGTATGCAATGTTCTTTAGCAAGGAACATGCATTCCACATTAATAATTATGCTACCATGTGCTGTAAATTGCCTCCCGCATTGCTCCCGTTTCTTCTTGCTGAAGCTCAGAGCCCCTGAACAGCAGTAAGTCATAAAGCGGAACTAAGCCCATCGATTTAACATTTTAAAAAAAAAAGTTACATTCCTGGAATGCCTGGATTGTGAACTCACATTTGCTTGGTTCCTCAACCAAACTGTCAAATCATCAAATGGCTGGTATCATAACTGATCAGATGTACAGCACCATGGCAACTGCAGATCAAACGGAAGCAGCTTCCTTGGCTGTACAGGATCAGAGGGTTTAATTCCACTTTAAGGCTGTTAGCAAATTGGCCTCTACAGATTCTGTAGTGCCTAAAAATGGAGAGCAACTGAGCATGTGCATCAGATTGATGCTGCATCCACCTAGGATGTATGATTTAAAAAAAAAAAATCCAATTTTTTTAAAGTGACTGTAAAGTCTCGTGTTTGTTATTTTTATAGAAAAGAAAAAAAAAATGTTATACTTGCCTGCTCTATTGCAGTGGATTCTTCTCGGGTCCCTCTACTGTGCTCCTGGCCCCTCCCTTCTGTTGAGTGCCCCCACGGCAAGCAGCTTGCTATGGGGTAGAGGTCGACCGATATGGGTTTTTCTCTGGCCGATGCCGATATTTAGAAATCTCGGTGGCCGATAGCCGATATGTGATGCCGATTTTTTTTTTTTTTTTTTTTTTTTTTTTTTTTGGGGGGGGGGGGGCCGATATATTAGGCCGATTTTTTTTTTTTTTTTTTTTTTTTTTTTTTTTTTTTTTTTTTTTTCCTTCGTCTCATAAAATCTAACAGTTAGACCCCTTTCACACTGGGGCGTTTTTCAGGCGCTTTTGGGCTAAAAAAGTTCCTGTAAAACGGCTCCCCTGCCCATTGAAATGAATGCGCACCGCTGCCGAATCGCCTGCAAAGCGTTTCGGCAGCGGCGCTTCAGGGGCACATTTAACCCCTTCCTTGGTTGCTAGCTGGGTTATAAGCGCCCCGCTAGCAGCTGAATAGTGCCGCTAAAATGAAGGTAAAGCGTCGCTAAAACTAGCAGCGTTTTACCGTCAACGCATGCCCGCTCCAGTGTGAGAGCAACCTTAAATGATACAGAAAATTTTTTACATTTAAACATTTATTAAACAAAACAAACCTCCAAATCAGTGCACTTGTATGTAGAATTTAGAAAAAAAAAAACCTATATCTTAAATATTAAATATACAAAAACAGGTAATCAAACTTTTGGACGAAAAAAAAATGGGCTAACTTTACTGCTTAGTTTTTTTTTTAAATTTATTAATGTATTTTTTCAAAAAAAATTGCGTTTGAAAGACCGCTGCGCAAATACCGTGTGACATAAAATATTGCAACAACCGCTATTTTATTCCCTAGGGTCTCTGTTAAAAAAAATATATATAATGTTTTGGGGTTCTAAGTGATTTTCTAGCAGGAAATACAGGATTTTTACTTGTAAGCAACAAATGTCAGAAAAGATTTAGTCTTAAACTGAGAGCTTCTACACACGCTTAGTTCATTCATAAATGTAAACATTGTATCCTTCAGGTTCTTTTTATCAGATTTGGCAGGCTGCCCATAGGAGGAGAGAAGTGCTTCACAGAAGTTTTCAGGCAACTTGCACTGACTTCTATAACAGAAGTCATTTGCAAGTCACACTGAAGTTATATCGGCCTTTTTTATCAGCACAATTGGCTGATGCCGATTAAGTAAAAAACAACAAATATCGGCCGGCCTCTACTATGGGGGCACCCGAGCAGAGTCACAGCTTCCTGTGTCCAATCGGACATGGAACTACGGTTCGGCCCTTCGGACCCCTCCCGATTGGCTCCTGCTGCTGTCAAAGTCAGTTAGCCAGTGGCGCCGCTGCTGTGTCTCAGCCAATCAGGGGTGAAAGTCACGGACTGCTAAGACACTCGTGGACTTCGCTGGACAGAGACTGGGATCAGGTAAGTATTAGGGGGGCTACTGCACACACAAGGCTTTTTATCTTAATGCATAGAATGCATTAAGATTTAAAAAAAAAAACCTTCTGCCTTTACAATCACTTTGTCTGTCTGATACTGGCAGCCTCCAGCATTCTGCAAATTAGCTCCTGGATCTCTTTATGTGCTCTTCACTATCGCGAGTTTTCTCTTTGGTTTCTAAATAATGAATATTGCATATTTTTATTTTACTTTGACTTCTGTTTCTTTTGATTAAATGTATGCATTTTGTCTTTCAGGTCACAGTCTGGTACAGGCAAAACGGCAACATTTTGTGTATCTGTTCTTCAGTGTTTAGATATTCAGGTAGTTCTACCTTGCTACTTTTTGGTTTCATTAGATTACACCTTTTTTTTTTTCTAGCATGTTTTGTATTATGCATATATTATCCAAAGCAAAGTGTCCACATTTAGGGGTTAATTGACAGTATGTCGTTCTCTGGCCGTATGCATGTGTCCTTTAACCACTTCAGCCCCGGAAGGATTTACCCCTTTAATGACCAGGCCTTTTTTTTTTTTCCCCACAAATAGAGCTTTCTTTTTGTGGTATTTGATCACCTCTGTGGTTTTTATTTTTTGCACTATAAACTAAAAAAGAGTGACAGTTTTGAAAAAAAAAAAAATTTACTTTCTATAATGCATATCCAAAAAAAACAAACAAATTTATTCATCAGTTTAGGCCATTATGTGTTCTGCTACATATTGTTGTTAAAAAAAAATTCGCAATAAGCATATATTGATTTGTGCAAAAGCTTATAGCGTCTTCAAAATAGGGGAAAGATTTAGGGACTTTTTTTTTTTTTTTTAACTAGTATGGCAGGGATCAGCGATTTTTAGCGGCACTGTGACATTGCGGCGGACAAATCTAACCCTAAGTGACACTTTTTGGTGACCAGTGACACCAATACAGTGATCGGTGCTAAAAAATGCACTCATCACTGTACAAATGGCACTGGCAGGGAAGGGGTAAACACTAGGGGGCTATCAAGGGGTTAAACAAAGCTACTGCGCCACTTTTCTGCAGCTAATCTCTCCTAATGTATTGCAAAAAATTTATGAAGCATCTGCAACACTTTTGGTTCTGATAGTGATTGTGCACCACATTCAGGTAGTTCTAAAATGTGCCACATTTACATTATGCATCAAATTCAAAACAAAAATGACAGTTCGTATTTTACGAAAGTGGAGCTAATTAAGATCAACTCTCTTTTCGCGTACAGAGAGAAACTGGCACAGACATATTTTGCAAAAGTATCTTGCGTGCTTTCTAAAAGTGGTGCAGCATGCACCAAGTTCTAGACCGGTACATGAAATTGGTGTATACTGAGACACTTTTGTCACTGCGTCCGTTTTTCAGAGGAGTTTTTTTTTTAAACCTCAGGAAGACTTAATTAGTCTAAACGGGTCGGGCTCTGGGCCTTTATGCATCCGGGATTACTTATCTTCAGTTGTGCGTTAATCTTACTGGCACTAAACTGTGTTTGAACCACTGTCATTTATTGTATTCCTGCTGTTATCATTTTAACATTTCAATAAAAATGTAAATTTTTTTTTTTGCATTACAAAGTTACCTCCCCCCCCAATTTGTGGGTTCTCTACATGTAATACAGGGACTGATACAGATGCACAGTGGGTATAGGAATATAATATCTGAATAATGGGTCTACTCTTGTATGCAGTTATATGTATCTCCATAGTGCCATCATGCAATGCATTTTATAAACACCTCTTCTCACAAGTTGGCCTGTATGGGGACTGTCATGTCACATAAATGAATTCTGCCCTGCGGGAGACAAACGGCCCAGATGACCCGCCACCCCCTGCTGCTTTGTGGCAGTGTTATGCGCCCTGAGCCCATGCTTTTGAATCCTATTAGAGCCTCTGGCTCTAGTCACCTGCTTCAAAAAAAAACAAAACACCCCTTCCATTGGAATCCATGCATGGATGGGGGGGGGCTTATGGAGCGGCCGCCGCTGCTGCCCTGGTACTTCACACAAGGGGTGGTGCATTGATGAAGATGGTGGAGATTCAGGGTAATATTCTGTGATTCTCTTCCACTATGACTGGCCAGGCTTGCTATGGAGGAAATTTACTTGCCACATATGAAACATTGTGATATTTCCTACATGTTTCAAATCGTTACATAGTTCAACTGTGATACTTGCACCAAATCCACTCCCTTTTTGCAATGTCACAGCTGGTGAAAATGCTTTTTACCTCACTGCAAGAAGGAATGATAGTTTATTCATATGCCTTAGACTCTGGTTAATGTACTAAAGGCTTGAAAAGCTTAACACAAGTTTTAAAATGCATTTTTTTTCACCAGTTGAAAGTACATTTTTACTTTTTTCCTTGTAGGTTCGTGAAACACAGGCTTTAATTTTGGCACCAACCAGAGAATTGGCAGGACAGATTCAGAAGGTAGGGGGAACAGGTTTTTTTATTTGTTTTATACAAAAATGCTTAAAATTAACCTGTGGGGAATCTTGTTCTTGCTTTGAATAGCAGCTGCCGCTAGGTGCTCCCCTTTAAAAAAAAAAAAAAAAAACAAAAAAAAAAAAACACTGCAGCGCTAGATGGGTGCCACAAATAATGAAATAGTGTATAATAGCAATAAGTGCAGTAGTGCTAATCCAATACAATGATAACGATAAGTGCAATTATGCTAATAAAGTGCAAGTGATAATTGAACGTCCATTAGGGCAAAAAATTATAGTTCGTGAGTGAAGATATCCATATGAAAAATATCCAATGAGCGATTCTGGATTCAAACTTTTTTCCACCAGTGCTGCCCGTCACCTGAGAGTAAAAAGTGGAGGCTTACCAGAAAGCCTGCGATCGCCCTTATTCAGGGGGGGTCAAAACAGGCTTAGTAGATCAATCAGGAAATACAGGAACACTGTTAAGATCTCTTAAGCTTCCCTCCAAGATAGCCGGTCAGCATGAGTGAAAAGCACCTAGACGGCACGTTCCCAGGAGACCATCCCTATATTGCAAACATTTCCATAGGTCCGGCATAAGAAGGGAGAAAAAAGGAGACTCCAATGGTGTAAAACTTCTTCGGTAGTTTATTTTAAAAAAAAAAAAAAAGGTCAAATACGTTCCATAAATATGGGAAGTTTCCTTTAAAAAAACGTAATTGTTTAAAACCGCACTCTTTCAACGCAATTTTCTTAGTTTAACAAAAAACAATCTTGTATATCACCAAAAGCTCTTTAGAATGAACAGTGTATTGTATTATTATGTAACATAAAACCTTATCACAAAAATAACGCTATTAAGCCACAAATTAAAAAAAAATGGCTAGAGGGAACATCAACAGTTATTTAAAAAACAGTTGATGTCCCACTCCACATTTAAGCTATTGGGGACATGCGATCTTAGCCTGTGAATCCAATTGGTTTTGGATCTTGATATGGTTCTTCTGCCATTACTACTATGCCAGTGGGGAACATACTTTTCCAAGGCTATGAAAATGGTACCTTTTAAAGCGGTTGTATACCTATATTTTAAACTTTTACCTACAGGTAAGCCTATAAATAAGGCTTACCTGTAGGTAAAAAAAAAAAAGTATCCTAAACCTGTACGGTTTAGGAGATATTTCCCCTGCAATGAGACGCTGACTGCAGCGGCGCATGCGCACAGGGGATTCTCGGCTATAAGCCCGGCAGATGCCGGACCTTGCCGGAAAGAAGTCCCCCGCTCGGAGTGACGACATTGTGGCTCCGGCCACTCACCGCGCCGGAGATGCGATACCCGAAAGACACGCCGAGGGGAAATGTCAGCTCCCTCGGCGTGGACCGGGTGAGATAATGGCACCTCGTTCTAAGGTAAGTATATCATAATGAGCTAGTATGCGGGGCATACTAGCTCATTATGCCTTTTCCCTTACAGGTGTAGGGAAAGGAAAAAAAAAAAGTCAGCGGGTTTACTACCGCTTTAAGGTCCCTATTATGTTTGAGATCATAATGCCTAGAGACATTGTTTATCAGAGCCTTTCTTTATGTTTGTGATGTGTTCCCCTAGCCTGACGTGTAACATCCGGACTGTACGACCCACATATTCCAATCCGCATGGGCACCTCAATAGGTACACAATGCACTTTAGTAGTGCACGTTATAAACGATTTGATGGAATATGTGACGCCAGTGCCCTGCGATGTAAATTTGGTAAATCTCCTATCCTGTAATGCATTTACCTTACAGACTGTACACTTCTTACAAGGAAAGAAACCTTTCAAGTCCCCCAAAAAAGTCGGACGTGTGGGTGGGTCCGGAACATTGGGTGCTAATAGATGTCTAAAATTAGTAGCCCCCCTAAATAGTACACGAGGATTATCAGACAACAGAGGTCCGAGGATGCGATCATTTTTAATTACTGGCCAATGCCTCTTAATTATTCTCCTTATAGCCCAATGCTGGCTAGGATAAGTAGTGAGAGAGGCTAGGCCAAAATCCTCTCTATTTTCAACCTGATGGGGTTTATCACCCAAAAGATCTTTACGATCCCTACTCCCCACCTCAGTAATCAAAGAATCCAAGGTTGCATTATCGTAGCCCTTACTCAAAAATCTAGATTTTAAGATTAAGGCCTCTCTATGAAATTTATCCACATCGGAACAATGCCGCCTTAGGCGCAAGAATTGGCCTTTAGGGACAGCCGACAGCCAGGAACGATGATGGCAAGAATCCAGCGGGATATAGCTGTTCCTGTCAGTCGATTTTAAAGAAAGTAGATGTTCTAATTCTACCATCCTCAATCGTTATTACCAAATCCAAAAAATGGATCTTGGACGGTCTGACTTCATGACTAAGTATAATGCCCCTATCATTATTATTCAAAAAGGATAGAAAGGCAATCACAGATTCAGAATCACCATCCCATATACACAGGACATCATCTATAAATCTTTTCCACATGACAATCTGTGATGGCCTGTCATGTAGAACCACGTCCTCCTCCCACTTCACAATAAAGAGGTTGGCCATACTGGGAGCAAATTTGGCTCCCATGGCCACTACCTTTGTTTGTAAATAGTGCACACCATTGTGCCAAAAATGGTTGTTCTCCATCGAGAAATCCAATAGCTCCATCACGCAATTGCATTGTGTGGTGGAGATATTGGAGTCCCGATAGAGAAAATGTTGCACAGCCTCATGACCCAACCTGTGTGATCTCGCAGTATAGAGCGACGCGACATTGGCGGTAACCAACATATAAGTGGTCTTCCATTCAATGTCGTTTAACAGGTTAAGGACATGTATAGTGTCCTTGAGGTAAGAGGGAGTGCCCATCACCAGTGGCTGTAGATCATGATCAATATATTTTCCCACACGTGACGTAATGGAATCTATACCACTGATGATGGGCCTTTCCGGTGGGTTCGTCAAAGTCTTGTGTAGCATAATTGCACCTCTAAAAGATGCAAGCTCTGACCCTGGTAGCTTCATTAACAAATAGTAATGGAAAGGGGTGTGGCCAGGCCTAGTGACCAGAAAGCTGGAGGGTTATTAAACTGGCTTTTTAAGATCCCTTTCACACTTGAGTGTTGGTGGTAAAACGTGGCTCATTTAGCGGTGCTTTCCGGCCGCTAGCGGGTCGCTTTTAACCTCCGCTAGCGGACAAAGAAAGGGTTAAAAGAGCCAGTGTTGCGGCGCTTCCAAAATGCTTTTCAGGCGCTTTAGAAGCGCTGGGCAATCATTTCAATGGGCAGGGTGTTTTGAGAGCGCTGTATACAAACTGCCCCAAAGATGCTGCTTGCAGTACTTTTCTGAGTGTCCCGCAAGAGCACCGCCCCTGTGAGAAAAGTCACGCTGAAATGAATTGGAGATGGTTTACAGGTGCTATTTCTAGCAATAAAACGCCTGAAAAGCGCCTCAGTGTGAAAGGGGTCTGAGGGTTCTATTTCTCTCTGCAGAGGATCTGGAGGTGGCTGCCTGCAAAGTAATCCACACTTCAGAAAAAAAATTTTCTGTAATGTGCAGAAAAAAGTTTTCTGCACATTACATTTTTATGCACCATCATTGGGGCTTTATATTCACTTCGCTGTTAAATTGTTTGCTTTTTACAGGTGCTTCTTGCTTTGGGAGATTATATGAATGTACAATGTCATGCTTGTATTGGAGGAACCAATGTTGGTGAAGATATCCGAAAACTGGATTATGGGCAGCATGTTGTTGCTGGAACACCTGGACGTGTTTTTGGTAAGGATTATAATAAAATAGATTTACCTCATCTTCTTAACCATTTCCCACCCGGCCTATAGCAGATTGCCGGCCGGGCGGTGGTTCCGTTATACTGACTGGGCATCATATGACGTCCAGCAGGATAACATGCCGCCGCGCCCCCACAGGGGTGCGCATCGTGGCGATCGCTGGAGCGGTGTGTCAGTCTGACACACCGCTCCACCGATCTTGGTAAAGAGCCTCCGGCAGAGGCTCTTTACCACGTGATCAACCGTGTCCAATCATGACTGATCACGATGTCAATAGGAAGAGCCGTTGATCAGCTTTTCCTCACTCGCGTCTGACAGACGTGAGTAGAGGAGAGCCGATCGGCGGCTCTCCTGATGGGGGGGGTCTGCACTGATTGTTTATCAGCGCAGCCCCCCCTCAGATGACCACACTGGCCCACCAGGGAAGGGGACTACATGTGGATGGCCAGGTATGTACCCCATAGCCATCCACATGTGCCAATCATTGCCCACAAATGGGCACTGATTGGCACCATTATATTTCAGTTATGCCCCACAATGCCACCTGTCAGTGCCACCCATAGGTACCAATCAGTGCCACCCATGAGTGCCCATCGGTGCCGCATACCAGTGCCACGTATCAGTGCCCGTCGGTGCCACCTCGTCAGTGCCGCTGTATCAGTGCTGCCGTATCAGTGCCTCCATATCAGTGCCTGTCAGTGCCGCCATATCAGTGCCTGTCATTGAAGAAGAAAACGTACTTATTTACAAACATTTTTAACAGAAACAAAGAAAAACTTGTTTGTTTTTTTTTCAAAATTTTCGATCTTTTTTTATTTGTTGCGCAAAAAATAAAAACCGCAGAGGTGATCAAATACCACCAAAAGAAAGCTCTATTTGTGGGAACAAAATGATAAAAAAATTGTTTGGGTACAGTGTTGCATGACCGCGCAATTGTCATTCAAATTGCGACAGCGCTGAAAGCTGAAAATTGGCCTGGGCGGGAAGGTGTCTAAGTGCCTGGTATTGAAGTGGTTAAACATCTGTCTTTTACATAGCTAGTATGTTAATCTTTATTGTTGCTATGCACAGATATGATTCGCCGCAGAAGTTTAAGAACACGTGCCATTAAAATGCTGGTTTTGGATGAAGCTGATGAAATGCTTAATAAAGGTAAAATTTTTAAGCTTAAACAAGATATAAGTTCTATCAAACGCCTAACTAACTTATGTTTTTTTTTTTTGTAATTTTACATCATGTGTTATTGGGTGTGGTTTGCCATGATCTAACAAGTTGTCTGGGTAAATAGATCATGCGCCCCTTGTAATACATTTTTTAATTGCTATTTCTTAAAAGAATAATGAGACTACCCAATTGACAGACCAATGTAGAAATCAAAGTTGTTTGTAATATTGGCTGATTTGAAGTTGAGTTGTAGAATATGAAGAGCGAGATTCGGTGTATGATCCCCAAAGTAAAGACAAAAAGTAGGACTGATGGTGCCGCGGCGTATGACGAGGAGCTCGGAAGGATCAGAAGAGACAACGCAGTCCTGACTTGCAATGTTGATTAGTGAGATCAATTGTTCTTGTTTGTAACTAAGCAACACAAAACTGTGTATATTTGGCATTACCTGATTTCTCACATTGTGAGACTGTTTGCAAAACTTGTATCTCAAAGCTTCATATTGAAATGTTTCAAAAGCGCAGCCTATTTTTGTTAAACGCCAAGTTTGGCTAAACTGAACTTGTACATACTTCTGTGTGAAGATTTTTAAAACCTGTTTTTCATAAGCTGGATTGCAATGCATGTTTTGTAACGCTTTAACTCTTTGCCTTTTCTCAACCTTGATCTTTGTATTTTGGCTTTTTTTTTTTTTTTTTTTTTTTTTTTTTTTATTTCATTAACTTACAGATGTGGTTGTCTTCCAGGGTTCAAGGAACAGATTTATGATGTATATAGATACCTGCCTCCTGCCACCCAGGTTTGCCTGATCAGCGCTACATTGCCACATGAGATCCTGGAAATGACCAATAAATTCATGACTGATCCCATACGTATTCTGGTGAAACGGTAAATACTATTTGCTATACAGACACCTAGCTTTTGTTCCTTTAGTTGTTTTTTATTTTACATTGTCCCAGGCTGTAGCTGAAGAGTTATGTGGGTTTAAAGAAAGGTGCTTCAAGCAGAACTCTAATGTTCCACCTCCACAAACATGGAGCAGCAGGCTGTTTATTGCAAAAGACATGTAATGTCTCTTCTACAGTAAACAACTTGCCTGCCTGCTCTGTGTTCTCCAGCATGTAAACTGAGTTGTACATGTTAAATTATTTATTTATTTTTTTTTTTGCTAACATGTTATGGTTGCCTGCTCTGTGCAGTGGTTTTGCATAGAACAGCCCAGATCAACCCTCACCTTTTTTGCTTTTGTCCCCTATGTGATATAAACAAAGTTGAATGGAAAAAGTCATTTACACCTAAGCACCTGGGGAAAAAACTAATTTTGAGCCTGCTCTGCTCCCCACGTGTACACACATACAAACGTAAACACCAGGGGTGGCTATGTATGAAAATTTTGCTTACGCTACATATGAATGAGAGAAATAATTTTAGGTCCATTGTCAAGTTAACACTTGTGTAATGGCATGTAAAGGTTTTTAAAATGTAACTACACTGCATCTGAGCACCACAAACCAAAAACACTATTTAAAGAGGAGCACCAGGCTCCCCCCAAAAAAAACAAAGACTGTAGGTGCCGACTTTTATAATTCCGGCACTTAGCTGTCCAGGGATCCAGCTGTGTCCTCACCTGAGCCAATTTTTCAATTGGCTTTTGGGTGCTGGCACCGCCATCTTGTCTAAGGAAAACCGGCAGTGAAGCCTTGCAGCTTCTTAACCAATTTCCTACTGCACATGCGCAAAGCGTTCTGCTCATTGAATGGGCCGGCTGCTGGGGAAGGAGGGGGGAGCCGGAAGTGGGAGCGGGTACCTATCCAAACCAAGTAGGAGCTCCCCCCTCAAAAGGTGCCAAATGTGGGAGGGGGGGGGGGGGTGAGACAGACAAGCGAAGCTTCATCTTTAATATTGAAAACAAACTCGTTAGGGGTGCACCGAATGGGTTTTTTGGTGCCGAAAATGAAAAATACACTAGGCCGAAAACCGATCCCGAAAATGACCGTTTAAAAAAAAAATATTTTAACCCCTTCCCGCCGACCGAACGCATATATGCGTACTCGGCTTTCCGGGGTTATACCGGGATGATGCCCGCAGCTGCAGGCATCATCCCGGTACCGTTGTTTTCAGCGGGCGATCGGCTACCCGAATATAACAACCGATGCGGCTAAAAGCCACTCGGTTGTTATACCGGAGGAGCGGGAGGGGACAACCCCCCCTCCCGCCGCCTTCCGCCGCTGTTACCGGGCCTCCCGTGCGATCGGGAGGCCCGGTGTCCGTTCCGCTGCCTTCGGCGGCTGGGGGCGGACTGGAACGAAGCTGCGAGCGGCTTCGTTCCAGCCTTCTTCTTGTAAATGCGGAAGCGACGTCATGACGTCACTTCCCGTTTACTCGGCTGCCAATGGCGCCGAATTTAAAAAAGTACACAGTATTCAGAATCGCCGTTTTCGGCGATCTGAATACTTTGAAGTGTAAAGGAGGGATGGGGGGTCTTTTAGACCCCCCATCCCTCCATAAAGAGTACCTGTCACCACATATTACTGTCACAAGGGATGTTTACATTGCTTGTGACAGCAATAAAAGTAAAAAAAAAAAAATTTTAAACACAATTTATAAAGTACAAAAATAAATTAAATAAAAAAAAAAAAAATTTTTTTAACGTGCCCCTGTCCCCGCGAGCTCGCGCAGCAAAGAAAACGCATACGGAAGTTGCGCCCGCATATGTAAACGGTGTTCAAACCACACATGTGAGGTATCGCCGCGATCGTCAGAGCGAGAGCAATAATTCTAGCCCTAGACCTCCCCTGTAGCTCAAACCTGGTAACCGTAAAAAATTTTTAAATCGTCGCCTATGGAAATTCAAAGGTACCGTAGTTCGTCGCCATTCCACGAGTGCGTGCAATTATAAAGGGTGACATGTTTGGTATCTATTTACTCGGCGTAACATCATCTTTCACATTATACAAAAAAATTGGGGTAACTTTACTGTTTGGATTTTTTAAAATACATGAAAGTGTCACTTTTCCAAAAATTTACGTTTAAAACACCGCTGCACAAATACCGTGTGATAAAAAATATTGCAACAATCGCCATTTTATTCTCTAGATTCTCTGCTAAAAAAATATATATAATGTTTGGGGGTTCTAAGTCATTTTCTAGCAAAAAATACGGATTTTAACTTGTAAACACCAAATTTCAAAAATAGGCTTAGTCATGAAAGGGTTAATCAAAAAGTATACATTTTTATATAACACATTGCTAATAGTATTAGCAAAATTTCAATGCGGTGCACCTCTAGCAGATATGATGCAGGAGATGGCCAGAGACTGGGAACATGATGCAGGAGATGGCCAGAGACTGGGAACATGGTGCAGGAGATGGCCAGAGACTGGGGACATGGTGCAGGAGATGGCCAGAGACTGGGGACATGGTGCAGGAGATGGCCAGAGACTGGGGACATGGTGCAGGAGATGGCCAGAGACTGGGGACATGGTGCAGGAGATGGCCAGAGACTGGGGACATGGTGCAGGAGATGGCCAGAGACTGGGGACATGGTGCAGGAGATGGCCAGAGACTGGGGACATGGTGCAGGAGATGGCCAGAGACTGGGGACATGGTGCAGGAGATGGCCAGAGACTGGGGACATGGTGCAGGAGATGGCCAGAGACTGGGGACATGGTGCAGGAGATGGCCAGAGACTGGGGACATGGTGCAGGAGATGGCCAGAGACTGGGGACATGGTGCAGGAGATGGCCAGAGACTGGGGACATGGTGCAGGAGATGGCCAGAGACTGGGGACATGGTGCAGGAGATGGCCAGAGACTGGGGACATGGTGCAGGAGATGGCCAGAGACTGGGGACATGGTGCAGGAGATGGCCAGAGACTGGGGACATGGTGCAGGAGATGGCCAGAGACTGGGGACATGGTGCAGGAGATGGCTACAGCCTCACCAGTGCCCGTCATGCAGCTTGCCAGTTCCCAAATCAGTGCGGCGATCTCCGTGTGTCACGGAGCTGCATTTGAATTGCCCGGGTCGCAGTAACTATGTCCCGCCTCCTGTAATCGCATCACACTGATTCATTGTCCCACCATTAGATCAGTGTGCCGTCTGTGACAGGAAGCGGGACATTGTTACTGCGGTCTATTTAGTTAAGCTCCGTGACACGCGGAGATCTCGGCGAGGAGAGGACTGCGGCATGTCGTGCCAGAAGGACACCCCCGTAATGGGCGGCACCAGGGACGGGGCCCCGCCCCATTTTCAGCGCCATTACCCGCGCAATTTATCTTTCGGCAAAGTGCCGAAAACGCCATTTTCGGTAGCTGATATTTCGGTGCATCCCTGAGACTCGTCCATCCATGTCTCCATGCTTTATTTTGCTGAGAAATCACTTTGCAAAACACCCCTCTAGCATTTCAGGCAGTGGCCATCTTGAGAAGAGGAAGATGATTCATGTAACATTTACTTCCTGGAATTCATCTGCCCTTAGCTCAGGCAGGAGGGTGTGCTTGGCTAAGAAAATCCCTTCCTGACGACTCCTGGGATGTATGACATTTTGCCTAGGCCAGAAACCAGGAAGTAACTGAAGATATGTAAAAAAAAGTTTAAGACCAGTAAACCTGATATACTTTCCTATCTATTTACTAATGTTAGCAGCATGAGGATTACAAATAGTCAATGTTTGAGTGTTTAAAGTGTTGCTTTAATATTGAGTACTGACGTTTGTCATTTTTGTGCGGGTGTGCATAATTTTAAAACTTGACATGTTGGTCTTTTTACCTAAATGCAGAGAATTCTGCCTTTTAGAACCACTTTAAGTCTATAATACCAAAATGATTTTTTTGACCTGTGTGGGAAAAAAAATGCAAAAACGACTGTGGCAGGTAAAGGGTTAAACCTCCTTTATTTTATATATGATCGATTTCATATTTTTGTTTTTCAGTGATGAGTTGACATTGGAAGGAATAAAGCAGTTTTTTGTAGCAGTGGAGAGAGAAGAATGGAAGTTTGACACTTTGTGTGATTTGTATGATACGCTTACAATCACACAGGCTGTGATCTTCTGCAATACAAAAAGAAAGGTTTGTGGGTTTTTGTCTTTCATTTTTAATGCTGCAAAAAAAAAAAATGCTAGCAAGCAAACAGAGCCCATGTGAACTCTCTTTTGTATTACATCCATGTGCTACTTTGTCTTCTCTTTTATGAGTTGTATTACTTTTGCCCCTTTATGCGTCCACTACTAAAGTGACCCTGTCACTGGAAAATATCAAACCAAAGCGCTGTAAAGTAAGTTTTTGATGTACCTGGTTTGGCATCTGCTCATAGAATCTTCTTTGCTGCACCACAAAGCAGCCTGAGAAATCTTCACAGTCTTCATGCTTCCAGGAATGCCAAATGCCTGTGTCTTCCGCTGTGCCACGTGATTCCTCCCACCTGCTCTTATGTCACTATAGGACGGGGGTAGGCAGACTCGGCCCTCCAGCTGTGAGGAAACTACAAATCCCATCATGCCTCTGCCTCTAGGAGTCATGCCTGAGATTGTCCGGGTCTTACCATGTCCCATGGGACTTGTAGTTTCAAAACAGCTGGAGAGCTGAGGTTGCCTACCCCTGCTTTAGGGCATAGTAGTGATGTAGAGGCCAGCAGGAGGAATTACAGTGCACAGTGGGACATGTAGGAATCTGACACACTTTCAAGAAATAGATTATTCAGATGGCTTTATGGTGCAGTAGAATGATGAACATATAAATTGGGCAAAGCATGTGCATAAAACCCCTCTTCCTTTTACTGAAGCTTTTTAGTTGACTTTTTTCCACCAACAGGGTCAAAATTGTAGACCGTAAAGCAGTTGTTTTAGGATAGACTTTTGACCTTTTTTTATGATCTTTGTATTTAGGTGGATTGGTTGACAGAGAAAATGAGAGAAGCCAACTTTACAGTGTCTTCAATGCATGGTGACATGCCACAGAAAGAGCGAGAGTCCATTATGAAAGAATTCAGATCGGGTGCAAGGTTTGTATTACAGTATTTAACAATCCCCTCAACATGTTCAGAATCCAGTCATCTTTTTATTTTTTTCCTACTGTTAAGACATTGTAGCACATGGCCAATTTAATGCATGATGTAAGGCAGGGATAGTCAACCTAAAGCACAGGTACCATGGTGGGCATGCCAAGGAATTTTTAGTGGCACCAGGAAGATCAATGTATGGCTTGCGAATGGGCTCGGCCTTGCCCATGGAAGGATCAGAGGATCCTCCATTGATTTATTTACAAACCCTGGTGTGCCCCCATAGCCCACCTACCTCAAGCCTCTTCTGACCCTGTGGCCCACCCCCACCATACCTCTATGATGTTTCAGAAAGGCTTGTCTAATGGCAAGATGCCAGCCCTCCTCCCAATATTGGCAAAGACTTACCTCCTGCAGCGATGACATTACGTTAATCATGCCCGCCTGCCCTCTTTCTTCTAATGGAACTTCCAGCTGCAGCAGGTATGAATGTGAAACCTCTGCTTTTGTGACTGTGCAGGAATTATGGCTGATGTGAGAGCTATAGTGCATTCACTGGCATATTGGTTGTCTAATGCTTGTTGATTCACATCTAGCGATTTGGGATTGTGGGTGGAATGCTGGCAACATGCATGTTTGTGACATTCGTTTTTAAAGGCACAAAAATGTGCGGTTTCACTGTGGTTTATTGCTTGGCATATGGCATCAAATGAAGCTTGTCCCCAAAAAGGAGCAGGAGCTTTTTTTGGGCAACCAGCTTCACGCGATACGGTTTGCCGTGATTGCCACGCGGCAAAACCGCACTGTGTTTTGATGCAATTAAAAATGAATGGTACATAAACATGTACTCTGTTTTGCCAGCATTGCAGTGCAATTTGGAATCTTGGCGATTTTTCGCCCGCAATCTCAAATCGCTAGATGTGACCGGGTCCTTTAAAGTTTCATTTTATAATGAAATATTTATTTCAGTTACTTATATAGCGCTGTCAATGTTACGCAGCGCTTTACATATATTGTACATTTACGTACGTCCCTGATCTAAAGTAGCTTACAATCTAAGGTCCCCTAACTCTCATTCATACATGCACATGCTAGGACCAATTCAGACAGGATCCAGTTAACCTACCGCCGTGTCTTTGGAGTGTGGGAAGAAACCCATGCAGGCAGGTTGTGCTGTGGTTGGGATTCAAACTGATGACCCTAGTGTTGCTAGGTGAATATGTTAACCACTTAGCCACCGTGCTATTTGCTCTCCATTATGCACTGCTGTGTTGGGTACACTATGGACTGCCTTCCTTAAAGTGATTGTAAAGGCTTGTTATGTTTGTTTTAAAAAAAAAAAAATCATACTTGCCTCCACTGTGCAGCTCGTTTTGCAGAGTGGCCCTGAACATCCTCTTCTGGGAACCCCCGGAGGCTCCTACCCGCATCAGATAACCCCCTAGGAGAAGCGCTCTCCTGAGGGGGGCTACCTTGCGAGCGCGCTCCTGAGTCCAGCATTTGCATCCATAGACACGAATGCCAGACTCGGCTCCAACGCCCCCCGGGCTGGGGTGCATAGCCAGTAAAGCCTCACAAAGTGCTCTATTCAGTGGAGCATAGAGAGTTCGGTGATTGCTCTCTGCACAGATTTCTGATGTTTTGCAACTAAATGTGCATGCAATTCCTCATAAGCTGTACGTTTTTTTATTAAAGTAGTAATTTGCCTCCATTCAAGTAACTTTGCTTTATTGAGATGATGTATTCTTAGGAAGACTGACTTTTTTTTTTTTTTTTTTTTTCAGTCGAGTTCTTATTTCCACTGATGTGTGGGCCAGAGGACTGGATGTGCCACAGGTTTCCCTCATAATTAATTATGACCTCCCCAATAACAGAGAATTGTATATCCACAGGTGGGTTCTTGTGAAATTGCATATCATTTGACTTGATCTAACATTGAACAGGTTTGAACAGGTTGTCTTTTTTTTTTTTTTTTTTTTTTCTAATTTTCATACAGGATTGGTCGTTCAGGACGTTATGGTAGAAAAGGTGTGGCCATTAACTTTGTAAAGAATGATGATATTCGTATCCTGAGAGATATTGAACAGTACTACTCTACTCAGATTGATGAAATGCCCATGAATGGTATGTACATACAGTATCTTAATATTTAAGCCTCTAACATTACTTTTTTTTTTTTTTCACGCTCATTACTTCAAGCTTATTATTATTATTATTATTATTATTATTATTATTATTATTACTCACACACCCCCCGGGTTTCCTACACGCCCCACTGTGCACTGTACTGTGTTACTTCCTGCTGGCTTCTACATCACTACTGTGCCCTATAGCAGGGGTAGGCAACCTTGGCTCTCCAGCTGTGGTGAAACTAAAAGTTCCATGAGACATTGCAAGACCCTGACAATCACAGGCATGGCGGGATTTGTAGTTTCTCCACAGCTGGAGTGCCGAGGTTGCCTACCCCTGCCCTATAGTGACATAAGAGCGGGGGGAGGGGGGGTGTATGGTGCTCACTGCTCACCTTTTTAGCACAGCATGCATCCTAATGTCTCACTAGTTTTGTAGAATAGTTATTGTAACTTTGCATTCTTTCTTTGAACAGTTGCTGATCTCATTTGAAGAATGAAGTAAGAGTACTGGATGGCACTAAAGAGGATTGGACAGCGCTATCAGACATAACAGTTTACTTTGAGTCTGGTATATTTTGTAGACCGTTTTTATTGTGGACCTTTTTTAATGTTATCTTTTTATTTAACAAATCGTTTCACAAGACAAGCAGAGCATTGTAAATATTGCATTTGGTGAATTTTCAATAAATACAAATCCCCCATGTCTTCTGTATTCTGACTTGTTTTAAAATCAACATATAGCCTTTCTAATGGCATCAGAAGTATTGAGTGCATTGTAGTGTCTATGAAAAATATTTGCCCAATTAAAAATACAAAATTTATCTTGGTTACAGTAGGTTGAGTTGAGTGAAACTTCAGTATTTTTTTTTTCTGACATAATTTACCATTGACTGCAGGTAAGAATGTTGTCTGTTAACATGGAACCTTTTCAGGTTAAAACGGGATTAATATTTTTTAGGTAAAGCTGAAGTGTACAAACTTTTTTTTTTTTTTTTTTTTTTTTTTTTTTTTTTTATTGCAGAAGAGATATACTATGTCTTTAATTTTATTCCTTGCAAACTTCTTCAGGATGTACACTGAGCTGGACATGCGCAACTCAGTGTGCAACCACAACATGTGCCATGACAAATGGACTCCTAAGCATGCATGGGATTTGTATCACCCCAGACTGGCCAAACAAGAGGTCAAAGATGCTGAACCCGGAAGACCGGGCAAACATGCCGGCAAGGAGGCTTGTGGACATTGCGTCATTGTAGGATAGGCAAGTGTAGTTCCATTTTAGCAGATCCTACTGTAACTAAAGTGCTATGAAATGTACTCTAGGTTTCTGTAAGCTACAATTGGCTTGAATAGGTTTTTTAATCTCCTTTTTGCCCAGTCATGCATTGTCAGATATTTGCGACATGAAAAGCTAGTCGCTTGGCTGTCTCAATTCTTTGATTGCTGACCTTAAATGTTAATGCTGCAAGGAACATCAGAACTGCTGCTCTCCATACATTTTACAAGTATTGAACCTGTAGAGCAGGGATATACAATTAGCGGACCTCCAGCTGTTGCACAACTACAAGTCCCATCATGCCTCTGCCTCTGGGTGTCATGCTTGTGGCTGTCAGAGTCTTGCTATGCCTCATGGGACTTGTAGTTCTGCAACAGCTGGAGGTATGCTAATTGCATATCCCTGCTGTAGAGCATTTTAACAGCTTGCCAGCTAGCATTCTCAAAAGGAGCTCAGCCATTACACATTTTCTCAGTACAGATTTTTAAAAGCAATTTTAGATGCATTGAGTAAAACTTAACTTGTTAGCTAGTACTGACAATTCCCCCCCCCCCCCCTTCTGTTCCGCCTATTCACTCTTTTTTCCCCTGACCTCCAGCATCAGCTTCTGTTGTAAGAGAGGCCCCTCGCCTTGCAGGGTCCTATGGAGCTCTGCCAAAGCCGTTGTCCTGTTCATGGTCCCAGTGTAATGTAATGAGGTGGCCTGTGCCCAATAGACTCACATCTGGCAGATGACTGAAAGCAGCTTGCGATGATTTTTGAGACTTAGTCCCAAAGGAGGGAGATCAGAAAACCCTGAATTCCTAGAAACTTGGGGGGAGGGACCTGGAGGCTGAGCCATGTAACACTAAAATGTAAGTGACACATTCAGCACAATACATTAACTATTGCAATGAATTGCTAGAACCAAACTCATGCATTTTGTGCAAAAAAAAAACATCCTTTAGTACTACTTTTAAAGTAATTCACACACAAATCAAGGCAAGAGGGCCCTGGAAAAAGACTTTCCCCTAGTGATATGCTGCTTAGTTAGCATCATATCAATAGGTATGTGTATTTTAATTATCATTTAAAGGAATGACCGAGTTTTAGCTACTGAGGGGAAAAAAGTATTTGATCCCCTGCTGATTTTGTACATTTGCCCACTGACAAATGATCAGTCTATAATTTTAATGGTAGTTTTATTTTAACTGTTGGAGACCAGAAGAACAACAAAAATCCAGAAAAACACATTTCAAATCAAATTTATAAAACTTTTTTGAATTTTAATGAGTGAAATGCATATTTGACCCCTTCGCAAAACAGGACTTAGTACTTGGTGGCAAAACCCTTGATGGCAATCACAGGAGGTCAGACGTTGGCCACCAGGTTTATATACATCTCCGGAGGGATTTTGTCTTACTCCGCTTTGCAGATCCTCTCCAAGTCATTAAGGTTTCAAGGCTGATGTTTGGTAACTCGAATCTTCAACTTCCTTCCACATTTTCTATGGGATTAAGGTCTGGAGACTGGCTAGGCCACTCCAGGACCTTAATGTGCTGCCTCTTCAGCCACTGCTTTGTTGCCTTGGCCATGTGGTTTGGGTCATTATCATGCTGGAATACCCATCCGCAACTCCTTTTTAATGCCCTGGCTTGCCCAGAATTTGACAATACATGAAGTGAAGTTTTCCTGTCCCCTTAGCAGAAAAACACCCCCAAAGCATAATGTTTCCACCTCCATGTTTGATGGTGTTCTTGGGGTCATAGGCAGCATTCCTCCTCCTCCAAACACTGCGAGTTGAGTTGATGTCAAAGAGCTTGATTTTGGTCTCATCTGACCACAACACTTTCACCCAGTTCTCCTCTGAATCATTCAGATGTTCTTTAGCAAACTTCAGACAGGCCTGTATATGTGCTTTCTCGAGCAGGGGAACCTTACGGACACTGCAGGATTTCAGTCCTTCACAGTGTAGTGTGTTACCAATTGTTTCCTTGGTGACTAAGGATGAGCTCCAGCATATTCGCAGAGCCCGCCAGATAGTCGGCACTGCGCTGATCACAGGCAGTGAGACATTTCTCGATCTCTGCAGCTGCGTATCGGGACAATGTCTCACTGCCTGTGATCAGCGCAGTCCCAACTTCCTGGCGGGGCTCTGCATGTGGGCTGTGCGAACACTCTGGAGCTCATCCTTATTTGTGACCATTCGTGATGGTCCCAGCTGCCTTGATCATTGAAAGATTTTCCTATGTAGTTCTGGGCTGATTCCTCACCTTTCTCATGATCATTGAAACTCCATGAGGTGAGATCTTGCAGAGCCCCAGACCAAGGGAGATTGACCGTTATTTTGTTTGTTCCATTTGTGATTAATCACACCAACTGTTGTCACCCTCTCACCAAGCTGCTTAGCGATGGTCTTTTAGCTCATTCCAGCCTTGTGTAAGTCTACAATCTTGTCCCTGACATCCTCGGACATCTCTTTGGTCTTGGCCATGGTGGAGAGAATGGAATCTGTTTCTGTGGACAGGTTTCTTTTATACAGGTAACAAGCTGTGATTAGGAGCACTCACTTTTAAGAGTGCTCCTAATATCAGTTTGTTACCTGTATAGAAGACAACTTGGAGGCAGAAATCCTATTGATTAATGGGGGATCAAATACTTAATTTATTTTTTTAAATGCATTTTTCTGGATATTTTTGTTCTGTCTTACTGCTAAAATAAACCTACGATTAAAATTATAGACTGATTTTTTTGGCATTCGGCAAATGTACAAAATCAGCAGGGGATCAAATACTTTTTTTCCCTCCACTGTATACTGAAGTATTTTAACTCCATTTACAAATAATTGATACATTACTGAAATGTACATTTCCTCCATGGTTTTTGTTTCTTTAAAATGCTATAGGTACAGAAAAATACCAGCAGATCCTTCCAGAAATTCAGTATGCCTTAACATCCTGTAGTGAGCAGACAGTGCTGCATCTGCTAATGTAACTAGCAATCCCCCCCCCCCCCCCCCCCCCCGAGGTAAGTTCTGAAGGCCTGGGGGGGGGGGGGCAATGGATTCCCTTAATTTGCATAATTTCCTCTCGCTTCCTGTTTGGCTATTGGGCAGGAAGTGAAGGGAAATCTCTGCAATGGGACGGTAAAAAAAATAAACTGACAGGGGCTATAACCCTCCCTTACTCTAACCAAAATGGGAAAAAAAAGTGTTGCCTATAGTTCTACTTTAAGCACAAATTTCTGTATGGAGAGGACTAAGAAGATATAGCCATGCCAATGGTGCAGCAGAAAATATAGCACAGTGAGGAAGGTTTGTGGTCCAGGATGATAGGACAGTCAAAATTAGAAGTGGCACCCCCCCCCCACACACACAGTTGCGGAATGCTGCCCGCTTTATGGGGGCGCTAGACTAATTTGCCTTTTCAGTCCAGTCCGCCCATTAAGACTGGCACTACACTAACAGTATAGCGCAAGCCAGTGGGGACTCTTTCCGTGCTGCCCCAGGCCTGGGCCAGGATACAGCGTTGACTGTGGTAGAAGATATATTTTGGTGGTGATAACTGTTCAAGGTGTTTTTCACCTTACTTTGGCAAGACGAACTTCCTTTTATGTGTCTATACTATGTGGGAGTTCTCTACTTCATGTCACAAAAACAAAAAATATAAACCTGACAGGCTCTAAGGGCACTTTCACACTGAGCAGCATCGGTGGTAAATCGCAGCTATTTTTCAGCTGCGATTTACCGTCTTTTTTTTGGCTGCTAGTGGGCCACTTGTCCCCCGCTAACATTTGAAAAAGGTTTGAAAGCACTGCTGCTCATTGATTTTAATGGGCAGGGGCACTTTAGGAGCGGTGTATACACTGCTCCTTCAGCGCCTCAAAGATGCTGCTTGCAGGACTTTTGTGAGTATCCTGCCAGCGCACTGCTTCAGTGTGAAAGCACTCAGGCTTTCACACCGGAGTGAGAGGCGAGGCGCTTTGCAGGCGATATTTTTAGCAATATAGTGCCTGTAAAGTGCCTCAGTGTGAAAGGGGGTCTAACACTACTTGAAATAATCTCCTTCCAACCCAGTGACTGGTTGATGAGGGTCAGCCTGTTAAGGCGTGGAATGGGGCTCTCTACCTGCCTGTAGGCATGGTAACTGTTATACTCACAGTGCAATGTGCAAAGCATTGTAGCTTAGATTTGTTCAAACGGCTGGCACTCTTGTAGTCCAATTGCTGTTATACAGAAGGCTTATACCAAGCATGATTCTGCTCCATTCAGAAGTTACAGCTCAGGTGCGGGTGGTAATGGAGAAGACCATAATGGTAATAGACTGAGCACATCTGTATAGGGCACACAATATATTTGTATATTACACACTGCTTTATTTCATATTGTGCTCTTTTCCTCTGTATACTGTGCAGTATGTTACATACTCTAGACCACTTCATGTGTTAGTTGTGCAGTGCTTTAAATACAGCTGCCTTCACTCTGTTACATACTCCAGATTACTCCACTGTGTGATTGTACTGTAAACTACATGTTACGCACCACCTCTCTGCCTGCAGGACTAATTTTTTTTTTTTTTTTTTCATACCCCTTATCCCCATTGATTATCACAGTAAAAGAATGCCGTTTATACCTCCTAAGAATGTTTTTTTTTTTTTTTAAATGTCATCCCTTTTATTAAATGGGCACACTTCTGTAAGTGCCCAATAAAATCCAAACCTATACACCTGTTTACATTAAACAACAAATGCAGTTTTATTATAATAGGCCACTTCATTCAAAAGAGGAAAAAAGGAAAAAAAAACTCAGACTGTTGCTGTGCCATATATACAACAGATTTTAATTATACTGAAAATAAATTACAGGAAACGGCTTTAAATTTTAAACAGGACAAATAGGATTCACAACAAAAATGCTTTTTTTTTTTTTTTTTCCCTCTCCACCCATTGGGCTGAGACAGCAGTGCTCAAGGCAGGTAAATATCACAAATATATCAAAACTTGAGATTGGTTGATGCATTCACATTTACATGGAGTCACAAACAGTCCCCAAGCAGGGACTTCACTTAGCCTACCACAGAACCGGGATTTGGCATGGACTACAAAAACTTGATACAAAAATTGGTATTTATATTATTTATATATCATATACATGCCCTATCTGATTTGTATAGAAAATAACAAATGCTGTACACATGATCTGAGCTCCTAAAGCTGTAGCCTATGCTTCTGGATGGACTGTGCCCCACCCGCCCCCAATAAAATTAATGGCATACAGTATATACATGAAGGCTGAACAGATAGGGGGAACAAAATCCACTGCCCATCTCCCCTGATATGCTTCTATGTTATGGCAGGTTCTTGAATTTAAAAAAAAGGCATTTGTTTTTACAAAGGTTTCTTTGTATTAAGCTATGTATACTGTCTGAAAAGGGAAAATGTACCAAAGGCAGTGAATTTACCAGGAGATTGCTTTATAACCCAATATATCATAAATAGCATAACTATATGGAATATAAATATTAAAATTTATAAGTGGACACTACATTCATTCTTTTAGAATAATTTAACATTGTGGTTACATGTACTTAGACAAGAGGGGGAGACAAACTGATTGGAACAAAGCTAAGTTGTAAGATCAACAGATGTCAAAGTGCAGAAGCATTAATGCTGCACTGACTGATTTTTGCCACTAGAGGGCAAAGCAGCATCCATAACTGTGCTAAAAATGTAAAAAAAGCGCTACATAGATAATCCACAGGGAACAGATGTGTGGCAGCATTTCAATTATTCAGTTTCTATTCCATCTAACTGTAAACTTTGGTTTCCGTTTAGAGTTGTCATTGTACAAAACAAGCATAGGACAGGGAAGGGTGCAGTTGGAGAAATGGCCTGTCAGTCTGTCTTTATCCGGGAAGCTCGAGTCACTTGCTCTGTAAGACCTGCCTTGATTGAGTTTGTCACAGATTGTCTTATGTTATCCTCCATCAAATTATCACTCAGTGGCTTCAACACCTAGTGTACAAAATAAAAAATAAAATGAAAGCAAAAAATAAATAAAAAGATGAAAAATAAGGCATAAATGGCATGCAATGTAAATAAAATGAATAACTTAAAAAAAAACAAAAAAAAAAAAAACATAAAACTTGTGCTCTAAAACACCTCTCACCCTGTGAATTTGGTTGCAGATTAAAAAGAAAAAAAAAAAATAGTACACATAGCATAATTCCATATGTCAAGGGCGGGGAACCTGTGACTCTCCAGCTGGCAAAGCATGCTGGGAATGGACAGCTGGAGGCACACTGGTTTCCAGGCCCGGCCCTGTAAGAACTCAGGAACTTGTGATAAGCTTGTTACACCAGTTTTGATAACTGTCCCAGAAACAAAATGTCTCAAAGAAGCAAAAGGAAAGGTGAATGTATGCTTTAATTTTTCTTCTTGTTATTGTTTGATGACCTTCTGTGTCTTTGTTTGGAAATGAAAGCTTGGCGACCCAGACGACGTTTACAGACTTCATATAGTTTGGAAAAGACCTAGAAAATGAAGTGGTTGATTAGGTACAGAAAGTCCATAGAAAAGGATAGAAGGGAGGTTGAAAAAATTGAGGTATACTTCAGTCCTGAAAGGCATCATGTGTTTGGCCAGAGTATTCATACCACCATTCTTGTTCTACAGGGTGATGGAACAGCGAAGAACGGGACAGGAGCATGCTCTTAACAATATATTACCAATATTTGGCATCTAGATTTACAGATGCAAGACCTTTCTCAAAATACTGAACAAACGCGCATATAGCATTAATGCACGTTTGACAGGCAGTTAGCGTGTGTTAAAGACGTACCCCAAACGCCTGCTATTAAAGCAGAGGACCTCCCACTGCTTCAGAAATGAACTTTTAATAATCGGACACCTGTCCTGGAGTCCAGCGATGTCAGCACCTGCAGCTGATGTTTCCATCAGCTGTAAGGTGGTGCTGCTACCGCCACTATTGCGGGTAGGGGAACCCGGCAGTGTAGCCTTACGCCGGGAACCCTACTGTGCATGCGCAAGGCTCCACTTCTCTCAGCTATTGGCCTGGCGGTGGGAGAAGGAGGGAGCAGAGCGGTGACATCAAGGGCCGTGGCACAGGCTCTCAGAGGTGGGGACAGGATACCTGTGACAGGTATCTTCTCCCCTCCGACTTTTGAGTGGAACTCCGCTTTAGAGCCAGTGTTAACAAGGCCTAAAGTATATTGTTGACTGATAAGGTAAGAGTTTCTATATACTGCTGTTATATACAAGGGAATCTCTAAAAACAGAGTATTGTAATAAGTACACTGATCAACTATAACAAGGGTCTCTAAACTGCAGCCCTTTCCTAGCCTTAATCTGGTCCTTTGGGCCCTATTACTGCCAATGATATGAGGCAATATTCCTCCCATTGATACCAACAATGGGGCACCATTTCTTTCACCGATGATGGGGTACTATTGCTCCCACCAATACCAATGATGGAGCACTACAACTCCCACTACTGACCACCAACCCTGAGACCTTGTTTATTCCTGGGATATTTTCTAACCTCTCTGGCCACAATCTGGGCCCCCCCTTCGGTCTGAAGGTCAGTAAACTGGCCCTTTGGTTGAAAAGACTAGAGCCCCCTGAACTATACCCTTATGACCACCCACTATAACTCATAAATGAACAGACTCCCCTAGACCTCTGAAGGGATGCTGTGGTACTTTGCACCAAGTTATCAGTAAAAGCTCCTACAAGTCCTGTAAGTTGGGAGGCAGATCAGACTTGTTTTTACAGCACAGCACATGCCAGAGATGCTTGATTGGATTGAGATGTGGAAAATGTGGAGGCTAAGTCAACACCTTAAACTCATTGTGCTCCCAAAACCATTCTTGAATTCGCCAGATCAGGCTACCTTCCTCCATTACACTTATGGACCAGTTCTAATGCTCACATGCCTATCGAATTATATAATTAATTATATAATTTGGCCTTTGGTAAAGTCTCTCAAATTCTTACACTTGCCCAGTTTTGTTTGCTTTTAACAAAGCAGCTTCAGGGACATGTTCACTTGCTGCCTAATATATCCCACTCACTTCCACTCAATGTAGTGAGATAATCAGGGTTGTTCACTTAACCTATCAGTGGTCATAATGTTATGAATGGTCAGTGTATGATTTGTGGATAATTATTGCTATATACTATAATTAGCAATAGAACAATTCTTTGCATATAAAGGCCTAACCCATACTGATAAACTTTCAAAGGGGCTTGAAAATCAGGAATTTCTTTGAACAAACCCAGTGTTTGTAACCGTTTATGGCACATTTTAGGCTTTCAGTAGCTTTGCACCAGGACCAGTGTAGCAAACTAAATATTAATGGCTACAACTGGTAAGTCTTATTTTATAGGTGAAGTTATGCACTGGGATAAATCTGCTATAAGATAGCAGTATAAATAATGAATTAGAAATAGCACCACACCAGTATAGAATAGATTATGCTCTGACCTCTTACATGAGTGTGAAGCTGTTGCCAGTACCATGAGATAAATGCCTGACTGTTCCAGACCACTATCTAAGATAACAGCTGGAGCTTGGAAGAGAAAAAAAAAAAGTTTAAAATTCTTGCAGCCTGAATCAATTGTACTAGATAAGCTCATCTGGTGTACCAGAAGGTGCATATCAGATGAATAATCGCCTGTTTTTGGTGGGGATTTTTTTGCATGCTAGTCTCCATATCGTAAATGAAGCGGTTACAAAGATTCTCATACGCCAGAGTAAAAATTCTGATGTGTTGTGTTGTTGGATGAAAACTGTACTAATTAAATCATACAATCTGGCATCGTACAAGAACATTTTTCATGCTTGTCCCTGCGGATAGTTTCACATGACCTGTCCTGATCAACTATCAAAAGCTGTGTACAAATCATATTATCGGACGATCGCTTTGAAAGCTGTATTTTTCTTAGGATTTTCGGATTGTGTGTACTAGGCTTAATGTTGTCAGTAATTTGCTTAATAAATCCCACTGTCGCTTGATTTAGAGCCATACTAGAGAATTTACCCAGTCTTCAGCCAGACTGTTTACACTTAAGCTAGCCATAGATGTGTGAATTTCTTTCCTGCAACCTGTGGCTGCAGGAGAGAAATTCTCACCAATTCCCCATCAACACAGTGCTGACAGGGGAATACCTCCTGCCGAGATATTGTCTGCTGCCGACAAGGGCAGGCAGGGGAAGCCACGCCACCACCCTCCCCCCCCCCCCCCCCCCCGGGAGAAGACAGCGATTATCATTAGCGGCTATAGCAGCCACTCGGAAGTGAATGTGGCAGGCTGGTTGTACCCAAGTTGATTGATCGATCCAATTCATACATTCCCCCTGCCCATTAATGGTTCGGATCTCAACCAGTTTCTGCTGAACCGGCCAAGATGTGAACCGTGAATGGCCAGCCTTCTGTTGTCCTCTTCCTAAGCAACTGAGAGATCAGAGATCTTCTGGTTAAATGTACCACGTATAGGACCTCTTACCATGGCCAGAGCACATGCCATTCAGTCCTGAACTATGCCTCAAAGAATGACAACAGCACCTCACCTTTTTGGGACTCCTCTGTGCAGCAGAGTAAAAAGACAAAGAAAGAGGGAAGGGGAGAAATGTTAAGTGATTAGAAAGGTTACAATAACATTAGGAAGAAAATAAAATAGAGATCATAGGGAAAAATATACAAAACAGCATCTTGAAATGAGCTGGCACTCTCATGCTTACCATGTAGGAAACGCAATTCAGAAACTGCATGCACAGTGTTCAGGACTATAAACCCTGTTCTTTGGCAGATTCCAATAAAGGTTTTTAGGTGTCCAAAGTCACATGACAAATAGCACAAGTGTGAACAGAGCCTAAATCAACAAAATGCATTCCGGGTGCAACATTTTAGTTTTCTTTAGAAAGCAGCTACAGCCTCAAAAAAACAGTGGGGGTTATTTACGAAAGGCAAATCCACTTTGCAGTACAAGTGCAAAGTGCACTTGATATTGCAGTCGCTGTAAATCTTAGGGGTAGCTTTGCTGATTTTATTATCCAATCATGTACAAGCTAAAAGGCTGTTTTTTTAATTTCCTTGCATGTCCCCCTTGGATCTACAGAGACTGAACTTTCAAGTGCACTTTCAGTGTAAAGTGGATAGATAGAGAGAGAGAGAGAGAGAGAGACACAGTGGGGACGGAAAGTATTCAGACCCCCCTTAAATTTTTAACTCTGTTATATTGCAGTCATTTGCTAAAATCATTTAAGTTCATTTTTTTCCTCATTAATGTACACACAGCACCCCATATTGACAGAAAAACACAGAATTGTTGACATTTTTGCAGATTTATTAAAAAAGAAAAAAACTGAAATATCACATGGTCCTAAGTATTCTAACCCTTTGCTGTGACACTCATATTTAACTCAGGTGCTGTCCATTTTTTCTGATCATCCTTGAGATGGTTCTTAACCTTCATTTGAGTCCAGCTGTGTTTGATTATACTGATTGGACTTGATTAGGAAAGGCACACACCTGTCTATATAAGACCTCACAGTGCATGTCAGAGCAAATGAGAATCACGAGGTCAAAAGAACTGCCTGAAGAGCTCAGAGACATAACTGTGGCAAGGCACAGATCTGACCAAGGTTACAAAAAAAATTTCTGCTCCACTTAAAGTGGATGTAAACCCCCATTTTTTTTTTTAATGTCATAATGTAGTGTATAATATTTTCTATCATTTGAGCCCAGTCTTGCCACAAAGAGTTAATCCAGCTCTGAGCAATCCTCTTTTATTGTTCAGCGAGATAAAACTTGACAAACAGAAAAACTTTGTCAAATCCTCCCCTTGCTTTGAGTGACAGGTGATTTACATATCTCTTGCAGTAGCCCAAGACATGCATTATTTTTTTTTTTTTTTTTAATTCCCACCCCACCAGGACTGGACTGGGACAAAAATTTGGCCCTGGACTTCCTCATGACCGGCCCACTTTAATTTTGAGTGTCCCCAACAGTATCCCCCTTACATCAGAGAGTCCCCAACAGCATCCCCCTTACATCAGAGTATCCCCCTTACATTAGAGTGTCCCCAGCAGCATCCCCCTTAACATCAGAGTGTCCCCAACAGTGGCTCCCTTCACATCACAGTCCCCACCAGCAGCCCACGTCACATCACAGTCCCCACCAGCAGCCCACTTCACATCAGTGTCCTCCACATGTACTCACCATTTTGAAGGCAGCTTCTGGTTCCTCTCTCCAGTCATGTGATAACAAGTGATAGGGGAGAGAGGAAGGAAAGTCTGCCGTTGGTCTATCTCCCCCTGCAGGCTGGAGGGAGCATAACGCCTAATGCTCTCTCCAGCTTATGACAGAAGCTGCTCCTCCTGACAGGAGTGAAATTGCGATCACTCACTGTCAGAGAGGAGCAGCTCCAGGACCGCACCTGACTGGCCCACTGAGCCATCGGCCCACTGGGAATCTCCCGGTAGTCCCGATGGGCAGTACATGCCTGCACCCCACTCCTTTCTTCAGCAACTCTGCAAGGATTGGCTGTTCCACACCGCAGCATGCTGAAGTCATGTGGTTACTTTCCTGTCTTTTCACTGGATGTTAGAGATCATAGCAGAAGTTCAGTGTAAGAAATACACAGGAGAAAATGCATATTGACAAGGGGCGTGTAGAGGTGGGCAGGGAGTCTACTGACATCATGACTCAACCTACCGAGCTCCAGCCAACAGACCCACCCACAGAATCTGCAGTTTTTTGGGTCTCATAACAGAGGGGAGACATTTGACAGGTAAAGATACATGCAGGAGGCATGTATATCCTTATAGATAACCCCTATGGCAGTAGTTTGGAAAGGATGACATTGGGTTTATATCCACTTTAAGGTTCCTAAGAGCACAGTGGCCTCCATAATCCTTAAATAGAAGAGCTGGCTGTCCGGCCAAACTGAGCTATCAGGGGAGAAGAGCCTTGGTGAGAGAGGTAAAGAAGAACCCAAAGATCACTGTGGCTGAGCTCCAGAGATGCAGTCGGGAGATGGGAGAAAGTTGTAGAAAGTCAACCATCACTGCAGCCCTCCACCAGTCAGGGCTTTATGGCAGCATGGCCCAACAGAAGCCTCTCCTCAGTGCAAGACACATGAAAGCCCACATGGAGTTTGCTTTAAAAAAAAAAAAAAAAAAACAAACACCTGAAGGAATCTAAGATGGTGAGAAATAAGATTCTCTGGTCTGATGATACCAAGATAGAACTTTTTGGCCTTAATTCTAAGCGGTATGTGTGGAGAAAACCAGGCACTGCTCATCACCTGTCCAATACAATCCCAACAGTGAAGCATGGTGGTGTCAGCATCATGCTGTTTTTCAGCTGCAGAGACAGGACGATTGGTTGCAATCAAGGGAAAGATGAATGCGGCCAAGTACAGGGATATCCTGGACAAAAACCTTCTCCAGAGTTTTTTAGGACCTCAGACTGGACTGAAGAATTACCTTCCAACAAGACAATGACCCTAAGCACACAGCTACAATAACGAAGGAGTGGCTTCACAACAAGTCCATGACAGTTCTTGAATGGCCCAGCCAGAGCCCTGACTTAAACCCAATTGAGCATCTCTGGAGAGACCTAAAAATGGCTGTCCACCAACATTTACCATCCAACCTGACAGAACTGGAGAGGATCTGCAAGGAGGAATGGCAGAGGATCCCCAAATACAGGTGTGAAAAACTTGTTGCATCTTTCCCAAAGAGACTCATGGCTGTATTAGATCAAAAGGGTGCTTCTACTAAATACTGAGCAAAGGGTCTGAATACTTAGGACCATGTGATATTTCAAGTTTTCTTTTTTAATAAATCTGCAAAAATGTCAACAATTCAGTATTTTTCTGTCAATATGGGGTGCTGTGTGTACAATGAGGAAAAAAAAATGAACTTAAAAGATTTTAGCAAATGGCTGCAATATAACAAAGAGTGAAAAATGTAAGGGGGTCTGAATACTTTCCGTCCCCACTTTGTGTGTGTGTAGATATATAGATATAGACATAGACACACAAATACAAATATATATACATACATACATACACACACTTATTATGCAAGTTGTATTTCTGAGTATTAATTTAATTATTGAACAACTACAGCGCTCTAGGTCAATCCAAAATATTAATAAACCTCAAACCTGAATATTTAAGAAAGTAAAAGTGAGGTTTTAGCTTTCGTAGGAGAATATTGATGTGCACAGTTATTGGGCAACTATAAGGCTCCTTTCACATGGGGTGGATCCGCTTGGCAGGGGATCGCTCTGTTGATCCCTGCTTAGCAGGCGGACGGAAGGTCCATCTCTGCTCACTGTGCAGGGACAAACCTGTCAGAGCTCTGCTGTCCTCTATGGTGAGATCGGATGAAAACAGACAACCTGTCCTTTTTCATCCGATCCGCTGGATGGATGGCGAACGTATCGCCATCCATCTGTTGAGCGGATCTTGTCAGATCGGATGGCAGGCCGGTGTCAGACATTTCCGCTGACATCCGCATACAAGTCAATGGGTGGCCCGCTCAGATCCGCCTGAAAAACTGACAGGCAGATATTTGAAGGCCGATCATGTGACAGGGGCCTTAGTGTGGAGAATTATTATGCAACTCAATTCAAATTTTCCCATCTCACTTGTTTATTTTCATCTGTTGAAGTGAAAATAAATAGCAAAAATTTACAAATAAACATTTGACATTTCAGGAAAAAAATAAAAAAAAAAAAATCCAGTGACCAATATAGCCCCCCTTCTTTTCAATAACAGTCTTAAGTCTTCCATTCATGGAGTCTGTCAGTTTCTTGATCTGTTGAAGATCAACTTTTTGTGCAGCACCAATCACAGCCTCCTGGACATTGTTCAGAGAGGTGTACTGTTTTCCTTCACAGTAAATCTCCTGTTTAAGAAGGGCCCACAAGTTCTCAAATGGGTTTAGGTCAGGTGAGGAAGGGGGCCAAGTCATTAATCTTTCATCTTTAAGGCTTTTACTGGCTAGCCACGTAGTGAAGTACTTCAATGCATGCAACAGAACATTGTCCTGCATAAATATCATGGTCTTCTTGAAGGATGCAAATTTTTTCTGTACCACTGCATGAAGAAAGGGTCTTCTAAAAACTGGTATGCAGGTTTGGGAGTGGATATGGAGTCAATCTTCAACTTGAAAAAGGTCCAACTAGCTCATCTTTAATACTACCAGCCCTTATCAGTACCCCACCTCCACAATGCTGGTGTCTGAGTGGAAGTGTAGCTCTGTGCCCATTACGGATCCAGCCACAGGCCCATTTATCTGGTCCGCCAAGAGTCACTCATCCCATCAGTCCAAAAAAAAAACCTTTGAAAAATCTGCCTTCAGATATTTCTTAGCCCGTTTCAAATTATGTGTCTTGTTCAGTGGCGGTTGGGTTTTTTACCTTCCTTACCTTGGCCATGTCTCTGAGCACTGAACACTTTGTACTTCTGGCCACCCCAGGTAGGTTGCAGTTCTGGAATATGACAGCAGTGGAGGATAATGAGTTCCTGGTAGCTTTCACGTTTGATTCTTCTCAAATCTTTGGCAATTAATTTGCGTTTTTTTTCTCAACGCATTTCTTGCAACCCTGTTGACTATTTGCAACAAGACGTTGGATGGTCAAAACATTTTTTTTTTTTAAAAAGTAAAAAAAAAAAAATTTGGGCCCATTTTGCCTGAGGAAAAGAAGCTGCTTAATAATTATGCACACCTTCACATAGGGTGTCGATCTCCTTAGGCCACACCCTCCCTCATTGCACAAATACACATCACCCAAAATACTTAAATCCAGTAAGCATTCAAGTTTATACGGCAGAGGCATGATGAGTAGTTCCGCAACAACTGGAAGGCCACAGATTGAGCACCCATGATCTAGGATAACCAAACCACAGATCTTCTGTAGATGTATGTACTAACCAAAACAAACAAGTATAACTACCACCACTATATGATGGAAAGTTTAAGCGCTAAAAATTTGTGCTGTTATTTTGCTTAATAGTAAATAAATAAGCAATATATGCGTATATGTAATTGCAAGACAAAGGGTCCAGTGCAGTAATCAACAATTCATCTGACGAGTAAATAAGTGCGCAGAAATCAGCAAAATTCATCCACTGCATAAAGTGCTCTGTGTCAAATCATCCAATATTGATCCCTCCCTTGGATGGATGAGGGATCAATGGATGTGACATCACTGCTGGTTGGCTCCACCCCCATCAGTTTCAGTTGGTGAAACGTGTAGGGCCACAACCAACAAGTGCTGACATCACATATGCCGGAAGTGCCAGGCTCGTACGGACCAGTAGTGGAGCCGGTAAAGGAAAATTACGATGAAGATATACAGTGCCTTGCAAAAGTATTCACCCCCCCCCCCCCCCCCCCCCCGGCTTTTTACCCATTTTGTTACATTACAGCATTTAGTTCAATTTTTTTTTAATCTGAATTAGACTATTGTGTTCTGATCCATAACATATAAGTTGGTGAAGTAAAATTTGAAAAATATATACATTAAACTATTTTTCAGAAATAAAAAACTGATAATTGGCATGTACATATCTATTCACCCCCTTTGTTTTGACATCCATAAAAAGTTCTGGTGCAACCAATTACCTCCAGAAGTCACGTAATTAGTGAAATGATGTCCACCTGTGTGCAATTTAAGTGTCACATGAATAGTCATTACATATTCACATCTTTTTGAAAGGCCCCAGAGGCTGAAGCACCTAAGCAAGAGGCACCACTAACCAAACACTGCCATGAAGACCCAGGAACTCTCCAAACAAGTAAGGGACAATGTTGTTTAGAAGTACAAGTCAGGGTTAGGTTCTAAAAAAAAAAAAAATATCCAAATCTTTGATGATCCCTAGGAGCACCATCAAATCTATCGTAACCAAATGGAATGAACATGGCACAACAGCAAACCTGCCAAGAGACGGCCGCACACCAAAACTCACGAACAGGGCAAGGAGGGCATTAATCAGAGAGGCAGCAGAGACCTAAGGTAACCCTGGAGAAGCTGCAGAGTTCCACAGCAGAGACTGGAGTATCTGTACATAGGACGACAATAAGCCGTACGCTCTATAGAGTTGGGCTTTATGGCAGAGCGGCCAGACGAAAGCCCTTATTTTCAGCAAAAAACAAATGGCACGTTTTAAGTTTGCGAAAAGGCATGTGGGAGACTCACATAATGTATGGAGGAAGGTGCTCTAGTCTGTTGAGACTAAAATTGAACTTTTTGGCCATCAAAGAAAACGCTATGTCTGGCGCAAACCCAACAGATCACATCACACAAAACACCATCCCCACAGTGAAACATGGTGGTTGCAGCATCATGCTATGGGGAAGTTTTTCAGCAGTTGGGACTGGGAAACTTGTCAGAGTTGAGGGAAAGATTGATGGTGCTAAATACCAGAATATTCTTGAGCAAAACCTGTACCACTCTGTGTGTGATGAGGCCAAGACGGAAGTTCACCTTCCAGCAGGACAATGACCCCAAACACACTGCTAAAGCAACACTTGAGTGGTTTAAGGGGAAACATGTATATATGCTGGAATGGCCTAGTCACAGCCAAGACCTTAATCCAATAGAAAATCTGTGGTTACACTTAAAGATTGCTGTTCACAAGTGCAAACCATCAAACTTGAAGGAGCTGGAGCAGTTTTGCAAGGAACAATGGGAAAAAATCCCAGTGGTAAGATGTGGCAAGCTCAGAGACTTATCCAAAGAGACTGGGAGCTATGATTGCCACAAAAGGTGGCTCTACAAAGTATTAACTTTAGGGGGGTGAATAGGACAAAATAACAGAAAAAGTCAATGTGCATAACTATGTGGTTTGCTTCACAATTAAAAAAAAAAAAAAAAAAAACACACACACATCTTCAAAGTTGTGGGCATGTCCTGTAAATTAAATTATGCAAGACCTCAAACAATCCATGTTAATTCCAGGTTGTGATACAACAAAACACAAAAAATGCCGGGGGGTGAATACTTTTGCAAGGCACTGTATTTGTGCTCAGATTTGTGAGTGCAATATTTTATTGAATATGTTTTAAAGCACTAAAGGTTTTACACTAGGAGCATTTTTTCTATACCCTTCCTGTGATTAGCCCCTGATGGTTATGTGACGTGGGTTGCAAGGTGGTGATAACAGCAGTAACAAAAAGAATATAAAGAGGCATAAAAGATATCACCCCCCTGTTGAGTGGTCAATATTTTCTGGTGAGTTCTCATAGATGTAGATGCGGGTGCACAGCCTTGAAGGAATCACTGGGGACACAGTGTGGAAAGTGTGCTGTGGAGACACTGAGCACTTATAAGAGACTGAAGTGAAGCACGGTTTTGGGAGGAGCACAAAGCACTTTATTGATAATAGACACAAAGCATTCAGTGGACGAAATTTGTTTACGCATTATTCATTTATTCACTGGATAATTGACAGAGCACTTTATGTAGTGGATGACCTTTGCCGACTTCTGCACATTTATTTACTTATCAGATGAACTTTATATATGAACTAGACACTTTGCTTAATAGGAGTAATACCTTGGATTACGAGCATAATTTGTTTCAGAAGAATGCTTGTAATCCAAAGCACTCTTATATCAAAGCGGGTTTCCCCATAGGAAATAATGGAAACTCAGATAATCCGTTCCACAGCCATCGCTTGTCTATGCAGTACCACATGTGGCCAGCAGTGCCGGGGCACTGGAGACAATCAGGAACGAAGTGTTTGAGTGGCTCCAAGTGTCATCGGCGCCCCCGCACCTCTAGCTAAATGCAGTACTGCACACCCCAGAGACTTGAATCTTGCTTGTCTTGCGAGACAACGCTCGCAAAGCGAATCAGAATTTTAAAAAATAGCTTGTCTTGCGAAACGCTCATAAACCACATTACTTGAACTCCGAGGTTCCACTGTATGTGTTGCACTAATAAACAGCACTAATTTATAGCACTAAAGCTTTACTTGATAAAGTGACGGTAGATATACTTTTTTATTCTGGGTAGTCTTGCATAAAATAGCGCTGCATAATGAGTTCATAAATTTGCAACACAGTTTAGAATGCTTGGTGCAGCAGCTGAAATTTATGATAAAAAGGTGCAGGTATAAGAATATAAAATATGCATAAAATGGATGCAGGCTGCCTCAAATCCTTCTATTTCTTCATGTAATCCCAGACAGACTCAATGTTGATATCGGGGTACTGTGGGCGCCAAACCACCACTTCCAGGACTCCTTGTTCTTCTTTATGCTGAAGATAGTTCTTAAAGTGGTTGTAAACCCTTTTTTAGAACTTGTACCTATAGGCAAGCCTTATTCTAGGCTTACCTTTAGGTACTGTAAATATCTCCTAAACTTGTGTGGTTTAGGAGATATTTACCTTGTAGTGCGCCGATACACTTTGAAGAAACAAACCTCCATGCCATTTCTTCCTGAATGAGTGCCGTGACTGGCAGCTCTGGCACACATGCGCAGGAATGACTATAGCTTGTGCTGGGCAAATCTAACTTGGTGCCACTGCTTCTATTAGAAAGACACTTTTTCCATTCCTGATGGTCCCCTAAATGGCGAAGCAGCTGCTTACTTGTGAGGCCAGGATTCTGATGCTGTATATCTTGAGAAACTTGGCTACAATAGGAAAAAGTAGGACTTGTTCCCCGAAGGCAGAAACCCAAGGAGAAAAAAAAAAAAGAGGAGAAAATAACCTCCCAGCTGGGTGGAAGAGCGGGGAGGAAACCTAGAAAGGGAATGTCATCTGAGGAACGCAAGATGTGCCGTTCACAAGGTAATATGCAGCAGGCAACCATAGGCGACCGTCATGACTCCACTTATAAGGGAATCATAGCTGGTTGACATGTCTTCAAAGCAAGACATGGGAAAGGAGAAGACATTCCCAGAGAAGTTGATTAAAGGAGCTCTAGGAAGCATCAAGGACAACATTCTTATAGAGGCCTTTTTAAAGGGGGTAACCCCTTTTGGCATAAAGGGGAGGGCTTTGCGCAGGCAGTAGCACCTAAGGAGGGCCCTAAATGGACAGAGTCTCAACAGGCTACACAGAGCAATTTGTTTTTTGGAAGAGAAGTGTGTAGAAAGATGTTAAGAAGAAAATATACAAGGCCTAACAAAGACCTGCAGAATACCGAGGGCTATTTGTGTGGAAGTTGTAGGATAAAGAATAAGAATTTTTAGAACAAAGTTCCCCAACATCACACTACATTTTATTATATTAGGTAATAATCACTTAAAGTAATGGGGAAGTGATCTGCATACCTTCAGGAAAGAGTGTCCTCACATTCTTGTTCAGTGTTCTGGAGTATCCCACAGCCTCCTTAAGCCCATCCAAGTTACTCTGCAATAAATATGGTGGGAAAAAAAAAAAAAAAGCAACCCTCTAGGCTGTTTGAGCCAAAAAAAGTCAATGTTGTGGTTTTCCTGGCTGCTGCTACAAAGAGGGAAAAGAACCTGAGATACAAATCAGCAGCTCCTGACAGGGTAGCACTAAAGAATTTATTAGCGTTAAACTCCCTGCATAGTGAGGAGTAGAAATTCAGTGACTTTTAGTAGAGAAGCTGGGCACTGGCTGTCCCAAAGGAGTTCACCAAAGGGAAATTATCATGGAAGAAGCAACCGAAGAGTGCCAATGACAGTATGTGCCTGAACATGGGGACAGCAATAGATAAAATGTTTTGCTTAAAGGAATGTGAAAAATGTCAGGATTAGACCCAGATATCGTAAGCAATATAATGTGGGGAGGTGCCCGAGAAGGATTCAGTATCAACTTCGAGGGGGGGGGGGGGTCGGGGGGGTGTAGGGGTGTTTATACATAGTGTTTTTCAACGATCTCACTCAGAAGCTTTGCAAGAAAGGGGTCTCCAGGGTACTGGGATATGAAAGCTCAGGGTTTTGTTTAAGAGCTTAAGGAAGGAAGGAAAGCAAGCCGAGATGTCTTTGTTCTTGGGTAGAGAAATTTTGAGGAGGCATTCCCCTGCATATGCCCCTCTCCAGGGGTAAGAGCAAACTTTCATTGTGAAGGTTTATGAGTAGGTGTAGTGAGCTTAGAAGTGGAGGGTCTGCTACAAGGGGAAGGACTTGCAGTAGATGATGATGTCCTGTGGGGGTGAACAGATCATATTCAGTAGAGGAGCACATTTTTTGCCAGTGGCATAAGTTAGAATCTTGCAGCAAGATTAGATCTATATTTGGAGAAAGTTAACTATCGATATCTCCAGTCCAGCTTGTCTTGGTCTGGGCATCTGACAAGATGGCAATAGCCAGATGCAGGTAAGAACATTTTCAAAGCAAAGGAGAACTTCAAGAGTCCCCAAACGCCTATCAACTGAATCCTCAAAAGAGGGAATGCGTTCAATAAAAAAAAAAAAAAAAAAAAAAAAAATTGATTGATGATTTAGTGCAAGAATGGCTGGGTCCACAGTGGAAACAGCCAGAAGTTGAAGGCGTAACCTCACAAAATTCTGGCAGTGGAAAACCTTCTGCTGCCTCCACAACAATGTCAGCATCCTCCTTGCCTTCTGTGGTTGTGTCTCTGAGGTATTAGAAAACAGATAAGGTCAACAATTCGCGTCTATTGTCAGCAGAAATGGCAGCTGGAAATGCACATGAAGTCATCTTATGCACACTAAGTCACTAGCCAACAAAACTGTTGCTTGTGTTTAATCACCTGAAGGTTGCAGCATATAACCACTTTAAATAAATGGTCTAAGCATCAATTCCTGTTCAGCATTGGGAGCCTACATGCTTGGCTCAGTACAGGTCTACTATAAGCTTTCCAGAGAGAGGCAGGTATCCGCCTATGACAAAAAGGGAAACAGCAGAACTTACCTGCCAGATTGAAGCAACATACCAAATGGGTAAACTAAATTGTGTGGAAATTTTACATATTGGGATATATGAGTAACAGTCATTATCACCCCCTCCTCACAGTGTACCTCTAAAATGTTTTGTACGGTGCCATTTATTACCCAGTCTCACACAGAATGTACTGCTGAGAACATTTTTCCCTCATTCAAGCACACTGAAGAAAATGTCCACCTCTTTGCATGGGTCATGGAAGTGTGATACGGTTATAAGTTTAATCACAGATGTAATGTAAAAAAAAAAAAAAAAAAAAAAAAAAAAAAAAAAAACACGCACACACACATACACTGTACGACAATCACTGTATTTTTGCTCCTAAGCTGCAATGAAAAATCAAGTTAGACTTACCGGTAACTTGTTTTCCAGGAGTCTTTCAGGACAGCACCTTGAGAGCGTGGCTCCACCCACTTGACAGGAAACACACCTCCACCAAACTTTAAAAGGAGGCTCCTTCCCACTTAGTAGTAGTAGAGAACCTCCGGCCCAAGCTGGAACACATAGTCAGAATATGGTTAGTCACAGCATAGTAATTTAATACAATAAGGGCGGGTTGCTGCTGTCCTGAAAGACTCCTGGAAAACAAGTTACCGGTAAGTCTAACTTGATTTTTCCCTTAACGTCTTTCAGGACAGCACCTTGAGAGGATAACAGAGACTTACCCACTTAGGGAGGGACCACAGCCTGCAAGACCTTTCTGCCAAAAGCTTGTTCACTTGCTGACAGAAGATCCAGCCTGTAATGACGGACAAACGTAAGGTAACTTGACCACGTAGCAGCCCTACAAATCTGATCTGGGGTGGCACCAGCCATTTCTGCCCATGTAGTGGCCTGAGCCCTGGTAGAATGCGCTTTAATTCCCAGCGGGGGAGATAGCCCCGATTGAGAGTAGGCTGCTAGAATAGCTGACTTAAGCCATCTAGCTATAGACCCTTAGAAGCTTGTTGGCCCTTCTTTTTACCAGAAAAAAGTATAAATAGAGAATCCGAGGATCTAAAATTACTTGTTACCTCCAGATACTGTAATAAAGTCCTTCTTACATCCAAATTGTGGAATTTGCCTTCTTTTTCCCCCGAAGGGTTAGAGCAAAAGGTTGGCAGGATGATCTCCTGCGACCTATTGTGTGCTGACGCTACCTTTGGCAAAAAACCCGGATCGGTTTTAAGTATAATCCTATCTGTGTAGATAGTTAAAAAGGGTCTCTTAACAGATAGGGCGTGCAGCTCACCAATTCTCCCTGCTGACGTTATTGCAACTAAGAACAAGGTCTTAAGAGTAAGATTCCTTAGAGACATTTCTTGTAGTGGTTCAAAAGGTTCCTTTGTAAGGGCTTGCAGGAACACTGATAGATCCCAATTGGGAAAGTGCTTAGCCGGAGCTGGTCTAGATCTGGTAAGTGCCTTGAAAAATCTTATAACCAAGGGCTCAGAAGAGATTGGTCTTTCTAGAAATACTCCCAAAGCAGCTACTTGAACTTTAAGGGTGCTGACTGACAATCCCTTGTCTGCCCCCTCTTGAAGAAATTCCAAAACTGACACTAAATTTCTTACTTTTCTCTTAGTCAAATGACAAAAAGAGTTGAAGACCTTCCAATATTTAGCATAGATTTTTCTGGTCACTATTTTCCTACTGGAAAGTAAGGTAGTTACCAAGGGTTGTGACAGACCTTTGCTTCTTAACAACTGCTCCTCAGAAACCAGGCCGTGAGGCTTAGACTGGCCACTCCCGGATGCTGTATTGGACCCTGTAGGAGCAGGTCCTGCCGGAGAGGCAGCCGCCAAAATGGTTTGACTGCCATCTGTAGAATGGTGGAAAACCATGCCCTCTTTGGCCAAAATGGAGTAATTAGGATTACTGCCACTTTCTCCCTCTGTATCTTTCTTAACACCAACGGGATAAGTTAGAAAGGAGGAAATGCGTAACCCAGATGGAAGTTCCAGGGCTGGATTAACGCATCTGTCCCCTGGGCTTTGTCGTTTCTGTGAATAGAGAAAAATACTGGGAGTTGTGTATTTTCCTCTGACGCAAATAGGTCTATTTGTGGTTGACCCCAGGCCCTGGTAATCATTGCAAAGATTTCCGGATTCAGGCTCCATTCTGACTCCGCCTTCTGCTTAGATAATCTGCCACTACATTTAAGGTGCCTTTGAGGTGGACTGCTGATAAGGACCGAACATGCTTTTCTGCCCAAACCAGGATCTTTGAAGCTAGCAACTGAAGTGTTTTGCTTCTTGTACCCCCCTGTTTGTTTAGGTAGGCTATGGTAGTGGCGTTGTCTGAGAGGACCCGGACATGAGAACCTTGAAGGATAGGAGAGAAGGCATCTAAAGCTAAGGCGACTGCCTTTAGCTCCCTCCAATTTGAGGACCTCTTTGCTTCTGTCCGAGACCACATTCCTTGCGTGAAGTCTTGGTCTAAGTGAGCTCCCCAACCCCATACACTGGCATCTGTCGTTACCACTTTTTCTATTGGAAATGACCAGAGCAGGCCTTCTCACAGATTCTCCTGTCTTCTCCACCACCAAAGCGATCTCTTAACTTTGGTGGGTATATTTACCTTTGCTTCCAGAGATTCTGACCTGTGATTCCATATTCTCAGGAGAAAGCTCTGGAGAGGCCTGAAATGTAACCTTGCCCATTGAATGGCTGGTATGGTTGCGGTTAGGGTTCCTAGGGATGACATCACTTGTCGGACTGATAATTCCTGGCTTGCCTGTAAGAACGCTACCACCTTCTGGACTTTCCCCTTCTCTTCTGGGAGAAAAATCTTTTGTTCCCTTGAACAGATCTGATACCCCAGGAATAGTATTTTCTGGGCTGGATTGAAATTTGACTTCTGCATATTTATGATCCGACCCAGGGTTTCTAGATGACCTTGGGTCTTTCCGAGGTTGTCTAGCAGTCTTTCCCTGGAGGGGGCAAAAAGGAGTAGGTCGTCCAAGTACGGAATTACCGCAATCCCCTGCATGCGAAGAGGTGCAAGCACTTCTGCCATTATTTTTGTAAATATTCGTGGGGCAGAAGACAGGCCAAAGGGGAGGGCCCTGAATTGCAAGTGCAGAACCTCTTTTCCCAAATTTATCGCCAATCTTAGGAATCTTTGGGACTGCGGGGCTATAGGGATATGCAGATAGGCATCTCGAAGGTCTATTGATGCCATAAAGCATTCCCTCATCAATAGATTTTTGACCGTGAAGATGGAGTCCATACGAAACCTCTTGTATTGGACTGATCTGTTCAGCGGTTTCAGGTTTAGGATTAACCGAAAATCTCCGAATGGTTTCTTTATCAGGAATATACGGGAATAAAATCCCCGATAAAGCTCCCCCTGTGGGACGTAAGTCATAACCCCCTGATCTATCAGATCCTTTAATAGGCTCTTCATTGCCAGGGATTTTGTTACATCTCTTGGAAGATTTGTCATCAAGTACCTTTCTGAGGGGAGATCTGAAAACTCTATATTGTAACCCTGGGCTAGCATATTCAGAATGTAATGGTTTTCTGTTATGCTTGCCCAATAGGGGAGAAAGCCTTGTAGTCTTCCCCCTACCTGTAACCGACTGTCATTGCGTCTTGCTGGTTGATGCAGGAGGATGGAAAAAGGACATTTCCTTTGCCTTTTCCCCTCTGCCCTGACCAGTTTTTCTTTTTCTCTTGAGGCTTGTTTTGTTCCTGAGCCCTTTGAGGACAAAAAAACCGTCTGACTGGTTGTTTCTTCTTTCTGACAGGAAAAGATTTCTTTTTATCTGCAGTCCTGTCCAGAACTGAATCCAAATCAGGGCCGAACAATAAGTCTCCTAGAAAAGGGACCCTGCATAACTTGTTTTAAGATGCTGTGTCCCCTTGCCAAGTCTTTAGCCATAAAGCCCGTCTAACAGAATTAGCAAGGGCTGCCGCCTTAGCTGTCATCCTGATAGGCTACGGCTGCTGAGAGGGTAGAAAAGGAGTCAAGGATTTCTTGCTTAGGGGAATCTGCTATTATATGAGCTTTAAGCTGATTTACCCAATACTCCAAGTTCCTGGAGATGCAAGTAGTTGCCATTGCTGGCTTAAGGTTGCCCATAATGGATTGCCAAGTCCGCTTGAGCTGTTGATCCATTTTCTTATCCATGGGGTCTTTTAAGATCCCCATGTCCTCAAATGCTAGGTCAGTAGATCTTGACACTTGAGAAAAGGCTGCATCAAGTTTTGGAACCTTATTCCAAAGAGCCGCTGGGTCTTCATCAAAAGGGAACCTTCTCTTATGAGCCCTGGAGAAAAATGGTTTCCTATCAGGGTCAGCCCATTCTTTTCTGATTGTCTCAGAAATCACTGCATGGACTGGAAAGGTACGGGACTTAGACTCGCTAAGCCCTGCATACATCTTGTCATGTAAAGACATTTCCTTATGCTCTTCCTCAAGGCCTAGAGTAGCATAAATAGCCTTTAAAAGGCCATCCACCTGATCCAAAGACAATTTATACTTGGAAGACATATTTTCCAGCTCATCACCATCCTCATTTGATTCATTAGAATGGGATGGGGAAAGCCCTTCCTGGTTCAGAGGACCCATCTCTGCCTCCACTACCGGGATTAACAGTGAGCCTTGAGAGGACTGTGAGGTAGTGGGCTGACTTGCAGATGGATAGGTGAGTGACGATCTGAAGGATTGAATAGTAGCATCCAATTCCTTTTTAGCAGATGCGATTAGATCACTGCATGCGGAAGTGGTTTCTTCCCTCACCAAGGAGTCAATACATGCTTGACATAAAGCCTTTTTCCAGCCTTCATTTAACTTAATTTTGCATGAAGGACATTTCTTTCTAATCCCAGGGTCAGAGCTCTTGGCCTGCCATGATAAGGGAAAAAGAGAGAGAAAAAAAAGACAAACCATCTTTTAGAGTCAGCTTGATTACTCAAGGTTGCTCACCACAGGTGCACAGTGAGAAAAGCTATCAGACTCATGTGCCCTGACAGGCCCCTCCGCCACCAGGGGGAAAAAAATACCCTCAAAACCTCACTAACATTAGAGAGAAGAGGGCTAGAGAGAGACCCCACAGTAAAGCTGAGCAGAAACTACAGTCTGCTCCTTACCTGGGCCTTGCTGGTGCCTGTTCTACTCGCTGCGGTTCCTGAATCCATGCTGAGGCAGCAGCGTGATGCCTGTGGCGAAAACGCCGGTTCCGGACTCCAATAGCACCTGTGCGCCGGACCAGAACCGGAAATAAATAAGCACCAGACCTATTCCTCCCTCCTCCCCCTGCGCTTCCGGCGGAAATGACGCCTGGCGCCTGCTCCATGGATGCCGCCCCACTTCCGGATACCTCACATCCGGCGGATGCAGTCCTCTGACTGCCCTTCCCGAGATGGCGGCGGCGTCAGGGAAAAAACATGTGCAGGCAAGAAAAAAACAAACCAAAACTCCTGACATGCCTGACGCCCCTGCCTGGGAGCAGCAATACCCAGAGCAGTCCTGGCTCTCCCCGAGCACTGACGAGGGAGAAGGAGCCCATCCACCCGGCACCCGTAAGCCTGTGGAAAATGGGAGGAATCGGCTCTCCTGAGGTAGGTAAAAAAATAGTGGAGTAGGGAGCCTGTTCTCTCAGGACAGAACCTTGAGAGCTCCAAACTCCCACACGTGTTCCCGCCGGAGGAAACACATAAACTGATAAGTGGGAAGGAGCCTCCTTTTAAAGTTTGGTGGAGGTGTGTTTCCTGTCAAGTGGGTGGAGCCACGCTCTCAAGGTGCTGTCCTGAAAGACGTTAAGGGAAAGAAGACTCATTATGGTAGCGGGACTGCCTTCTCTCCTTAGTAGCCTCATTCAAACTAAGATTCACGACACCAGGCGTCATTGATGCACGCATTTTTTTTTCACCGATGGTCAAACTACACACATAGGGCAGCCTGCTATTTTGAATGGGCTGACCTACATGTGATAAAACGCGGCAAAGTAGCTTCTGCACCTTTCTGAGTGTCAAGTGTTTAATGTGTTTTTCACATGTCTTTTCTTGCAAATAACACACATCTGCTTACATTTGGGGTATCAACACTGAATGACCACAAGCACAACATGCATTTTTTTGTGCCTTTTCGTAAATGCAAGCAAAATTATGCATGTTCACAAACTGCTATAGTGGGAATGTAGCCTAAAGCTGGGCATAGACAGTTTGAATTTTGGCCAAATAATGCTTAATTGGCTCAGCTGGATGAAAATTACTAGGCAAACCGTGACTGCATCCTTCTGTTCATCATCTCCATTGTATTTATTTGGGCAGTGATAGGTGTGGCTGCGTGAATAATTTGACATTCATCCATCCATGCAGTTTAGCGTGGATGGGAGGAATTGAGTGATTTTTTTTCTCGGGTCTCCTTCAGGCTGAACAACTGGAATTTGAGCCTTCTATGCCTAGCATAACACTGTAGATGGTCTTCACTTCATGACATGGCTGTAAGGAACTGCTCTTCCCCTAATCTAAAATGTCCACATGCTTTTTCTTTCAGGAAAAAAAGCCTCATGTAGGATCTATAAGTAGTTAATGCTCAGCCTTATCCTTTCTTTAACCAGTAAGAAAAACAAGGGTAATATTTTTTTTTTTTTTTAAATAAAAAGGTAAAGGCTGCCTTTTTTTCCTTTCAACTAAAAAGGATATTGCAATGTTCCTATAATATTCCAGCAACGGTGAAAAATGTCTGTGGTACCCAAGGAACAGATTTGACTTGTTTCTACAATTATGAACTCTAAGCTACAAAAAAAAAAAAAAAAAACACTGCCATTTACATTAATGAAATTTTGCAAAGAATCGTACTTAGAAAAAAGGTGAAATGTTACAAAAAAAAATGACAACTTTTTATAAATACAGTGCCTTGCAAAAGTATTCACCCCCTAGGCATTTTTTGTGTTTGTTGCCTCACAACCTAGAACTAATATGGATTGTTTGAGGATTTGCATCATTTAATTTACAGAACATGCCCACAACTTTGAAGATTTTTTTTTTTTTTTTTTATTGTGAAGCAAACAAATAGGACAAAATAACAGAAAAAGTCAATGTGCATAACTATTCACCCCCTAAAGTCAATACTTTGTAGAGCCACCTTTTGCAGCTATCACAGCTCCAAGTTGCTTTGGATAAGTTTCTATGAGCTTGCCACATCTTATCACTGGAATTTTTGCCCATTCCCCCTTGCAAACCTGCTGCTTCAAGTTGGATGGTTTGCGCTTGTGAACAGCAATCTTTAGGTCTGATCACTGATTTTCTATTGGATTGAGGTCTGGGCTTTGACTAGGCCATTCCAACACATTTACATGTTTCCCCTTAAACCACTCAAGTGTTTAGCAGTGTGTTTGGGGTCATTGTTCTGCTGGAAGGTGAACCTCCATCCTAGCCTCAAATCACACACAGAGCGGTGAAGGTTTTGCTCAAGAATATCCCTGTATTTAGCTACATCTATCTTTCCCTCAACGCTGACCAGTTTCCCAGTCTTAACTGCTGAAAAACATCCCCACAGCATGATGCTGCCACCACCATGTTTCACTGTGGGGAAGGTGTGCTTTGTGTGATGTAATGTGTTGGGTTTGCTCCAGACATAGCATTTTCTTTGATGACCAAAAAATTAAATTTTAGTCTCATCAAACCAGAGCACCTTCCTCCATACATTTTGGGAGTCTCCCACATGCCTTTTCGCAAACTCAAAACGTGCCATTTTGTTTTTTTGCTGAAAGTAATGCCTTTCTTCTGGCCACTCTGCCATAAAGCCCAACTCTATGGAGCTTATTGACGTCATATGTACAAATACTCCAGTCTCTGCTGTGGAACTCTGCAGCTCCCCCAGGGTTACCTTAGGTCTCTGTGCTGCCTCTCAGATTAATGCCCTCCTTGCCCGGTCCGTGAGTTTTGGTGTGCGGCCATCTTTTGGCAGGTTTGCTGTTGTGCCATGTTCTTTCCATTTGGTTATGATAGATTTGATGGTGCTCCTAGGGATCATCAATGATTTGGATATTTTTTTAGAACCTAACCCTGACTTGTACTTAACAACATCATCCCTTACTTGTTTGGAGAGTTCCTTGGTCTTCATGGCAGTGTTAGTGGTGCCTCTTGCTTAGGTGTTGCAGCCTCTGGGGCCTTTCAAAAAGGTATATGTAAGGACAGACCATGTGACAATTAGATTGCACACAGGTGGACATCATTTCACCAATTCTGTGACTTCTGAAGGTAACTGGTTGCACCAGAGCTTTTTATGGGCTTCATAACAAAGGGGGTGAATACAGACGCACATGACAATTATCTGTTTTTTATTTCTGAAAAATAGTTTTATGTATATATTTTTCTAATTTTACTTCAGGACTATCGAAAATGTTTGTCTGTACCTCAGAAGAAAAAAAAATTGGCTGCTGAGGATACCAAAATCTTTTCGATTAATAAAAAAATAAGATGAAAATAAACACATATTAGGGGTTAGGGATGAGCCAAACACCCCCCTGTTCGGTTCGCACCAGAACATGCGAACAGGAAAAAAGTTCGTTCGAACATGCGAACACCGTTAAAGTCTATGGGACACGAACATGAATAATCAAAAGTGCTAATTTTAAAGGCTTATATGCAAGTTATTGTCATAAAAAGTGTTTGGGGACCTGGGTCCTGCCCCAGGGGACATGGATCAATGCAAAAAAAAAGTTTTAAAAACGGACGTTTTTTCAGGAGCAGTGATTTTAATAATGCTTAAAGTCAAACAATAAAAGTGTGATATCCCTTTAAATTTCGTACCTGGGGGGTGTCTATAGTATGCCTGTAAAGGGGCGCATGTTTCCTGTGTTTAGAACAGTCTGACAGCAAAATGACATTTTGAAGGAAAAAACTCATTTAAAACTACCCGCGGCTATTGCATTGCCGACAATACACATAGAAGTTCATTGATAAAAACGGCATGGGAATTCCCCAAAGGGGAACCCCGAACCAAAATAAAAAAAAAAATATGACGTGGGAGTCCTCCTAAATTCCATACCAGGCCCTTCAGGTCTGGTATGGATATTAAGGGGAACCCCGGCCAAAATTAAAAAAAAAAAAAAATGACGTGGGGTTCCCCCTAAATTCCATACCAGAAGGGGAACCCCGCGCCAAAAAAAAAAAACGGCGTGGGGTCCCCCCAAAAATCCATACCAGACCCTTATCCGAGCACGCAACCTGGCAGGCCGCAGGAAAAGAGGGGGGGACGAGAGTGCGGCCCCCCCTCCCTCCTGAACCGTACCAGGCCACATGCCCTCAACATTGGGAGGGTGCTTTGGGGTAGCCCCCCAAAACACCTTGTCCCCATGTTGATGAGGACAAGGGCCTCATCCCCACAACCCTGGCCGGTGGTTGTGGGGGTCTGCGGGCGGGGGGCTTATCGGAATCTGGAAGCCCCCTTTAACAAGGTGACCCCCAGATCCCGGCCCCCCCCCTGTGTGAAATGGTAAGGGGGTACATAAGTACCCCTACCATTTCACGAAAAAAGTGTCAAAAATGTTAAAAATGACAAGAGACAGTTTTTGACAATTCCTTTATTTAAATGCTTCTTCTTTCTTCTATCTTCCTTCATCTTCTGGTTCTTCTGGTTCTTCTGGCTCTTCTGGTTCTTCCTCCGGCGTTCTCGTCCAGCATCTCCTCCGCGGCGTCTTCTATCTTCTTCTCCTCGGGCCGCTCCGCACCCATGGCATAGGGGGGAGGCTCCCGCTCTTCTCTTCTTCTTTTCTTCTCTTCTGTTCTTCTTCATTTTCTTCTCCGGGCCGCTCCGCAATCCATGCTGGCATGGAGGGAGGCTCCCGCTGTGTGACGGCGCTCCTCGTCTGACAGTTCTTAAATAACCGGGTGGGCGGGGCCACCCGGTGAACCCCGCCCCCCTCTGACGCACGGTGACTTGACGGGACTTCCCTGTGACGTCACGGGGAATGCCACAGGGAAGTCCCGTCAAGTCACCGTGCGTCAGAGGGGGGCGGGGTCACCAGGTGGCCCCGCCCCCCGTTATTTAAGAACTGTCAGACGAGGAGCGCCGTCACACAGCGGGAGCCTCCCTCCATGCCAGCATGGATTGCGGAGCGGCCCGGAGAAGAAAATGAAGAAGAACAGAAGAGAAGAAAAGAAGAAGAGAAGAGCGGGAGCCTCCCCCCTATGCCATGGGTGCGGAGCGGCCCGAGGAGAAGAAGATAGAAGACGCCGCGGAGGAGATGCTGGACGAGAACGCCGGAGGAAGAACCAGAAGAACCAGAAGATGAAGGAAGATAGAAGAAAGAAGAAGCATTTAAATAAAGGAATTGTCAAAAACTGTCTCTTGTCATTTTTAACATTTTTGACACTTTTTTCGTGAAATGGTAGGGGTACTTATGTACCCCCTTACCATTTCACACAGGGGGGGGGGCCGGGATCTGGGGGTCACCTTGTTAAAGGGGGCTTCCAGATTCCGATAAGCCCCCCGCCCGCAGACCCCCACAACCACCGGCCAGGGTTGTGGGGATGAGGCCCTTGTCCTCATCAACATGGGGACAAGGTGTTTTGGGGGGCTACCCCAAAGCACCCTCCCAATGTTGAGGGCATGTGGCCTGGTACGGTTCAGGAGGGAGGGGGGGCCGCACTCTCGTCCCCCCCTCTTTTCCTGCGGCCTGCCAGGTTGCGTGCTCGGATAAGGGTCTGGTATGGATTTTTGGGGGGACCCCACGCCGTTTTTTTTTTTTTTTTTGGCGCGGGGTTCCCCTTAAAATCCATACCAGACCTGAAGGGTCTGGTATGGAATTTAGGGGGAACCCCATGTCATTTTTTTTTTTAAATTTTGGCCGGGGTTCCCCTTAATATCCATACCAGACCTGAAGGGCCTGGTATGAAATTTAGGGGGACTCCCACGTCATTTTTTTTTTAAAATTTTGGTTCGGGGTTCCCCTTTGGGGAATTCCCATGCCGTTTTTATCAATGAACTTCTATGTGTATTGTCGGCAATGCAATAGCCGCGGGTAGTTTTAAATGAGTTTTTTCCTTCAAAATGTCATTTTGCTGTCAGACTGTTCTAAACACAGGAAACATGCGCCCCTTTACAGACACACTATAGACACCCCCCAGGTACGAAATTTAAAGGGATATTACACTTTTATTGATTGACTTTAAGCATTATTAAAATCACTGCTCCTGAAAAAACGGCCGTTTTTAAAACTTTTTTTTGCATTGATCCATGTCCCCTGGGGCAGGACCCAGGTCCCCAAACACTTTTTATGACAATAACTTGCATATTAGCCTTTAAAATTAGCACTTTTGATTTCTCCCATAGACTTTTAAAGGGTGTTCCGCGGCATTCGAATTTGCCGCGAACACCCCAAATTGTTCGCTGTTCGGTGAACTTGCGAACAGCCAATGTTCGAGTCGAACATGAGTTCGACTCGAACTCGAAGCTCATCCCTATTAGGGGTTATAAAACTATGACATACATAGTACTGCAATTTCACGGTACATCAAGCACTTTTGATTTTCTGCTTTATATACATTTTATGGGTTACTTAGGATTAATTTTCAGTTTTATTTAAAGAATCCAATAAAAAAAAAAAAAAGATAAAAGAAAAAGGTGTGTTGCTTCATAGTGAAGTAAAGCAAAAACTTTACACCTAAATTCAATCCTTACAGAAAAGTCAGTGGACAAAATGACAAGCACAAATGTCACTATTTATGAAGTGAGGCGTAAAAATCTAGTCACAACTTATAGCCAATTTTGCAAGTTATCTTCAGGGAAAAATTAAAAAACCAAATCTGTTGATAAATCTCCCACGTTTTTCAAAAATGTTCATACTTTTAGGTAGACTAGAATATGGTTAGAACCTCCGTCACAACTTTACTTCAGTCTATGTCCCTATATGAGGTACTCGCTCCCACTTTGTCTAGGTGACCACTGCGAAAGTCATCACTGGAAATGGTGTCCCAATTGGGAGCCCTCTCTACTTGCTGTTCCAGCAACAAAATATCTAGGAAGTAACTTGCTTCAGGGAGATTGCATCTCACTTGCTGGGTTATCTGGGAAAAGGCACAATGGAAATCTCACCAATAGGGACAGAGCCAAAAAAAAAAATAAAAAAATAAAAATAAAAAAAATCTTGACAGGTTCTAACCCTTCCCTGCTTAAGATAGAATATGGTCAGTATAGGGAATACTGGAACTGCTCAGCAGTAAATTATAGGTTCTATCAAGTTTGGCAAATGTCTGTGTGTGTTGCTTATGCCTGTTACCTCCTCAAAATAGGATTTTTTGGTATTAAATGTAAAATCATTTTCTTTGTTTTCCTTGAAGGACATAGCTGAGATATTGATCTCTGGCCATTGGGTTATAGTTACAACTTCAGGAGTAGGACACTAGGTTCAAAACAAAAAAGGAACAGCCTAGTGGCGGCCCCTGACTTTGGCCAAACACCCCAAATGCTAGAAGACACCTCACTCACAAAGCAGTGCATAGAGACTGGTCACGGATATAACAAGAAGAATGGCGAGTGCTGTGTCCCTCAATGAACACAGGGGAAAATTATATTACGGTGAGTACAAAAAATTTTTCCCCCTCTTCCCTTCACTGGACACTGGAGATCTTGACCTCTGACCACTGGAATGCCCCAATCAGTGTTTAGAGGGGAGGGGGTTGGGAAAACAACTCCTCCCCCAAGTACATGCCATTTGTAAAAACTCACAGGCTGCAAAAACGGAAGTATAACCACCCCATATGATAGGTTACCTGACATAGAAACATGCAATAGTCAGGTTCAAGAGGATAAAGGCCAAGCACAAAAGCAGTCAGGCAACCACTGAGAGATAACCCTCACAGCACAAAAAATAAGAAAGGAAGAGAGGACTTCCATAAGAGCCACTGGAGCTGGACAAAAAGACAGGGAACCATGTCTTAACTCAGGTAGAAGCCAAAAACAAGTTAGTAAGGAAAAAAGCTCTAAGACTCCACGCCATAAACTAAACTATTCTTAAAATTGTTCCCTTCCGAAAACCTAGGAGGACTAACCCGTGTAAAAAAAAAAAACAAAAAAAAAAAAAGTCGTCTAGTTCAGTACCGCGATTCCGTGTGCCAGCCAGTGACTAGAGCGAGAGGCGAGAGCATTGAACAGTGGCTGGGAAAGCCTGGAGCCGTAACATCATCCATAGGAAAGTCAAAGGCTTCCTCTGCTGGGCTAAATAGGTACCCATACCTTCAGTGGCACCCATCTCAAGGGTGTCCAGGGCAGCTGTAAAATTATGTTGTCCTCAAAGGGCATACCAGCAAGTTGGCATCCAAAAGCTCCAATAACCGGGTCTTTCACAACGAACAGGTCCCTTCTGCGAGCATAAACCCAGACAGTGAAAATCTGACAAGCAAATATCACTGCCAAGGCAGGTTACATAACAAGACTTGTCCAGTGGAACAAGGTCATCAAGGGCTGATCGCTCCAAAGTGGGGTCCTCAGTGCATCCCCACTGAAAAGGGCTACATCCAATAGGGACAATCCTTGCTGGATCCACAGTTATGGAAGCCAACATTTAAGACACCCCAATGGGCACAATTATTTCTTAGGAAGGAGAAAATAACTGTCAGGGTTCTTACAGTCTCTGAAGGGAGGGAAGAAAGAAACCATGAAAGAAGTGAAAATTTTTACGCCATCAGGGACCCTAAAGAAGCCTATATTTGTGGATAATACTGGTAAAAACTGCAAGGTTGAGTCATCAGTACAAACACGGTGTGTGGCTCATCAATGCAGGAGAAGGTGAAACGGTATAAATACAACTTCTGCGATCAGGATCATTAAGCAGGGTGTTACCTGGCCTGTAAGCCTAAAGGAGTGTAGGAAAATCCTCCTGGGTGAAGCCAAGGGAAACAGCCACACCCAAACCAAGCAGAAGACTTCATTAAAACGGGTTGTAAGGTGACTGCAGGGGGCCCAAAGATGGGGAAGGGGCAACATTGTTGCTATACAGCTGCTAAAACAGTGCTATGACTAACAACAAATTTGTTGTCCCCCTGTAGAATAAAAGGAACTACATCAACATATAGATGCTGTGCAGATGGCATCCTGGATGTAATAAACCCAGGAACAACAGCTGGCAAAGAACGTGTGCCACAGTGTAACCACTGTCTTCTTGCCACCATGCTGCCCCGGACAGCTGCAGGCCAAAGGAAGTAACCACCCAGCCGTTTCGCTTGCTACACAGTGACACCTGCAGATAGTGAGGACAAGAGAGTCTCCCATTCACATCACTTCCACTTCAATGTTTACACAGCATAGAGGTAGGGGGGGTGGCACCCTAGAAGGGCAAAGCCTTAGGGCAGTGATGGCGAACCTTGGCACCCCAGATGTTTTGGAACTACATTTCCCATGATGCTCAACTACACTGCAGAGTGCATGAGCATCATGGGAAACGTAGTGCCAGAACATCTGGGGTGCCAAGGTTCGCCATCACTGCCTTAGGGAAACATGGTAGTTACAGCATTTAGATCCAGCAGGTCACAAACCATGATCTCACTCACATCACTTCCACTGTCTACAGATGTGCATAGTGCACAGGTGGAAGGAACGTCGCAGAAGGGCAAAAACATGGTGGCCACAGCTTCTGGTTCCAGTAGGCCTCAAGCGTTTAAGAGGCGAAGCCCTAATTAGGGGCCAAGCAAAGAGCTCCCTCAACTAAATAAGTCCCCCTGTGTGCCCCCCACAGTCCCAGACCCACACCTACCACCCTGGACCCACATGCTATAATGACTAACAGGTTATCAGCACACCTCCCCTACCCAGAACCAGGGGTCGCCTGCTTGCCTGGGGACTTCACACTTGGCTGACCAGGACTGCCAAGCACAGCCGCTCAGGAAAAATAAAAGGGGAAAGGAGAGTGTGATTGCTCACCATATTGTAGAATGAAAGATTTTTTTATCAAAAAGCTTAGATCCTTACTCCTCAGCTTTAAAAACCGAGCTGTATCTAGCAGTTGGGGGGTTTGACCAGCATCTTGGGCTGGCTCTAAGCTGTGTTTTTGTTGTGTCCCACTCCTGGAGGAGGCAGTATAACCCAATGGTCAGATCAAGATCTCAGCTATGCCCTACAATGAATAGAAGAGAAATTGCTACTTTCTGGAAGGGAAATTAAAAGTCACACCATTTAACTCTAGATTACATCCTGCAGCAAATGATATTCAGAATAGACTAACATATACCTTTTCTGGAGTCACAATACATGTGCATACCCCAAGTCGCTCAAAGCCCAAATAGAATTAATGACATTTACAATAAAACATGTGACATTACCATGTGGACAATGAAAACAACAAAGTAAACAGAAACAAAAAAAATGAAATGGAAGAAACATTTCTTACGTAAGTGCTGTAAGGCACCCTTATACCACAGCCAAAACAAAAGATAAAAAAAAAAAAAAAAAAAATCAGCAAGTCTTTTTAGTCAACATTTGAGTAACAGCATTTACCGAACAGCTATAACTAGAAATATAGCTGGAGATACTAACCTGCTCCCATATAATTTCAGCGATCTGATCTATTAAGGTTCCCAGGTCCCGAAATTCTCCAGAGTACTTCACATAAGCCCAGGTGCAGAAGGACAGTAGTGCTAGTCCCATGATCAGGTTACAAATGTTTGCTATAGAGTTTAGACCAATAAAACCAGTTAGTCCTGAGATAATGTACATGGCAAACATGACAGCAAACAAAGTGGCAGGGGTGCGAGCAGCATAAAAGATGTTTTTGCCATCGTTGTGTTTCATGAAGTTTGCATAGGATTCTTCTAGCTCAGCCTCCAGTTGTTCCTGGTACCGGTGACAAAACTCCTCTCCACCCATCTTCTTTACAGAGCGGAACTGTTTTATACAAACATCCTTTGCATCCAAGTGCTTCCTCTCTAGGTCTGCAGGAGCGATGTATGGCTTGTCTCCACCACAAACCTATTGGAAAACACAAATACAACCATTTACCTTTTTTAACCTCTTGACCACCAGAAGTTTTTACCCCCTTTATGACCAGACCATTTTTTGCTTTATAGCACTGTGCTATGGCAATTGCTTGGTCATACAACACATACAACATTGTATGCACATTCAATTTTTATAATTTTTTTTTTACCCCACACAAATAGAGCTTTTTGGTGGTATTTAATCACCAGAGGTTTTTTTTGTTAATTATATAAATGAAAAAGACCATTAGAAAACAAACCAACATTTTCTACTTTGTCATAAAACATATCCAATAAAATCACATTTCGCCATAAATTGTAAAATGTCAAAAATGTATTCTATTACACGTTGCAAGTGCTGGCAGTGATCAGGGGCTGACCCTGCCAACACACTGCGTTTTTGGGGACACTATACTATTACTGACACTAGTATAGTTGTAATCTTGATCAAGATACTGATCCATACAGACAGGGCCGCTGATACAACCAGCCCTCCTGTAGGGGGCCCGGGCCTCTGCAGGAGAGGAGAGTTGACTGTACTGCCTTGGGACTCCTGTGGAACCCCCTGCAGAGCTGCTGGCTTTCTCCCTCTGGCTGCTGTGCAGGGAATCAAATGCTACTTACTCACAGTTTCTGCATTTAGCAAGCTGTCCCATGCTGGCTTTGTTCTCAGGCTGTGTCCCGATTTCGGAGCAGCAGGGACAACTGCAGACTCTCTCTCTGCCTTTGTCATGAAATCTTTCTCCTCTGGGTCCTCCCCCTGTGATCAACAGTGTTATCTCTTGCAAGGAAGAAAGATTGAGGTAAGAAGTTTTCTGCCTGTTCCACTCCGAGTCCTGAGTTCTGCTCTGTCGACCTCTACACTGTGCTCTGTGTGCATTGTAACCTGCAATGGCTGAATGTTGTAGTGCTTCTGCTGGAAGGGGTGAGTGGGGGGGGCTGCAGAAAAGTTCAGGATTCAGAAAGGGGGAGAATGTGCCAGGAGCCAGCCTAAAACTGCAGGTAGACACTGGCTACAACTGCAGTGCTGTAGCGAGGGGCCAGTGAATAAACCTCTCCCTCCACCTGACAGACATTTCTGCCCAGCCATTTCTATATGCCACCCCTGAAACCCTATTCACAGTTAACGTAGCAGGAACGCATGTTCCTACTCACACTTTTTTAGCCTGTTTTTCAGACATAGGGCAGCCCATTTAATTGAATGGACTGCCCTACGTTTGACAAATGCACCATAGAATGCTCTTTTCAGGCATGCAGCTTTGCAAATTTGCCACATGACAAAACGCAAGCCTGCTAAGTGTTTTTGGGGTGCCATTAACAATTATTGGCACCACAAGCGCTATGCGAGTTTGCAGTACATTTCCCCATACACTGTCACATATTTAGGAAATGCAAAGTGTGAATGCGGCTTAAGGACTCTTTCACATAGGCGGCTCAACCTATCCTAAAAATACAGCCAGACAGGGCATTTTTGCACAGGCTGCAGAGTGTGGAAGGCAGTACCACCTATCAAACTCCTTGTTGAGTTCAGTGGGGCCGCTCTGCAACTGCAATCTGGGTGGCCAGTCAGGTACGTGATTTCTAACAGCAGCCCTGCATACAGACACTATACTAGTAAAGGCAGTGATCAACAACTTAGTGTCGCTATGCAAGTGTATGTGGGCTACATTTACAGATCTGGCCGTGTTTCTCCCTTTGCTTTCAGTTCTGAATGGCAGGGAGAACTACAGCCAAACTATTTACAAACACAGATCTGTGCTGTGATTGGCCACATCCAATCAGCAGGCATACAGACCAAATGATTGGCTATAACCTGCTGACAAACTCGTGCTCTGGTCAATCACAGCACAGGTCAGCAGGGGGTGTGTACATGTGCGCCAAAAAAACAGGAAGTAAGCTGCAACATACGGGTACATCGCCTAGCCTGCAACTAACGCCTAGTAAATGTACTGTGAGTGGGCACCAATTGGTTAACACGCAGCAGGATATTTTACTATTGGTTAAGAAAAATTGGATTTTAGGTTTATCTGTAAAAATCCTTTTCTTGGAGTACATCTTCATCTCCATTACAGTAAGGTTATGGTGCTAACTTAAGGTGGACACTGGGGGGGGGGGGGGGGGGGAGGAGAGGAGGAGGACATGAAATCCCCTCCCAATTAGGCAAGGCTTCGGTTTGTGTAACAAAGCACAAAAACAGATTGGTGGGGCCCCTGTGTCCTGTCATATACTCCAAGAAACGGTAACACAAAAATCCCATGACACAGGGCGTTTTCATCTCAATTACAATAGGGATGTCCAAAAGCACTTAATATGTTGGGAGACCAACACAACAGGTCACAACCACCTAAATCAGAGCAGGTTAGAACCTAGAGCAGCAGCCTGCAAAACCCGACGACCACAAGTGGTGTCCGCAGCAAGGTAACCTGATACACAGTACCCTGGGGATCACTGCCCGCAGGAACCAGCACCTACTGGTGGCATTACAGGCCTTCCCATTCTTGCATGTAGGGACAGGGTACAGTCCCTCTTGGCCATATGGTTTGTAGGTGACCGATCTGAATGAAGCTCTAATTTACCCCAGCAGAGGTGTTCAGAATAGTCTAGAAAATAAAGGACTAAGCCTACAAAGAAGATCTTTATACAGACATCTGTAAGCACATCCATCACCTAAGGATACTAGCTAAAAACTGAGGCTTGGCTTAGCTGGGAGGGGGTATGCCTGGGCAGGGATTACTGCCTTTTTTTGGCCAGTGTTCATTCACCTGAGGGTGGTGGCATATCCCAAGTAGCCATAAATATGAAGTGACTAATGTGGAAAAACACGCAGCCAATAAATTAATAATCAAATATACAAAAAAAAAAAAGAATCAAATCAAACCAAATAATACTTGTGTCCCATCAGCATATACATTATCTCACAAAAGGGAGTACACCCCTCACATTTTTGTAAATATTTTATTGTATCTTTTCATGTGACAACACTGAAGAAATGTCACTTTGCTAGAATGTAGTGAGTCTACAGCTTGTACAACAGTGTAAATTCTGCCCCCTCAGAATAACACACATCCATTAACGTCTAAACCGCTGGCAACAAAAATGAGTACACCCCCAAGTGAAAATGTCCAAATTGGGCAAAATTAGTCATTTTCCCTCACGGTGTCATGTGCTTGTTAGTGTTACATGGTCTCAGGTGTGAATGGGGAGCAGGTGTGTTAAATTTGGTGTTATCACTCTCATACAAGTCACTGGAAGTTCAACATGGCACCTCATATCAAAGAACTCTGAGGATCTGAAAAAAAGAATTGTTACTCTACATAAAGATGGCCTAGGCTATAAAAAGATTGCCAAGACCCTGAAACTGAGCTGCAGCACGGTGGCCAAGACCATACAGCGGTTTAACAGGACAGATGCCCCTCAGAACAGGTCTCGCTATGGTTGACCAAAGGAGTTGAGTGCACGTGCTCAGCGTCATATCCAGAGGTTGTCTTTGGGAAATAAGACGTATGAGTGCTGCCAGCATTACTGCGGAGTTTGAAGGGGTAGGGGGTCAGCCTGTCAGTGCTCAGACCATTCGCCGCACACTGCATCAAATTGGTCTGCATGGCTGTCATCCCAGAAGAAAGCCTCTTCGAAAGGTGATGCACAAGCCCGCAAACAGTTTGCTGAAGACAAGCAGACTAATGACATGGATTACTGGAACCATGTCCTGTGGTCTGATGAGACCAAGATAAACGTATTTGGTTCAGATGGTGTCAAGCGTGTGCGGCGGCAACCAGGTGAGGAGTACAAAGACAAGTGTATCTTGCCTACAGTCAAGCATGGTGGTGGGAGTGTCATGGTCTGGGGCTGCATGAGTGCTGCCGGCACTGGGGAGCTACAGTTCATTGAGGGAACCATGAATGCCAACATGTACTGTGATATACTGAAGCCGAGCATGATTCCCTACCTTTGGAGACTGGGCCGCAGGGCAGTAATCCAACATAACGACCCCAAGCACACCTCCAAGACGATCACTGCCTTGCTAAAGAAGCTGAGGGAAAAGGTCATGGACTGGCCAAGCATGCCTCCAGACCTAAACCCTATTGAGCATCTGTGGGGCATCCTCAAACGGAAGGTGGGGGAGTGCAAGGTCTCTATCATCAGCTCCGTGATGTCGTTATGGAGGCGTGGAAGAGGACTCCAGTGGCAACCTGTGAAGCTCTGATGAACTTCATGCCCAAAAGGGTTAAGACAGTGCTGGAAAATAATGCACATAATAGCACATTAATAGAGGTATTAGAGGCAGATTCATTTATCTATAGATGCCCGATGATGAAATTAATTGGCAAAGTATGGCAGACAATGAAAGTATCGCTGGGGTATAGAGGGATATCAGAATATGCCCCTCTATGGAACTATAGAAATTTAGCGGAACTAAGATATATAGAGAGACCTATGGAATGGGAGAGACAGGGCATTAACCGACTAAGCCAATTATATGAGGGCAATGTGATGAAAACATTCTTAGACTTAAAACGTGAATTTAGTATACCAAACAACTCATTCTATAAATACCTTCAAAATCAGACATCTATCCAGACGCAGTTCAGGTCGCAGATTATCAAATGGACCCGGATCCCCACTCTGGCAAAAATAATCCAAAGGATTCATCTCCAAGCTATATGCCAGACTAAAAGTTAGAATAATAAATCGAGCAAAATCTTGCAAGAGTAGAGAGGGATGGGAGAGAGATGTGGGGGCAATGACCACGGAGGAATGGGATAGGATCTTGAGACGAGGAACACTGGTCTCAATTTCCCCCTCACAGAAGATATCTCACCTGTGCCTAGAGTATACTATACCCCCAAAAAAAATGTTCAAACTTGGGTGGAGACAAAACGACCAATGCCCCAGATGCAGGGCATCAGGGGACGGCATCAGGGGACCTTATCCATATGATATGAAAATGCCCGAAGCCATTTAGATACTGGGTAGAGATTGTAGATAGGATAAATAAAATCTTTAAGACTGCAATAGAACCGACGGTCAAGACCTGCTTATTGGGGGACATGGAGGGGGGTAGAGTCTCGAAGGACACCACTGAAGTAGTGTTAAGATGCCTATTTCAGGCAAGAAAATTAATCGCACAGCAATGGTAAGCACACAAACCCCCGACTGTAGAGAACTGGGTTGAGATTATCAACTCAATAGTTGGGAATGAGAGAGTGATATATATATATTAGGCAAGGTAATTATAGGAAGTTGGAGAGAATGTGGAGACCCTGGCTGGATGAGATGGGGTGTCCCCTATAGGGGGAGAATGGTGAATGCACAGAGATCCTCCCTGTCCTTCCTCTCTTTTTTTTGTTTTTCCCCTTTTTTTTTTTCTCTTCCTCTCCCTACTTATCTCTGGCCGTTCCCAGCCCCCCTCTATTGATAATAACACAACAAATAAAAAAAAAAAAAAAAAGAAAAAGCCGAGCATGATCCCCTACCTTTGGAGACTGGGCCGCAGGGCAGTATTCCAACATTCCAACATGATAACGACCCCAAACACACCTCCAAGACGATCACTGCCTTGCTAAAGAAGCTGAGGGTAAAGGTCATGGACTGGCCAAGCATGCCTCCAGACCTAAACCCTATTGAGCATCTGGTGGGGCATCCTCAAACGGAAGGTGGAGGAGCGCAAGGTCTCTAACATCCACCAGCTACGTGATGTCATCATGGAGGCATGGAAGAGGACTCCAGTGGCAACCTGTGAAGCTCTGGTGAACTTCATGCCCAAGAGGGTTAAGACAGTGGCCACACAAAATATTTACACTTGGGTCCCAATTTGGACATTTTCACTTAGGGGCGTACTCACTTTTGGTGCCAGCAGTTTAGACATGAATGGCTGTGATGCGTTATTTTGAGGGGACAGCAAATTTTCACTGTTATACAAGCTGTACACTCACTACTTTACATTGTAGCAAAGTGTAATTTCTTCAGTGTTGTCACATGAAAAGATGGAATAAAATATTTACAAAAATGTGAGGGGTGTACTCACTTTTGTGCGATACTGTACATAAATCAAACATTAAAAAAATAATAATAATTATCTATCTATCTCTCTCAAGTGTCCACCAAATATTGAACTCGAAAGTCCCAACATCACTGTCTGGTTCTTAAGCTGTCAGACATTTCCCCTACAATACTTCTCAGGGATCACAGGATGTATTGTTGGAGTGTCAGACCAATGGAGGCCCAGACCACTGCACTCTGTATGAGAGCAGCGGCCTAGCTCTCCAGTGTACTGTAAACACAAGGCAGCTTTTACAGTAAACGCATACAATTAACTTGCACAAATAAGATCTGTGTACTTACCTATTTTCAATTACCATCAGATCAGGCGTCAGTCAACATTGCAGCTCTGGAATGATCCTGAAAATTTTGTCATGGTGCACCAATCTACCTGATTGACAGCTATTTGCGCGGCTGAGAACCAGAGCCAGCTGCACTGCCCCAACCCCTGCCCTGCACTCCAGTGAGCGCTGGAAGAGCAGAGCAGAAAGCAGTGACTGATGGTCACTTGTCTCTGCTCCGATCAGACTGAGAAGTGAGCGATCAACGTCCATGTGATCTCTCAAATTACCGTCAATGTGGGATAGTTGCAGCACATTGATCACATCGATGCTGCAGCATAGGTAGGTGTGTGTGTATATAAATTTTTTTTTTGCAACCCCAAACTTCTCCTTTAAAAATTACCTTTTCCGGTATTTAATATCTATAATTTATAGCGGGTGTACTGAAAGCCAATAAAAGCAAAACATCTTCAAAGTATATTTCTACAGAACAAAAATCTCACCTGCTCCATGTGTTTGCTATATGTGTCTTTGGCTCCAGCAACAGCAGCCAGGTTATTCGCTTCTGCCGTTGCCTGTAAAATAATGAATACAGTTAACAAAGATCAAACAGCAATCTCCAAAAAACAAAAAAGAGTTTAAGAATACCTGAAGCATTGACTTGGGATGAGGGAGCTCTTCACCTTGATAGATTTTAATGTATGCCTGGAAGGGAGATAAAGATCAGCCAGCATAAGAACAGAAATGTCAAATGACTTTATGAATTACATTCTATGCATTCTGTATGAAGCAGTATACACAGTGTAAGTGAAAATGCTAGATATCACAACTATTTACCATCTCCAGGTAAATTATATCTTGTTTTTCAGGCTAAATTGGGTCTTCATTAGGTGGTAAATGGTGATTTGCTTTAAGACTCAAAAAGGAAAACTGGCCCAAAATAGTAAAATAGGATTTTTATTACAGCTTACCTGTAAAATCATTTTCTTGGAGTACATCACGGGACACAGAGCCTAAGTAATTACTTAATGGGTTATGGGCCACCTTCAGGTGTTGACACTGGTATACCCAGTCAAGAAAATTCACTCCCTATATGACCCCTCCTCCTTCCAGGAGCACATCAGTTTTTGTAGCAAAGCAATATACTTAAATCCCAAAAAAGAGGGGAGGGACCTCTGTGTCCCATGATGTACTCCAAGAAAAGGATTTTACAGGTAAGCTGTAATAAAAATCCTCATTTCTTTATCGTACATCATGGGACACAGAGCCTAAGTAATTACTTAATGGGATGTCCCATAGCAATGCTACTTGAGGGGAGGAAGAGACAACCCGCAGGGTACTCCCAGACTTGAGGACTTCTACTGCTGCCTGCAGCACACTGCGCCCAAAGGCGATATCCTCATACCTCCTTACATCCACCTGATAACATTTTTGTGAATGTATGCACTGAAGACCAAGTTGCGGCCTTACAGATCTGAGCCATGGAGGCCTGGTGATGCACTGCCCAAAAAGGACTAACTGCCCTGGTAGAGTGCGCCTTAACTTGAAAAGGGGGAATCTTACCCCTTATAATTCAAACTTATAATTTAACTTGCCGAATCCACTTAGCAACAGTGGATTTTCACTGCTCTCACCACATCAAGACAATGTAGTAACTTTACTTCCCTGGAACATGGTTTTGGAAAAAAACGATGGCAGGGCAATATCTTGGTTCAGATGAAAACCTGAAACTACTTTTGGCAAAAAGCCTGGACGAGGGCGTAACACCATTCTGTCCTCATGAATAATCAAATATGGCTCTACAAGAAAGAGCAGCCAATTTCAAAACTCTCCTTGCTGAGGATATAGCAACCAAAAATACCAGCTTCCTTGTCAAAGGGACTAAGGGAATATGCTGTATCTGTACAAATAGCTGTTTTTGTAACACTGAAAACTAAATTCAAGTCCCAAGGGCTCAAGGGTGATTTAACTGGCGGATTAATCCACATCACTCCTTGCATAAAACCTCGGACTAAAGAATGCGTAGCCAGCGGTCTTTGAAATAAAATCGATAAGGCTGAGACTTGGCCCTTAATAGTACTCAAGGCCAACTTCATCTCTACACCCAATTGTAGAAAGGCAAGAATTCTGCCTATGATATATCTCCGAGGGTGCAACCCTTGGATTCACACTAGGAAACATAAGCCTTCCAGACTCTAATGTATAGTTCTGGAAGCTGGTTTCCTTGCATTAAAGTAGAGATAACTGACCCGGAAAGCCCACGTTTCTTCAAAATGTGGGTTTCAATAGCCAGGCCATTAAATTTAGCGTTCGTAAAGTAGGATGGAATATTGGCCCCTGTGAGAACAGGTCTGGCCTTAGTGGAAGGGACCATGGATCCTCCACTGTCATCCTTACGATTTCTGCATACCATGACCTTTTGGGCCATGCTGGTGCTGCCAGAATTACCGGTTTTCTTTCCAGCTTGATCCTGCAAAGAAGTTGAGGCAGCAATAGAATAGGGGGAAATGCATAGATAAGTGAGAACTGATCCCACGGTATCACCAATGCATCTGTTCTGCATGCGAATGGATCTTTTGTTCTGGATACAAAGTTGACTAACTTTATGTTGAACTGGACGCTAGAAGATCCATGTCCAGAGATCCCAATCTTTGACAAACAGCCGAAAAAGTTAGAATATGGTTCACCTCTCTCTGCGCCGAGAGGCTCTTGGTGCCCCCTTTGGTGATGGATATAGGCCACAGCCGTGGCATTGACGGATTGGATCCTGACAGGACAATCCCTTAACCTGGATGTCCAGGCTTTCAGAGCCAGACGCACTGTTCGAATCTCTAGGATGTTGATGGGCAAGGCTCTTTCGGTTTTTGAACACTGTCCTTGGACAGTTGTCTTCTCTGTCGTTACCACTTTCCAGATAACCGGTCTGAAGGATTTACCTTTTAGCAGATTCTTTAGTAACCACCAATTGAGGCTTTGGGACACCCTTGGGGACAGCCGCATTGGCAAGTCCAAAGCTTGGATTGTTTTGTTCCAAGCAAACGGAATACTGTATTGCAACAGTCTCAAATGGAACTGGGCATAGGGAACTGCTTCGAATGAAGCCACCATCTTTCCCAACAACCTCATGCAAAGGCGAATGGAGGGATCTCCTTTTGACCTGACCCTCCACACCAACTCTTATGGAGTTGTTTTTTGCCTGGGCAAGAACACCTTTTTCTGGGCTGTATCTATGATCAGACCCAAATACTCCAGCTTTTTTAGCAGTTTTAAGGGAGACTCGCAACCCAGACTTTTCCAGGTAACTGGTTGTAATGCTTTCTGAACACCAATTGGTCTATTAGCAATAGATCGTCCAGGTATGCCAAGACTGTTAATACCCTGTGCCCTTAAACTGGCTAGAGGTGGGGCTAGCACTTTTGTGAACACTCAGGGTGCTGTATCTGGCCCAAAGGGCAAGGCTACAAACTGAAATGCTGTTCTACTTCAAACTGCAGAAACCTTTGGTGAGTGGGAAATATATAGACATGCAGATATGCATCCCTGACACCGACAGACGCCAGAAGTTTTCCTCCTTGTAGGATAGAAACTACTGACCATAGAAAGGAGCGGATCTTCAGGAACTGATTTAGCTATAGAATGGATCTGTTGAATTTCTGCATGGATCCGTACATGTACAGGAAACGCATGAAAAAGGCAGTGAAGGTTTTAAAGGAACCTAAGAAACAGAACTGACTCTACTAGAGCTGACTCTACTAGAGGTAGCTTGAAAGAGGCACGAACCATCTCTGTATTTGTACCATCTCTGATTTGTACCAGCAATCTCTCAGATTTCAATCTGAGAGATCATGTATTTTCAATCATGTATACAGGGGCTGAAAGTTTTCTCCTCTAGAGTGATGGTGGAGCCGTCGCTGCCCCTGGCGCAGGGGAAGGAGTCCGTTTAAATAAAAGGACGTTTATACCTTCTTTTGGGCAAAAGAGTACCTTTCCCGCTAGAAATCATTTGGATGTCCTATGCATGTGTTTTAGCACAAGCGCAAGGCGGGACGCTTGGTGAATAGAGTCTTTCATGGCGTCTATGGAAAGACATAGCGCCTTTGGTAGTTCGGCTAACTCATGGGCCTGTTGTGCAGGGACCTCCCTAAGGGCCTCTTTGAACTGGTCAGGGACTGACAGATGCCTATTGCAGCGACTGCAGGCTGAGAAACGGCACCTGCCAGGAAAAAGAGCATTTTAACAAAAATTCCAACTTCTTATCCGTTAGGTCCTTAAGCATTTGTGCATTGTTTACTGGACAAGTTAAATTTTTATTGATGCTGGAAATCGCAGCGTCTACTGCTGTACTTTCCATCTTTTGTGAATTTCTCCTCCATGGGATAGAGAACTGAAAAACTCTTTGGAGGGAGAAAATGCTTATCCAGATGATCCCATTCAGCATAAATAAGCTTTTCTAGTAATGCATGGGCCAGAAATGCGTGAAAAGGCTGTAAAGGTTTTAAAGAACCCAAGGAAGGGACCAAACTTTCAGCTGACTCTGTTAGGGGTAGCATGAAAGTAGAACGAACTATCTCTGTAAGAGTTTGTACCATCAAGCTCTCATATTGCAAAGTTGCATAAGGTTCATCCACTGTCGTTTTCTCCGCAGAGGAAAAAATGGCTTGTTTTTCTACATGATCACCTGAGGATAATACCTCATCCAGTGCCCACTGTTCCCTTGGTAAAGGGTTATAGGTGGGGAAGGGGGATCTAGCACGCTTCCTATCCCTTTGGATGGAGGATGCGATTAAAGCCGCTAATCTTCCTTCTAAGCCCTGCAGGGCAGAGGAAAATGCATCTTCAGTCACGTATACAGGGGCTGAAGTGTGAGAAACAGTTGCACCACCAATAGGTTCCAATGACTCACCCTGGCTTGCCATAGCTGGTATCTCCGGAGTGGATAGCAGTGTGGAGGCATGACTGGAGTTCCCAGCGCCTGGGGGTGGCATTTTTGGCACCCTTGCAGTAGCTCTGGAAGTCACAATGTTAAGCACAAAAGCAAAGGCACTTTAAGACAAATATACTATTTGCTGAGCAATAGTCTAGCAATAATTTTACCATACAGATCAATTTCTGATGCTGAATAACAATTTTATTTCCTGTACTAGAAATGCCTGTATACACCGTTTACATGACCCAGCGCTCCTGTGTCCTGTGTGATAGCCTCTTCACTTCAGCTGCTCTTGATAGACTGTCATAAGAGCGTCAGCTTTATATGAGACACTTCAGGTATTAGCCTGACTACTTCCCAGTATGTGCGCCGTGTGCTCCACGTGGACGCCGAGTCCTGCACACAGCGCCGCCTGTTTTAGACCACGCCCCCTTTCAGTGACCTGCCCTCCTCCTTTCAAATTAACTTTAGCCAGCCACGTATTCCGGGACTGTAATGCAGAACCGAAGAAGGCGGCTGCTGCCATCTGGCACTCCTGGCAGTTTCACTGAATGGGAGCACAAGCTTTAAACAGGGGGGGGGGGGGGGGGGGAATATATATATTTGATAGAATAGTTAATCTATAAAAAACATATGTACAACATAATCAATAATAGGTAAATCATTATCCATCACTGATTAACCTCTTCAGATCCGCACTATTGCCAAATAACGGCATCAGCGCGGACCCACATTGCAGGGACTACGTCTATTGACGTCTTCCCATGCACGAGCGGCCTGCGCACACCCTGCAGGGCGCGTGCGGCGAGCTCGGTGATCGGCGAGTATGAGACTCGCCGGATCACAGATCAGAGTAAGGGGTTGGTCCCGACCTCTTACCACATGATCAGCTGTCAGCCAATGACAGCTGATCATGTGATGTAAACAGAGCCAGTAATCGGCTATTTTTTCTCCTCGCGCTGACAGCGTGAGGAGGAAAAAAAAAAAAAGCCGATCACTGGCGGCCGTGAGGGGGACATCAGTCCTGATCATGGCGATCATCTGTGCCCCTTACCAGTGACACAGCAATAGGCAGCAGTGCAGCCTACCAGTGCCCACAGTGCTGCCCATCCGTGCCGCCTACCAGTGCCCTTCATCCGTGCCGCCTACCAGTGCCCTTCATCCGTGCCGCCTACCAGTGCCCTTCATCCGTGCCGCCTACCAGTGCCCTTCATCCGTGCCGCCTTAACTGTGCCCTTCATCCGTGCCGCCTTAACTGTGCCCTTCATCCGTGCCGCCTTAACTGTGCCTATCAGTGCCCACCAGTGCCGCCTCATCAGCGCCTATCATTGAAGGAGAAAAATTACCTGTTTGCAAAATTTTATAACAAACTATGAAACATGATTTTTTTTGTTTCAAAATTTTCCATCTTTGTTTAGCAAAAAATAAAAATCCCAGCTGTGATTAAATACCACCAAAATAAAGCTCTATTTGTGGGGGAAAAAAAATGATAAAAATTTAATTTGGGTACAGTGCTGTATGACCGCGCAATTGTCATTCAAAGTGCGACAGCGCTGGAAGCTGAAAATTGGTCTGGGCAGGAGGGGGGTTTAAGTGCCCAGTAAGCAAGTGGTTAAAAAAAAAAATTACAAAAAGATCTGCAGTGAAATACTGGATCAGTCAGTATAAAATCGGCCGATAATAGTGAAGGATTTTTCCCACTTGTTTCCAAAGTCGTTCCATGTTATGTAACCGAATTATTAATAAGGAATGTTTTTTTATACAATGTAATTGATTCCAGCTGAATTTGATTGATTAGTAACCCTCACAAGTTACATATATATTATATATATATATATATATATAGATATATATATATATATATCTATATATATATATATATATATATCTATATATATATATATAGACTTTTGTATATGATCAGTTGTAGGTATGTGGTCGTGAAGAAGGGCGATATCATCCGCCGGCATAGAGAGCAGATGATCACAGACAAGCCGATCCACCGCTGACAGAGTCTCATTGAGCCTGGGATCATCATAGGAGGAGAAAGAGCTGAGCAAACCACTCTTCTATGCCGGCGGCTGACTATAGACAAGCCGCTCCACCGCTGACAGTCTCACTGAACCTGGGCTTATCAGAGGAGGAGGTATCGTTCTAATTTAATTTGGTGGATTAATAATTATGTTTTGACTGTGATCTTAAAGTCATAAGCTTCATATATTGGAAAATTTCATTATTACTCACTGGCTGAAAGTTTCTGGGAGTGTTAAATAGAAAAAGGCTCGGAACAGATTGTCTCCTGAACATATCTTCTATGTGTCTATGTAATGGAGTTGCTATGGTTTATCTAAACACAAGTTACTATTTAACAAAAGTTTGACACAATGTTTCACTTATTTTAGAAACAATAAATAAGCACAAGAGGTAGCACATTAACCAATAGATAATACAAGCGCATCATTTTATTTATCTTAACTAATTGTGGGGTGTCACTAATTGATTGCAGCTGTATTACCTTCTATTTATTTATTTTTTTCACTATTGTACTTTTACATAAACCTTTTAGTCCACAGTGATGGATAATGATTTACCTATTATTGATTATGTTGTACATATGTTTTTTATAGATGAACTATACTATAAAAAATTTTATATATAGAGATAGAGATAGAGATAGATATATATATCGTATTTATCGGCGTATAACACGCACCCCAATTTAGGAGGGAAGTTGAAGGGAAAAAAAACTTACATTTAAATGCCCTTCATTGCAGCCATGTCAGTGCAGCCTTCCCCAGTGCAGCCTAGGATCCCCTGTCCCTGCTTCCAGGGCTTCAAAATCGCGGTCCGCGATTTGAAAATGGCGCCGCCGGCGCCGAAGTACACAGAGCCGGTCCTCGGCTCTTTCTGGCGGCTCTCGTTTACTTTCGGCTCCACTCGTAGTCCCGAGCGGAGCTATCCGAGTATGTTCGGATAGCTCCGCTCGGGACTACGAGTGGAGCCGAAAGTAAACGAGAGCCGCCGGAAAGAGCCGAGGACCGGCTCTGTGTACTTCGGCGGCGCCATTTTCAAATCGCGGCCCGCGATTTTGAAATTTGGACAGCTTGGGATCGGCGGGGATCGGCGTATAACACGCACCTGCGACTTTCCCCTGATTTTAAGGGGAAAAAAGTGCGTGTTATACGCCGATAAATACGGTATATATATATATATATATAGATATAGATATAGATATAGAGAGAGAGAGAGAGAGAGAGAGAGAGAGAGAGAGAGAGAGAGAGAGAGAGAGAGAGAGAGAGAGAGAGAGAGAGAGAGAGAGAGAGAGAGAGAGAGAGAGAGAGAGAGAGAGAGAGAGAGATAGAGATAGAGATAGAGATAGAGATAGAGATAGAGAGATAGAGAGATAGAGAGATATCTATATAGATATATATATATCTATACACATATATTCTCATTAAGTGTAAATCAGTTTAGCGCTGACACATGGCCAAATATGCAATACTACCCAAATGATGTAGTTTTTTTTTTTTTTTTTTTTTTTTTACACATTGCTGTACCCCCAGCTCCTTAGTTTTCCCAATTATTCCTGCTGCAGGATACTGCTGAAACAGACAGATTCAAACTTCACCCATCACGGCGGGCTGCGCATGACCTCTGCGCCCAACCTTTAACCTAGATAAAACCCTCATCTACTTTATTTTTTTTTATTCGTACAGACTTCTTTCTTCTTTGGGAGTATATCACAGGACACAGGAGTGTCTTCATCTTCATTAGAATATGGTAATGCTGCCAATTTCAGATGACAACACTGGCAAAAAGACAGGAAGTCCCCAACTAGGCATAACCCCTCCCCATTAAGCAAGGCTTCAGTGTTTAGTAGCAAGCCATAAACCACAAAAAGCAGAGGGATTTGATCCCTTTGTCCTGTGATGTACTCCAAGAAAAGGATTTTACAGGTAAACTAAAGTACCATTCTCTTTAGCATACATCCCATGACAAAGGGTACCTTCATCTCCATTGCGATAGGGATGTCCTAGAGCACCGATTATGAGGGGAAGGCAACAGAGGAACCGCAGTACTAGACATCAGTTACACCTGACAGCACTAACCACACAGGATGGACAGGATAAAAAGAAAGGAAACAATGTCCCGGTTGAGAAGGAACAAAGACAGCCACAGGTAAAAGGATAGCGGAGAACCACCTTGTCACGTTGAAACAACAGGAACAGTTCCCTTACAAGAATAGCAGCCTATTCCAAAAGAGCAAGACCGGAAAGAGGATCACTTGCTTGGAAGGAATACAGGGTCAGACGCATTATTCAAACCTTTGAGCTGGGATTAATGCTGACTTCTATAAGTCAAGACCCAGTCAAGAAAAAAAAAACCTCTCCAAGAGAGAGTGTGTACCATATAAGAAACATTGATTTCCAGAAGCAGATGCTCCTTCAGAAGTATGTTGTCCAGGTAACCTATGACAAGAATACCCAGGAACGCAAGAGTCCCAAGACCAGAGTCAGAACCTTGAACACTCATGGGAGCAGTGGCGATCCTGTAGCACAACTACAAAAACTTTGTGAGGCAGAAGATCAGAAGGTGTAGATAAGCATGCATGATATTCACAGATTCCAGGAGAAAACGTTTTGCTGGAGAGAGGCTACTGCCCCCATAGAGACTGGAGTCTCTTGAGATCCAAAACGGGATGCACATAGTCTCTCAGTTTTAGATGCGAGAAGGTTTGAGTAGAAACGGTGAAACCTTTCACCCTCTGGACCGTAATAATCACTCCTTGAGATAGAAGATGACAGAAAGCTTGCAAAAAGGAGGAGAAAATCTTTTTTTGTGGATTCAAAGAAACAAATGCATGAAGCACGGAGTGAGAAGGCTCTAAAGTTAGTTACAGCTTGTAGCCATAAGCAACCATTCTGTGAAATCCTGTAGACCGCCCACCAAGTGGGGGAGCCACTTCACAATGAAAAGGACTTGTCTGCCAGATAAGGGCTTTAGAGTCCATAGCACCTTACAGAACTGAGGTTTTAACTTCGATCCCAAGGCCTAAGAATGGCAAAAGGATTGCTTTTTGGACGTAGATGGAGCAATAGGTTCACAAACTGTAGGCTTAACCTTCTTTGTAAGTGGTAACAGTAGTCTTACCTACACAGTCCGTCACTTTCTGGATGCAATCATCCAAGACAGGAACAAACATTTTCTTTGAAAAGGTAAATGTTCCGCAGAGTGGCCTAAGATGTGGGAAGCACTATTCCACTCATCGCAAAAGGTAATGGTGCTGGAGAACTCATTCAAGGTCATGTCTAGGTAGTATTATACCCCAGGGAGAATTGCAAAATATCGCCGCACGTATCCTGCTCATTGCTTTAGAGAGGATGTTCAGACCTGGGTGATATGAAGCGTATATGGTGGACGTGCCCCAAAAAGGTCAAATGCCTGTCTATGCCTTGGTCAATACGATTTTGCATTCTTTTATACTCAAACTTGTGGGAAACATTGCTTCATAAGCCTATATTAGAACCGACGAGGCGTAAATGCATACTAGCAACTCGCATTTTTTGGCCGCTAAACACACGATAGCGAAGGCATGGAAAACGCCTCTCCTATCCTTTGAGGTAAAACAACGGGTGCACGGAACTCTGGTAAACAAACTTGTCTGGCAACTCTGGTTAGATCAGTTTCTGTTGATGTGCTGGCCCTTACGTTTTTTTGAACTCGTAGAATTCCAACTCTTTTGTATGCAAACTTTTTTACTCAATAAAAATATTGTGAAAGAAAAGCTAAAAGTTCTGCATTCTTCTAGCAGGGCAATTTTGCTGACCAACCCTTCCATGCATGGTACAAGAAAGTTCCCTTGCTGTGTGGAGTCCTTCAATACATCCACAGAGAAGCTGTTAAGGGCACACGAGAAACGTTCCTGCTTGGTATGGCATTACCACCAGCAGGATCCCTCTGCCCTGCCATGCGATGAGCCCAAACCGCAAAACTCTGACCCACACCTACAGCGGTAATTTCTGGGTATAAAGCTGTCACCACCAGAACAAATGAGGCTTTTCTTGTCCACTGAAAATGTGAGGGTCTTTACTGGTAAAAGTAACTGCCAGATCCAAAGGCATACTTTTTTTTCTCAGTGAACTCCTTTTCCATGGGGAATTGCTAAGCGAACCTTGTGTGGCAGAACCAATGTCTTGTCGGGGTGAGCCCAGTTCACTTGCAAAACATCCTAAAATGAGGATGTACAGTTAAGGATTGAGATGTTGTGGTGGCTACCATGATCCAAATCCTTTAATTGGTCCGTACTTCTGTGAGAAAACTCACCATTGCTGAGTTTTGGGCCCTGTATAAACCTTTGGATAAGGATTCTTCTGGGTCACCTTCTAAGGGAAACATCTCGTCCTCCACTGGTCCCTCCTTTGTTAACATACTAGGGCGAAATAATTCCACTTGCGACAAAGGCAGGCCAAGCCAACAAGTATTCCAGAAAGCTGCTACTGTATGTCTGAGCTAGCAGATTAGGATAACTCCCTTGTCACAAAGAACCGGCTTTAAAATATGATCTCCTTATGTGGCTTTAACACACATTTTAGCTCCTTGGATGGTTTTAGTATGTAAAATGTAGTAAAATATATGACATTTTTAACATTGTTGTGACTTATGTGTGTTCCTAAAGTTGTGAGCACCTAAAAAATCCCGTATCTTTTTCAGTTTATAGTTGTTTTCAAACACCAATGGCTTGGTTTCCCCAGATATTTGTTCCTTTCTAATCCCACAAGTGCCCCACTGCCCCAACAAGGAAAAATGTTGTGTGGCCCCTTTAATACTGGTATTGTGGCTCCACACAAACAGCACTGCTGCGATCGGAAGTTCCACAGTGGGGGGCACTCTGCGCAGCGCTGCATGTCAATATACAGGCCTAGTGGTGGCATGAGAGGTGCTGTACAAGTCCATACTCTCCTGATAATCTCCCAAGAAATACAGGCAGAAACGTATCCATCATGCCATACCATCGGGGAGGCGTGCGATTGGCCTCAAATTTATTCTGCATCAGGACAACCCAAAACACACAGCCAATGTCATTAACATCTTCCCAGCATGCCTTCCAGCTCTTTAGTGGATTAAATTACTGGGAGGCAGAGGCAGGCATTCCGATCATGTGACCACTGTGATGGACTGTCACAGTGGTCACATGATCAAAAGCCCCAATCGCAAGTATGCATCAGGAGCATACCTTGACAGTTTAGTTACCATGATGGGAGCGCACTCAGCACAGTAAACTGTTGGGTTAAAGCCCACCCGCCGAGAGGCCGCATATATGCCAGCCAGCAGGAAGAGGTTAAGAACTGTCTTCAGCATAAATAAGAACAAGGAGACATGAATGTGATCGTTTGGCCCCCACAGAGCCTCAATCTCAACATTAAGGCTGTCTGGGATTACCTGATGAGACAAAAGGATTTGAAGGAGCTTACATCCACAGAAGATCTGTGCTTAGTTCTCCAAGATGATTGGAACAAACTACCTGCGAGTTCCTTCAAAAACTGTGTGCAAGTGTACCTAGAATAATTAATGCTGTTTTGAAGGCAAAAAGGAGGACACATCAAATACTGATTTGATTTTTCTTCTGTGGAATAAAAAAAAAAAAAAAAACACAAACTGTATTTTGTACCACAGTTATTTGCCTTAAAATATTGACATGCGTCTCCTAAAATATGTCATATGAATATTAATCCTAATTTCTTTTGCAACATTTTTTTCCCATAAATAACCAGGTCTATCCACTCTGCATTTGTGCTCGGTTTCTCTACAAGTCCCAGACCTTGATAAAAGGCATGATTTTTTTTTTCTTTTTCTCTAAATCGCAGCAATGTGTGCTCACCATCTCTTCTTGCACCTCTTATGCTTAAATACATAGTAATGGAATGCTTTGCATAGATGGTTTATACATCACTGTTTTATACCCAATAAAGGCATGTTGCATTACCAATCAGGTGAACTTACCTTAAAATATTCTAAAAGATCTCGACAAGTCACCTTGTTGCCACTAATTTCTTTTTCGACCAAGTTCTCAGGAGCAAGTAGTAAAGGAACTAGATTTTGAAGTTCTTTTTTGAACTCATCATCTATATCTAAAAGGGAGAATGACAGGATTTCAGAAACATGTAAACTGATTACATGAACAGGTACAAATAATGGCTCGAACAGGAGAAAAAAAAATGGCTCGACTCTCCAAAAGCTACATAAACCATTCATATTATTTAAATTCCAGGTTTGATGGAGCGGGTTAAGGTGAGAACTGCCTTCAGATGGCTATTTCTGTCTGGACCCATTTGGGGAGATCTGCCTTCACTTTTGATTCTGGGTATCAGAGATAAAAATTGGATATTGTATGGTTTTATATCGAAATGATTGGAAAGCGATAAAAATTGGAATTACTCTTCTCCCATAAAATCTTTTTCTTATAGTTCATTGAGGGACACAAAAATTCAGACACATTTGGAGTATACTGCTGACTTTAGGAACATTTTAACACTGGCAAAAGAAAAAAAAAAAAAAAAAAAAGACCAGCCTGCTATATCTTCTTCCACTCCCAGCATACCTGAGTTTTGTAACAAAGCAGTGCAGAGAGTAAAGCTATAAGCACAGATGGGCCTGTACAAAAATCCAGTTTCCTTTTCCGTCCTTAAAAGGAGAGGTATGGGATATAAAAACAAACCTTCACACTTACCTCTATGCCGTAGCATCAGTATCAAGATAAAGCAGTTCCATGCTAGCTCGAAGACCAAGAACTGAACAATTATATGACCACCGATTGCTCAGTTCTCAATATTCTCTGAGTAGAGCAGTGACTACCAAGTCACTGCTCTCTGCTTCTCTAGTGCTTACTAGTGCCGAGCTGGGGAGGGGGTTGGAGCTGTTAGTCAGTGGGATGGATCCAGAAAATATTTTCAGGATCCTTCTAGAGCCTGGTGTAGCAATTACCCACTCCCAGCTGACCCTGGGTCACAGGAGAATGAAAGTGTACGCCTGTGACCCACAAATAAGTATGGCCAAAAAAGCTTTGGCCATACTTCTGTTTTAAAGGATACAGGATTCAGAGTCATTTGGGATATCCAAAAGCAGCCAACTGAGGGGTGGGCAACACAGCAAACAAAATGCTAACAAGTCGAACTTTAAACAAACTGAGAACTGCCTGCAACTCAAAGAGCGGCCTGAAGAACCTTGCGCCCAAAGCCAGCATCAAATGAAGCCTGAGAATTTATCTGGTAAAACATAGAAAACATGTGAACAGAAAACAAGGTGGAAGCCTTGAAAATCTAGGAAACAGTTGCCCGATGTCCAAAAGCTCCCACAGATCCAGTAGAGTGCGCCTTGACCAGAAGGGATGGAATCACCAAGAAAAAAAAAAAAACAAGAAGTTGGTTCCCCTTTATGGGACCATCAGGGAAGGAAAAAAAAAAAAAAAGGAGTTGAACTTTTTAAATGGTGGTAGCAGATAGATATGCACAGCTCAGACTGCATACAGAAAATAAAGGGAAATCTCTTGATGTGCTTGGTCTGGGACAGACACTAAAGCACTATGACCAGGTTAAGCAAGGGGAAAAGCTGAAATCACCCTGGAAAGGAAGGAGAAGCAATGATGCAGGATATTCACCGACCAAAAAATTCCTGCTGAAAAGGCAAACTTTGGGTCCATGTTTACTGCTGTCTATTCCAACAGAAGCCAGTATAATGATCGTGAAAGCAGCCTTAAAGGGGGCTCAGGACAGTAAGGCCCCTTTCACACTGGGGCGTCGGCGGTACAACAGCGCTATTTTTAGCGCTGCTGTACCGTCGTTCTTGCAGCGGTATTCGGCCGCTAGCGGTGCGGTTTTACCCCCCGCTGGCGGCCGAAAAAGGGTTAAAATCCCTCGTACAGCGCGGCTATAGCCGCGGTATAGCCGCGCTGTCCCATTGATTTCAATGGGCAGGAGCGGGGAAGGAGCGGTGAATACACCGCTCCTTCCCCGCTCCAAAAAAGCGGTTTGCAGGACTTTTTTCACCGCCCTGCCTGCGCACCGCTTCAGTGTGAAAGCCCTCGGGCTTTCACACTGAACAAACAGCGGAGGCTGTTTAGGGGCGGTTTTCAGGCGGTATGAATGAGCAAAAGAATGAGCAAAAATGTCATTCTCTAGATGTGCACACTGGTAGAGACAAACCTCAAAAGACTTGCAGCTGTAATTACAGCGAAAGGTGGTTCCACAAAGTATTGACTCAGGGGGGCTGAAAACAAATGCACGCAACACTTTTCAGATATTTATTTGTAAAGAATTTTGAAAAACATTTATTATTTTCCTTCCACTTCACAATTATATGTCATTATACTTTTTCAAGGCACTGTAATAGAAGTCTATGGCAAAGTGCAGCTTATTCTAAGGAAAGCCACAGGTGTACTGCGCTGCACCCGTGGTGCGGCTAAACTGCAGCGCATTAGTGGGAAACCAGCCTTAGGCCCCTTTCACACGATCTGTACAATCGGGTCTGCCTTTCCGTTTTTTACCTACTTCCAATCCGATTGCTAAAACAAAAACAGAAGGGGATCCGTCTCCTTCTGTCTGGACGGATTGGAGGGCCCATAGAGTAGAGTGGGCTGTGTCCGTGTCCGCTCTACATATGCAGAGTGAACACAGACGTGTTATCCACCCGCTCTGCTCATTGTGGCCCATGATCGATTACCAAGTCGCTTAAATGGCCTTCCCCCTATTTTTTTTTTTAAATGGCCTTCCCCCTTCAAAAGGTTGGGCGCCCCTGTACTATACCATACCCAGATATGCTAAAAAAAAAAGCAATGTTTTAAACAGGATAACATTTCAACAGAATTTAATGTGGTCTTGGCCATGCCCCTCCTTTGTGGTATTCCTGCTTTGTGGTATTTTATTACATAAGTGTAATGCTTTATACTTACATCTGTGCAAATGGTTTTGCACAGAGCAGGCTGGAACCTCCTCTTCTCGGGTCCTTCTTCACTGCTCCTGACCCCTCCCTCATGTCGAGTCCCCCCACAGCGAGCAGAGTCACAGTTCCGTGTGTTCACTTAGACACAGAGCACCGCCTGGCCCCACCCCCTCTCTCTTCTGATTGGCTAACTGACTTTGACAACTGTGGGAGCCAATGGCGCCGCTGCTGTCTCAGCCAATCTGGAGTAGAGTCCCGGACGGCTAAGACACTTGTGGACCACTGGAGAGAGACGGGACTCAGGTAAGCAATTAGGGGGTGCTGGGGAGGCTGCTACTCACAGAAGGTTTTTTTTATCTTCATGCATAGAATTTAAAGATAAAAAAAATACCGCCTGAAAACCGCTCCAGTGTGAAAGGGGTCTAAGGACTGGTTTACATTTGCAGATGGGAGTGCGGGAAAATCCCATAGTTGAGGTGCATTTTTACCACACACTCGCAACCACTGGTGTAGCATCAGGGGTTGCAATTGGGACCCCGCCCTATGCTCCAGGGGGCCTGTGCAGCCTCCCGGTCACATTTTGTTTTACACTTGGACAGGAGGACCAGCATTGAACTGATCCCTTCCATTTTCCTCCTGCAAACGCTGAAATAGATAGGGTCCTTGTAAAATGTAAACAAAGTCAGTGTTCACACTTGTGTCATCTACGCCTTCTTTTTGTGATTAACCACTTAAGCCCCGGACCATTTGGCTGGCCAAAGACCAGAGCACTTTTTGTGATTCAGCACTGTCGCTTTAACTGACAATTGCGCGGCCGTGCGACGTGGCTCCCAAACAAAATCAACGTCCTTTTTTCCCCACAAAAAGCGCCTTCTTTTGGTGGTATTTGATGACCTCTGCGGATTTTTTGCGCTATAAACAAAAAAATAAAGAGCAACCATTTTGAAAAAAAAGCATTTTTTACTTTTTGCTATAATAAATATCCCCAAAAAATGTATAAAAAACATTTTTTTCCCCCTCAGTTTAGGCCGATTCGTATTCTTCTACATATTTTTGGTAAAAAAAAAAAAAAATCACAATAAGCGTTTATTGATTGGTTTGTGAAAAAGTTATAGCGTTTACAAAATAGGGGATAGTTTTATGCATTTTTAATAATATATTTTTTTACTATTTTGGGACCATTCACATTTATACAGCAAACAGTGCGATGAAAAATGCATGGATTACTGTGTAAATGTGACTGGCAGGAAAGGGGTTAACCAGGAGGGGGCGCTGCAGGGGTTAAGTGTGTCCTAAGGAGCGATTCTAACTGTAGGGGGGATGGGCTACGTGTGACACGACACTGATCACCGCTCTCCGATCACAGGGAGTGGTGATCCGTGTCACTAGGCAGAACGGGGAAATGCTTGTTTACGTCAGCATTTCCCAGTTATTCCTCTCCGTGAGCTGATCGCGGGTATCCCCGCGGACATCGGGTCCACGGGACCCGCGATCACACTTGACAGAGCTCACAGCGTGCACGTGACCACACAGTGGCAAATTTAAAGGGACGCACCTGTATAAAAAAAAAAAAAAAAATTTAATTCTGAACGATTTTATTTCATTGTGACCCACACCCAGTTACCAAATCACTTAAATGGCCCACTCTCTTCAAAAGGTTTAGCACCCCTGCCTTAAAGAGGAGATCCAGCCTGGGTTAAATAAAATTTAAAAAGTCAGCAGCTACAAATACTGTAGCTGCTGACACTTCATATTAGGGCACTTTCCTGTCCAGGGAGCCCACAATGTCAGCACCCCAGCCAACCTTCGGATCGACTCCCGGGTGCTGCTGCCACTATTCCTGGTAAGGGAACCAAGCAGTGAAGTCTTGCGGCTTCAAGCTGGTTCCTTACTGCACATGCGTGAAGTGCGCTGTGCTTTCTAATCGGCCCGGCGGGGGAAGGAGAAGGGGGCCGAACTTACGGGAGATCGGGTTGCAGCCCCGTCTATGGAAGTGGGAAGGGGAGCCATCAAAAACAGGTCCCCGTTTCCCTCTCCCCCCCCCGGAAGGTGCCAAATGTGGCACCGGAGGGGGGGGGGGGGGGGGTGTCTCAATAGTTGTATAAGAGAAAGTTGTAATGTTGAAGGTGATCTCATTTAGAATCCCGTTGGCTGCGGGCTACTATGTGCAAATGGAATACTTATCTCCCACAACAGAGGTCACAGAGCGCAATAAAAGCCTGACAGCAGTTCTATTCAAAACTAAAAACAGGTTTTCATGAATAGGGCTTTAACATTCCAGTAATGTGCAAATGATGGTTATGCCTGTCAGATGGAAAATGACAAGGGACTCCGTAAGCTGTAGGTAAAGAAATCCTAGAAAAAAAATTTGGGACCCGATAGGGGTAGGAGAGTTTCAACTGCCAGCAGCTCACTGTCCCTATATATGAAGAAGAGGCTTTCTGTACAGAATGACATAAAAACACTCACCTATTAATTTACCATCAAAATAGGGGTTGGTAGCAACTTTAAGACCAGGATGAGGCAAGAGGAAACAGCTGATGTTCGTAAAACAAGAGTGTATATGTTTCCTGACATTTTGCAGCTCTTCATGCTGGTTCTGTTTCACCTGTTGATCAATGTGAAATACAGATTATCATTTCATTGTCTGTTAAAAGTAATCTTATGGCTATCCCCATATCACACCAAGCCTGATCTCTGCTTCTCCTAGACTCACAGGTTGGGAGGAGGAGGTGGAATATCAGAATTTTGGGACGCTTATTTGCTTTAAGAAAATGATTCTCAACTGCACTCTTAGTAATGCAAGCTTGTGTTTTTAGGATATATTTAAACATGTACAGATAAAGTTGATCTCCAAACAACTAACTATGCAGTTGAAATAAAGTTATGTGAACAGTCTTACCTGTCAAAACATTTGTAGCACTGCTGAACCAGTTGTGTGCTCCACACATCCATGCATGGCTTTGTCATAGACCTCACTCTGCTTTACTGCAGTTACTACCACCACCTGATTGTTGACCCACCAAGCCTACTGAAAATGAGAATCCGCAGTATTCTAATTAGGTCATCTCTCTGTTCTCTCCTCCTGCAAGCATGTTCAGGAAGCAGGGCCGTGTACAATGCAGTAAAGCTTTTATTGTTCAGACTGCTGCCCTCCCAACAAGAGTCCTACTGTGCAGGGGATGACAGGAAATATAGCAGGACATATTCCATTAACAGCCATTTATGTGTAAAATGTGTTTAATTTTATTGATGAATATCTAACTGGATGGTTTTCTTTATTTATATCTGGTTGGAGTTTAGCTTTAACAAAAGAACTCTGGTTTAAACAACAAAATTTTCATTGGTTTGGCAGAGCGATTTGGCATTTAATTTTTTTTTATTCTTCCATATGCATACAGCTTTTGTATTTTTTTTTTTTTTTTAAAGGAAAAAAAAAAAAAAAAGGAATTTGAACTTTCCTGCACATTTGACATCTTGGGAGTACAGTACACAGGCAGAGTTTTCCTGGGTTATAGGCCCGAACATTTAGGTGGACACTGGCAAAGCTTTCAGGGACGCACCGCCTCTGCGCCTCCACTATAACCCTACCCACTCCGTGAATCCTCAGTTCCATAGCAAGTACTGCAGAGTAACCAAGAAAAGGAAGGGCGTGTGGCCAATGCCCTGTACTTCAGGATATGGAATTTGCAAGCAAGTCACAATTTCTCTCTTAATCATACAGTGCAGGACACAGGCAAATTATTTATAGACCCTGGGATGCATCCGCAAATGATTGGACATCCACTTGGTAGATCATATAAATAGTATGAATAGAGGACTAGAGTGCCAGCCTTACGCAGCTGGGTTACAGAGGCCTGGTGCCAAAAAGACCCAGGAAACTCCCAGCTATCTAGTGGAACAGGTTGGTAAAAGCAGGAGGAGATTTTCCCTTGAGAAAGTAAAGCTCTGGTGATCAGATTTCTTATCCATCTTGTAATAGTGGACTTGGAAGCAGGGTGCCCCTTGCAAAGTCCTGAAAGCAGAATAATAAATGTATACTTCTGATCAAAGCTGTAGCTTCAAGGAAGAATAATGGCTCTGACTACATCCAGGCAATGAAAGGAAACTTTCTTAGGATGCAGGGCATAAGGATGTTAGAATTATGTCCAAATACATCTGGAAGACAGATACCACCTTCGGAAGAACGGATGGTCTTGGATGCAAGACAACCGTGACTGTACAAAATATGAGTAACTGCTCCTTACAGTAGAAGGTGGCCAACTTAGAGACCTGCCCGACTCACACGATAGACTACTTTGCAGGACAGGTGATCTAGGGAATATCCATGATGAGTTTAAAGGGTGGCTTCTGCAGGGCAGAGAGAACCCAGCTGAGATCAAGGATCCCAAGGAGGCTTAATGCAAGATACACCTTAAATAAAAGTTTTTACAAGGGAGAGTGAAGCCAAAAGGTTTTTGAAACAAAATGGACAAGGCACTTTGAAAATGTTTAAGGCCAAGTTCTGGTCAAGTCCTGATTGTAGGAATGCCAGAACGTGAGGCACAGAGTAATCTCTGGGATTGAAGTGTCTGATCACACCAGGCAAGCAAGGATTTCCAGTTACAATAGTAAATCTTCCTGGAAATGGCTTTTCTTGCTTTCAGCAAGGTAGGGAACACAAACTCCGAGAACCTTCAATATTTTAAGACCTGGATTTTAACAGCCATGCCGGTAAAGCCAGAAACTGAAGCAGGATAGAATAGAGGGCCTTGGGATTGCAGATCTTGCCTGTTGGGAAGGGGACAGAGATTGTCTGCTAGAAGACAGAGTAGGTCTGTGTACAGGGTTCTTCTGGGCCAGTTTGGTGAAATTAGAATCACCATTTTCCTCTCTTGCGCTATCTTCATGAACAGACAGGGCAGAATTCCCACTGGAGGGAACGCATAGATTAGCCTTGTCATGAAGCTTGGAATACTGAAGTATTTCCCTTTGATTCTATTACACAGTGGGGGGGGATCTGCTGCCCTGTTTTAAGGCTAACCCCCTCCAGACGACTCCATGGTCTGGAAGGAAGGCATTGTTCTGTGTTTGACTGTTTATGTACTTTAATTAACCCCTGGGGCTTCTCTGTGTCATTACACATATCAGTCCTCCTATTCAAGCTATCGGACCAATCCCTGTTGACCCTGTTTCAAGTCCTCATTTGCATGGCCAAGAGGACCTAATTGAAGACTAAAGTGTACTTTACAATTGACCAATAGGAAAGTGGTTGTTGGGGGCGGGGTGTTCAAACTGCTGTGTATAAAATTGTGTTGTATGCATCCAATAAAAGTGAGATTCCTGGTTAAACTTACATACAGCCTGCCTGGTGTTTGTTCTGAGCTACACAACTGGATTAGAACGGCACATAGCTATAGTTCTAATCCCGGAACATCGGATGACCGAACCATCAGATGTTGCGATCTACAATCTGATTCTATAGCCGCAGAGGAGTGTCGGGAGAGTGGAATCGAGCGAGCAGGGGCTCGTTACATTGGTTGGCAGCCGTGGGATTTGCTCTCCAGTTACTGGGACACTCCAAACCAGCCTGCAGGAGAGCCACGCTGAAAGACTTACTTGAGAGCCGAGAGGGACCGGTGGGATTGTGCTTCCTTTACGTGAACACATCCAAACCATCACCTGGATCTAAGGTCCAGATAGCAGGAGAGGAGAGGTACAGATACCAGCCACCATGGAAGAGGAATTCAGAAGAAGGTAGCGAGAGATGCAGATACAGCACAGAGGACCAGTATCAGAGCAGGTCCTGCTGGGATGGTTTGATTCTATCCGCTGCGAACTCTGGAAGGAAGCGCTAGCCCATGAGCAGCGAAACCAGGGAAAAGTTCTCCCCTCCGTCCATGTGAGGTACTGGTCGCAGTATGAAGTGCGAATGCTGTTATTGGGGGAACAGCCGAACCAGGAGTGGACAGCTGAGTTAAGCAGGCTGATCCGGGCAGAAATGTAGTTGGACGAGAGCTACAGAGCCCTCCAGTGGTATGTAGCCCAAGTGTGCCCATGAACAGCGGATGACAGCCCTGCGGAAGGCTTTGACTACGATGGCCTGGGATTGTTGTACTGGAGGCTGTCCAGGGACCCTGACTTTGGGAGTGATCGAGAGTCTTACACTCGAAGAAAAAGACTGAACTTGAAGCTTAAATTGGAACTTTACTGCGTCTGAGCATCGCAAACCAAAAGCGCGGTTTAATTGACTTAATATGCAAAGCAAACTCAGCCAGCCACCCATCCATTCCTCCATGCTTTATTTTGCTGAGAAATTATGTTGAAAAACACTCCTAGCATTTTTGGCCATGACCATCTTGAGTAAGGGCAGATGATTCATATAGCATTTACTTCCTGGAATCCATCTGCCCTTAGCTCAGGCATGCATTCAGGCGTGTGTGTGCTTGGTTAGGAAAACCCCTCCACCTCTCCTGAAAACTCTTGGGATGTGCAATTTGCTTAGGCATGAAAGCATGGAAGTAACTGAAGACATGTTAAAAAAAAAAAAAAAAAAAAAAAAAAAAAAGTTTAAAAAATAGTAAATTTGATATAGTGCATCTGGAAAGTATTCACAGTGCTTCACATTTTATGTTACAGTCTTATTCCATAATTGATTAAATTAATTATTTTTATCAAAATTCTACAAACAATACCCCATAATAATAATGTGAAAGAGGTTTGTTTGAAATCTTTGCAATAAAAAAAAAAAAAAAAAAAAAAAAATGAAAAAAAATCCCATGTACATAAGTATTCACAGCCTTTGCTCAATACTTTGTTGAAGCACCTTTGGCACCAACTGCAGCCTCAAGTCTTTTTGAGTATGATGCTACAAGCTTGGGACACCTATTTTTGGGCAGTTTCTCCCATTCTTCTTTGCAGGAGCTTTCAAGCTCCACCAGGTCGGATGGGGAGCGTTGGTGCACAGCCATTTTCAGATCTCTCCAGAAATGTTCAATCAGGTTTAAGTCTAGGCTCTGGCTGTGCCACTCAAGGACACTCACAGAGTTGTTCCGTAGCCACTCCTTTGTTATCTTGGCTGTGTGTTTAAGGTCATTGTCCTGTTGGAAGATGAACCTTTGCCCCAGTCTGAGGTCCAGAGCGCTCTGAAGCAGGTTTTCATCAAGGATGTCTATGTACATTGCTGCAGTCATCTTTCCCTCAATCCCGATTCCCAGTTCCTGCCATTGAAAAACATCCCCACGGCATGATGCTGCCACCACCATGCTTCCCTCCAGCCATGACGCTTGCCGTTCAGGCTAACGAGTGCAATCTTTCATCAGACCAGAGAATTTTGTTTCTCATGGTCTGAGTCCTTCAGGTGCATTTTGGCAAACTTCAGGCAGGCTGTCATGTGCTTTTTATTAAGGAGTGGCTTCCATCTAGCCACTCTAAAATACAGGCCTGATTGGTGGAGTGCTGCAGAGATGGCTGTTCTTCTGGAAGGTTCTCCTCTCTCCACAGAAACACTGGAGCGCTGTCAGAGTGACCATCGGGTCACCTCCCTGACTAAGACCCTTCTCCCCCGATCGCTCAGTTTGGCTGGACGGCCCACTCTAGGAGTCTGGTGGTTCAAACTGCTTCCATTTACGGATGGAGGCCACTGTGCTCATTTTGACCTTCAATGATGCAGAAATGTTTCTGTACCCTTCTCCAAATCTGTGCCTCGATACAATCCTGTCTCGGAGGTCTACAGACAATTCCTTGGACTTCATGGCTTGGTTTGTGCTCTGACAAAAGGTGAGCTTCCATGCAGGATCCGGTGCCTGAATCAACATTACAGGCTGTCCCCCTACAACATGGGGTCCAGGTACAGCTATCAAGATTTACTGAGGTTATGCAGATCTACATTCACCGCTTTCATTTGTAATATTAGGAAGCAGTGTGCAATTTATTGAAAGTGAGATAGTGAGAAGTCAAACATAAAATAAGAAAAAATAAAACAAAAGCAGAGCTCCACCCAAAAGAGAAAGTTTTGCTTCTCTGCCTCCTCCCCTGGTTTTGACAGGTACCCGCTCCCACCTCCTGCCATGGCAAAGAAGACTGCGGCCCATTCACAAAGTGCAGCGTGCTTCATGCATGCGCAGTAGAAAAACTGGCTATGAAGCCACAAGGCTTCACTGCTGTTTTCCCTTAGTCGAGATGGCGGTGCCAGTGCCTGATAGCTGATTAAGGAATCCTCTCGAGTGAGGTAACCGTTGGATGCCTGGACAGGCAAGTGCCCCAATATTAAAAGTCAGTAGCTACAGTATTTGTAGCGGCTGACTTCAATTTGTGCCTGAAGCTCCTCCTTAAGCCAAGAGTGATTTCTCCGTACAGCAGAAAAGGACACTAGCAAAAAATGGAGGATTCAAGATGTGGGGTAGGGCTATAGGGTGGGTGCCCAGGGGGCATGTTCTCAAAAGCTATGCCAGTGTCCTATCACCCGAAGGTACAAGCCTAAAATACAGGTTCTACAAATACTTTGCCTGTGTACGGTACGATTAAGAGAAATACATTTCAGCTGTTTGTTGGATGATCAGTAATTTTACAAGTTTTTTCCACTGGAGACAAAGGAAAACAATATCCTCAAATCCTGTTCTTTAGAGATGCGTTCAGTGAACTCTTTAAAAATCTGGTGTTTTAAGAAATTCCAGGAAACGCTATACAAAATAAATTGGTAAAAATCTTGTCAATGTAAAAAATACACACAGTAATTTGAAAGCCATGTATACCAATATGTCTGTGAAGGTTTCCATTTATTCAGGTCATGGTATAGCAAGTAGAAGTCACATTCAAATGGTCTTGTTCTCCAACATGTCATTGCTTCTCCAAGCCACTTCCTTCCCTTCTAAATGAGTGATGGAAGATACCCAAGCATGATAGGTCAGTAACCATAATCCAATCCATTCCGACATATAATTTGTCAAGGCAGATGTTGATTGTCCAAGAACAGAACCAACCTCCCTGAACAAGGGCTTTCAACGCCAACTGTTGTCCAAGTGATTTTAAAGTGACATTAAACCCACACCAATAAAAATGGCTTAGAGACCGCCCGTCGTCGTTTGACAGCAGCAGAATGGCTCCCATGCGCGAATCACAGTAGCTGTACGGCAGGCACTTTAAGGGGTATAGGGGGGGTACACGCACACCGCCGCGGTACTGAGGAGCTGATGCGCTCCTGACAGAGCCAGAACGAGGATCTGTGTGTGTAAACAGGAAAGAGGGGACAGATCGTGTGTTCCTAGTATATAGAAACACCGATCAGTCTGCTCCCCCAGTTAGAACATACTGAGAGAACACATTTAACACTTTGATTGCCCCCCTAATGTTAACCCCTTCCCTGCCTGTGACATCGCTGCCATTACTAGTTAAAAAAAAAAAAAAAAAAAAAACAAATAGTAATAATAAAAATGCCATACATCTATCCCCTATTCCGTAGACGCTATAACTTTTGCACAAACCAATCAATATATGCTTATTGTGATTTTTTTTTTTTTTTTTTTTACCAAAAATATGTAGATTACATATCAGCCTAAAAATGTGGGGATATTTATTATAGCAAAAAGTAAAAAATAAAAAACACTGGCTGATCCTGTGGTTCTCTATCTCCCCCTTCCGCCCATGTCCCCACTGCAGTTGGAGATTTTGCAGAGAAGTGTTGGCAGCCAGTGCAATTGCTCAGTTTTCAATGTATTTCTTTACCCTGGGCATTTCTTCCCCATCATATCTGAGAAGCCCATGTGACCATAGAGTCACACATGTGGGCGTATACACAGTGGTAAATGACGGCCCACTCCCTTCCTCCTCCTCACTTACTAACCAGCTAAGACACAGACTGTAGGGGCGTGAAACATCTTATGACTGTTAGAAATTTGTCCACTCCATGTTATTGCCAAAAAATAAGATTTAATTTCAAATACACTACAGTACCAAAAGTATTGTGACACCTTCCTTTACACACAGATGAACTTTAATGGCACCCCAGTCTTATTCTGTAAGGTTCAATATTGAGTTAGCCCACCCCTTGCAGCTACAACAGCTTCAACTCTTTTGGGAAGGCTTTCCACAGGGTTTAGGAGTGTGTCTATGGACGAGAAGGCCTGGCTCGCAGTCTCCGCTCTAATTCATCCCAAAGGTGTTTTATCGGGTTGAGGTCAGGCCAGTCAAGTTCATCCACCCCAAATTCGCTAATCCATGTCTTTATGGACTTTGCTTTGTGCACTGGTGCAAATCATTTGGTGGAGGGGGGATTATGGTGTGGGGTTGTTTTTCAGGGGTTGGGCTTGGTCCCTTAGCTCCAGTGAAGGAAACTTTTAAGGAGTCAGCATACCAAGACATTTTGGACAATTTCATGCTCCCAACTTTGTGGGAACAGTTTGGAGACAGCCCCTTCCTGTTCCAACATGACTGCGCACCAGTGCACAAAGCAAGGTCCATAAAGACATGGATGAGTTTGGAGTGGAGGAACTTGACTGGCCTGCACAGAGTCCTGACCTCAACCCGATAGAACACCTTTTGGATGAATTAGAGCGGACACTGAGCCAGGCCTTCTTGTCCAACTTCAGTGCCTGACCTCACAAATGTGCTTATGGAAGAACGGTCAAACATTCCCATAGACACACGCCTAAACCTTGTGCATAGCCTTCCAAGAAAAGTTGAAGCTATTGCAAAGGGTTGGCCAACTCAATATTAAACCCTACGGACTAAGATTGGGATGCCATTAAATTTCATGTGCGTGTAAAGGCAGGTGTCCAAATACTTTTGGTAATATAGAGTATATATTTGTATTGACAAATCAAAGCAGTTTGATAGTTATTTTTACTCTGTAACCCAAAGGCTGTTTTTTTTTTTTTTTCCAAACATGTGACCAGTCCTCCTGCCACTGTTTTCTTTACAGGCAGGCTGGGAAAGAGCTGGGTTATGTGATAGCTGTATATCAATTAAGAGAAAAGGTACTTAGCTGTTTTTTTAATTGAAATAATAAAATTCGATTTTTTTTTTCTATTCAAATAATTACAGTACCTCTCCTGCTGCCTATAAAAGTGATCCAGTGGCGAATACGCCTCTGGGACGCCATATGGGCTGCTGTTTAAAAAAATACCGGGATTATGGCAGCTAGTAGCTGCTGCATTAACCCCGGTATTTAACATCAAAGTAATGACGGATATATACAGTGGACGGCCCGGAAGTGGTTAAACAGTGCGTTTAGTATCTCTTTAGTCTACCCCAGCAATTTGACATCTTCAGCCATGTAAGTTGAAGAATTAACACAAACACAGACTCCCTAATACAGTGCCAAAGAATGGTATTAGGAAACTAGAAAAAGGTGGTTCCACAGCGGTCACACCTTTTGTTCTTAAATAAAAAAAAAAAAACAAAAAAACAAAAACAAAAAAAAAAACACAACATTTGTCTTGACATATACCTTGGCGATTGGATTAAGGTCACTGTGCTACCTGCATAGATATAAATGCTAGTGTATGCCCGTAACACTCATTTAAATTGAAAAAGTGGATTTGATAAGCCACAAACATCCTCAACATTACATAAGTCTATTTGAATGAAAATAGCGAATACTAGCTCCAAGTAAGAAATATTTACTGAACACACACACTTTATATAACAGCTGAAGCAAACTGTAAAAACCTGGTGGAGTGATATCAAGTATGTTACTAACCCTTTCGCTGTCACGGACATATTATGGAGTCTGTCCTCAGCCCCTCTTTACAGCACAGTCCCCCCTTTATATCCGTGTCCTCAGTGCCCCTTTACATTAATGTAACAGGGACTGCTGTGTAAAGGTGGCACTGTAATGTAAAGGGGACTGCTATGCAAAGGGGACTGCAATGATTACAGTGCCCCTTTACATTGCTGTCCCATTTTACAGTGCCCCTAGCAATCACAGCCTCCTTCACCACAGTGCCCCTGCAGTCTGCCCACCCACCCTTTCCTCTCTAACATGACACTTCCCTATTCTAAGTTCTGCCTGCCCAGGACTCATACCAATGGCAGGGCAGAGGCTGTGATCAGTCCGTGATTGCTCTTCTGGCTCCCCCACCCACCTGACGAGGTGATCCTATCAGCAGGGTGGAAGGAGCTCTCCATTCTGATCTGCAGCTCCTCCCACCCCGTCCTACTGATTGGATGACATCATCGACCAGGTGGGAGCCGGGAGAGGACAAACTGGCATGGCCGCACAGCAAAAGCGAGTGGCGACCGCGGTCAGCTATAGCCCTGTGCTCATCTCCTGCTATGTGGTCTGGTCATCAACAGGCCACAGACCAGCACCAGTCCACGGTCCGGGGGTTGGGGACCCCCGCTGTAAAGGCTTGGGGCTTTAATCCATCTTCGGGCCTAAAACATTCACATTGCCATGTGTGCATAAAATACAAAAACGATTCTGGCAGTGAAAGGGTAAAGCATGCCCAACACTCAGCAGGATATAGTATTTCAATAACGTCCCACTGCTGTGCAAACCTATTGTAGAATAGCTTTTATATTCTTATTGAACACCCTGCCATGGGCACATTTAGGCTGCAGTTGCAAGCAGGCCAAAAGGGGTGAGGTAAGCAGTGTCTACGGGTACAGACACTGATGGCCAGATTCTACCCATCAGTGGCTTTACACTTCTTGGAAGGTGACAGCGCTCAAGTGTGCCCCCAGCTGCACCAAGCCTAGAGCAGGCATTAAAGAGACACCATCATCTTGCCCATATAGGGCAAAGTGATCATATCTGTAAAAGACACCATCCTTAATTTACTGCTCGGGTCTAGTTGCCAACTGCTAAACCTGAGCAATGTCACATGACAGAGGGGTGACACCTTTAAACTCTGACACCAGACAGCATCAATTATTTTAAGGGTAGCTGTGACAGAACAACAAACAGCAGAAGATCTCTGGAGCATAACTTGGTTGGGATTCACAGAGATGCTGTCACTGAGAGGAGTAGGGGTTGGAGAGAAGAAACTGTAAAAACCATGACTTTGAAGCTGAGTAAGCTGACAATTTGTTCACCATTGGTTACCTGCAATCGCTTTTCTAGAAAGAGGTTTCCACCTTCTAAGCCATATTGATGTTCATAAGGATAACTCCAATCTCTGATCAAAAACATGAGGGTCTGAAATGACAATATATATTACACATAAATCTACCGGTATATGGGAAAAAAAAAATAAAAAAAAAAAACCCACACACCGACAAGGCTTAATCTAGAATACCTATGAAATACCAACAAATTATCTAGTTACCTAGCTTTGCTCGGATTACTAAATCAATTATTCAAAAGTTAAATAAAAATACAGTTGAATTGCTAAAACAACTCCACTCTGCCCAACTGACAAGCTATTCAGGATCAGCCAAAGCAGAGGTTCATACTGACCAAGCGAGGCATCCTATCACAGTGATTGGTAATAAAAAAAAAAAAAAAAAAAAAAAAAGCAGTATTGTAACTTTGGCCAATTAGAACTCCTCAGTATTTGGCTGAAGCAGGGACACTGAAAGCTGCAAGTATATAAATGCAATTCTACATGCCCATACTTTATACTTGACGACCATGTACCACTTTAAACTCAAGCTCCGTGCCATAAAGATCTATAGCTCAGGGCATGCTAGTGCAATCATGTAAATTGAAGTTACTTCTGTTCCCCTGATACAGAGATCTTTAGATCTATAAACTCGTTCGGATCCTTCTGCTCGTAGCACACCAATTTGCAGGCAGCCAGGAATAATTGTTGACTGTACAGAAATTAAGGAGCATTTCACGGACTTGCTATGTGCAGAGTGGAGCGCTAGAAACAGGCACCTGCTGGCCATCAGTTTAAAGAAGAGGATCTAGATTGGGGGAAGTAAGCACATGCAATCTTGCAAACTTTTGAGCACAACTATAGCATACAAAACAGCTCCTATTGTAAAAAAATGTTAATATGATTGTGTAATTCACCTGAAAGGGTTTTTTGTAGATTTCTTCCATCGCAAGGCGTCCATACTCTGTAAAAAGCTAGAAAACCAGTGTTAGTTTTGTAAAACCATATGCGCACCAATCAGAAAATTCCCTGGGGGAAGCCAGGAAAATTTGTGCTTTTACAGTACAAGCATTTGCTTCTCATCAAATATTTAAATAAATAAGCTACCAATTAACCCTGAGTAGCACTAGATGCAGAACACACATACAGATACAAACACATCCAGCTTTGATTATGCAATCCATTCTAAATATTAAATTAATCAGTTACTTCTGTTTTGAAAAAGAAAAAAGGATAATGTGGGACAGGACAACTCATTAAGCCAAATGCCGATCCAAAAGGTATCAAAAATGTACACATTATAATGAAAAATACATTTCCAAAAATTGCACACACCTAAACATTACCCAATAAAAAGTAACAATGTTCCTTACACATACAGAGCCCCAAATCACACCTTATATACAGGCCCCCTAAAAATTAAAACAATCCTTAAGGCATAGGTAGAATTAGAAGTAGGGTTGTCCCGATACCGATACTAGTATCGGTATCGGCACCGATACCGAGCATTTGCCCAAGTACTTGTACTCGGGAAAATGCTCCCGATGCTTCCCCGATACCTTGACTGTCAGCGGTGATCGGCGCGTGGGGGAGTTACAAGCTTCTCCCCCCGCGGCTTTCAGCTGCTTTAGTGACATACAGCGGTGATCGGTGCTTGTAACTCCCCCACACACGATCACCGCTGACTGTCACCTCATCCCCCTTAGTCCCCCTCCGTTGCGCTGTCCCCCTCCGTTGCTCTGTCCCCCTCCGTTGCTCTGTCCCGTTGCGCTGTCCCCCTGCGTTGCGCTGTCCCCCTCCGCTGTCCCCCTGCGTTGCTCTGTCCCCCTCCGCTGTCCCCCTGCGTTGCTCTGTCCCCCTCCGCTGTCCCCCTGCGTTGCTCTGTCCCCCTCCGCTGTCCCCCTGCGTTGCTCTGTCCCCCTCCGCTGTCCCCCTGCGTTGCTCTGTCCCCCTCCGCTGTCCCCCTGCGTTGCTCTGTCCCCCTCCGCTGTCCCCCTGCGTTGCTCTGTCCCCCTCCGCTGTCCCCCTGCGTTGCTCTGTCCCCCTCCGCTGTCCCCCTGCGTTGCTCTGTCCCCCTCCGCTGTCCCCCTGCGTTGCTCTGTCCCCCTCCGCTGTCCCCCTGCGTTGCTCTGTCCCCCTCCGCTGTCCCCCTGCGTTGCTCTGTCCCCCTGCGTTGCTCTGTCCCCCTCCGCTGTCCCCCTGCGTTGCTCTGTCCCCCTCCGCTGTCCCCCTGCGTTGCTCTGTCCCCCTCCGCTGTCCCCCTGCGTTGCTCTGTCCCCCTCCGCTGTCCCCCTGCGTTGCTCTGTCCCCCTCCGCTGTCCCCCTGCGTTGCTCTGTCCCCCTCCGCTGTCCCCCTGCGTTGCTCTGTCCCCCTCCGCTGTCCCCCTGCGTTGCTCTGTCCCCCTCCGCTGTCCCCCTGCGTTGCTCTGTCCCCCTCCGCTGTCCCCCTGCGTTGCTCTGTCCCCCTCCGCTGTCCCCCTGCGTTGCTCTGTCCCCCTCCGCTGCTCTGTCCCCCTCCTCTGTCCCCCTCCTCTGTCCCCCTCCTCTGTCCCCCTCCTCTGTCCCCCTCCGCTCCTCTGTCCCCCTCCTCTGTCCCCCTCCGCTCCTCTGTCCCGCTCCTCTGTCCCGCTCCTCTGTCCCGCTCCTCTGTCCCGCTCCGCTCCTCTGTCCCCCTCCTCTGTCCCCCTCCGCTCCTCTGTCCCGCTCCTCTGTCCCCCTCCGCTCCTCTGTCCCGCTCCTCTGTCCCCCTCCGCTCCTCTGTCCCGCTCCTCTGTCCCCCTCCGCTCCGCTGTCCCGCTCCTCTGTCCCCCTCCGCTGTCCCCCTCCGCTGTCCCCCTCCGCTGTCCCCCTCCGCTGTCCCCCTCCGCTGTCCCCCTCCGCTGCTCTGTCCCCCTCCGCTGCTCTGTCCCCCTCCGCTGCTCTGTCCCCCTCCGCTGCTCTGTCCCCCTCCGTTGCTCTGTCCCCCTCCTCTGTCCCCCTCCGCTCCTCTGTCCCCCTCCTCTGTCCCCCTCCGCTCCTCTGTCCCCCTCCTCTGTCCCCCTCCGCTCCTCTGTCCCGCTCCTCTGTCCCGCTCCTCTGTCCCGCTCCGCTCCTCTGTCCCGCTCCTCTGTCCCCCTCCGCTCCTCTGTCCCGCTCCTCTGTCCCCCTCCGCTCCTCTGTCCCCCTCCGCTCCTCTGTCCCCCTCCGCTCCTCTGTCCCCCTCCGCTCCTCTGTCCCCCTCCGCTCCTCTGTCCCCCTCCGCTCCTCTGTCCCCCTCCGCTCCTCTGTCCCCCTCCGCTCCTCTGTCCCGCTCCTCTGTCCCCCTCCGTTGCTCTGTCCCCCTCCGCTGTCCCCCTCCGTTGCTCTGTCCCCCTCCTCTGTCCCCCTCCTCTGTCCCCCTCCGTTGCTCTGTCCCCCTCCTCTGTCCCCCTCCGCTCCTCTGTCCCCCTCCGCTCCTCTGTCCCCCTCCGCTGTCCCCCTCCTCTGTCCCCCTCCTCTGTCCCCCTCCGCTCCTCTGTCCCCCTCCGCTGTCCCCCTCCGCTCCGCTGTCCCCCTCCGCTCCTCTGTCCCCCTCCGCTGTCCCCCTCCGCTCCGCTGTCCCCCTCCGCTGTCCCCCTCCGCTCCGCTGTCCCCCTCCGCTGTCCCCCTCCGCTGTCCCCCTCCGCTGTCCCCCTCCGCTGTCCCCCTCCGCTGTCCCCCTCCGCTGTCCCCCTCCGCTGTCCCCCTCCGCTGTCCCCCTCCGCTGTCCCCCTCCGCTGTCCCCCTCCGCTGTCCCCCTCCGCTGTCCCCCTCCGCTGTCCCCCTCCGCTGTCCCCCTCCGCTGTCCCCCTCCGCTGTCCCCCTCCGCTGTCCCCCTCCGCTCCTCTGTCCCCCTCCGCTGTCCCCCTCCGCTCCTCTGTCCCCCTCCGCTGTCCCCCTCCGCTCCTCTGTCCCCCTCCGCTGTCCCCCTCCGCTCCTCTGTCCCCCTCCGCTGTCCCCCTCCGCTCCTCTGTCCCCCTCCGCTGTCCCCCTCCGCTCCTCTGTCCCCCTCCGCTCCTCTGTCCCCCTCCTCTGTCCCCCTCCGCTCCTCTGTCCCCCTCCGCTCCTCTGTCCCCCTCCGCTCCTCTGTCCCCCTCCGCTCCTCTGTCCCCCTCCGCTCCTCTGTCCCCCTCCGCTCCTCTGTCCCCCTCCGCTCCTCTGTCCCCCTCCGCTCCTCTGTCCCCCTCCGCTCCTCTGTCCCCCTCCGCTGTCGTCCTTCTTTGCTCTGTCCCCCTCCGTTCCGGCTTTCCGCTGTCCCCCTCTCTCTTCCTCTGTCCCCTCCGTTCTGCTGTCTCTCCGCTGTGTGAATGGACAGAGTCAGCTGACTCTGTCTATTCACATAACTGAAACATTGTAATCACCTGTGATTACAATGTGTCAGTTTATGAATGGAGAGGAGCCGCTGTCTTCTCTCCATTCGTTGTCAGTGCAGCTGAGGCTGCAGAGAAAGGGACTGGGGAATCTCTATCCTCAGTCTCTTTCTCTGTCTCAAGGGGGAGATATCAGAGGTCTGTTAAGACCCCAATATCTCACCAAAGCCCCCCAACAGGGCTGATAAAAAAAAAAAAAAAAAAAAACACTGTCACGTGACATTAAAAAAAAAGTATTGGTAATCAGTATCGGCGAGTACTTGAAAAAAAGTATCGGTACTTGTACTCGGTCCTAAAAAAGTGGTATCGGGACAACCCTAAAATTAGGAGAGATCCTCCATTTCTACCTGAGCCTTGAGAATTTTAATAATCTATAGAAAGCCTGAATACAAGGTGTGGTTTGGGGTCTGTATGTGTAATAAATACGGTTCTTACTTTTTATTGGGTGAACTTTGAGTGTGATTGTGGATTTTTTTTTTTAATAAAAAAAAGTATATTTTTGATACTTTGATGGGCTTTTAGCTTACTGTACTAAAGTGTCCTGTCCTATATTTAAAAAAAAAAATCTTTTTTAATGGTTTATTTAGTAGGGATCCCCGCCCAAATTTGAGGAGTAGCATTTTGACCCATCTGTCTGAGGGTCCCATATCTGATTTTTAATTGTAACTGTTACTTTTGTTTAGTTTATTCTATTCTTTCCCCAAAATGTACACATTTCTGTCTACTCCCCTTGAGAGAAATGCAAATAGGGCTCTCCCAACTTCAAACTTTTGTTCTACAATCTACCAATTGTATCTACTGTAATCCAAAAATGTAAACTAAACAGTTCACTTAAAAAAAACAACAAAAACAACAAAAAACACACAAAAAACAAAAACAAAAACACATCCACTACATCCCCCCTGTGACCAGGGGGCCACCTGCCTCACTGGTATAGCTACAAGAAGCATAGGAACACAGTGTCCCCTGAGCAATGGGCCCAGCCAAGTATACCAATACCAAGTGCCCTAACAGCAGCATATCTTTTGGATTAAGCAGAGGTACATTGGGAAACGTACAAAAACTGGTCTAAGTGCAGCTGTGCATGGTAGCCAATCCGCTTCTAATTTCAGCTTTTTCAATTAAGCTTTGGCAATAAAACTTAGCAGCGGACTGGTTTCTATGCAAAATTTGGGCTGAAATCAGACCTGAAACGGTGAACCAGGACACACAGGACCCCTGTTGGAAGCCGCATTGGCATCCAGTGTGAACTGAGCTTAAGGCTTGTCAGTGTCTCAACCCCTGAAGGTACAAGCCTATATAACCCAGGGTCCACAAATTCTCAGCCTGTGTCCTGTATGGTGCGATTAAGTACATTTTTTTTCCTTTTTAATGGGATGTATTTTGCATTATTATGGACTCCCCTTATACATAGATTATTGCATATTATATGTAGGAACAAACATGAAGACCAAAAAAGCATTAAAAAAAAAAAAAAAGGAAAGTTATTACTCTTTCACATTTTTCTCGTGTTGAGAACCCATTCAAAATAAATATTAACAATGCATGGGCATTATAATGTGAACAAGTTCAAATAAAAACAAATTGAGGCTGCTCATCCTACAGTACTCTCAAAATATATACCTGTAAATGCTGCAGATCATCTTCTTGAACGTTCTGCGACAAATTATATACCTGTGAGAAACACAATGCATTATACGCGTTCCATTTTCATCAGCAGTAAAAAAGTTATTTTAAAATTGATAGATAAATGTACAGTAAGAACCCAAATTGTAGCAGTATGCCCAATTGAAGAATTCTCCCTTAAACCTACCTTAAAACTTATAGCTCCTAAATAAACCTAAATTATAAATATGGTCCACTTTTCCTATCACAAAGGATCAGAATTGTCATAAAAAGAACACACGACTCTTCAATCACCTAACCAGATTTTTTTTTTCCATTACAATATTTTTTTTTGTTTTAGTCTAGGTTAACAAATTAGTAAATTTTTTTGGAACCCAAGCGGCTTTTGGTATATTAAATACATTCTTGTGCAAGCCTTTCACCCTGACACAAAACGAGCTAGTCATTATTATAAGTGACCTGTTATCACTGTTGCCTTAAAGTGGAACTAAAGGCACAAATACTTACTTCTGCCTCGACGGTCTGATGCCCGATAGATCCCCCGTCAGTATCTTGTCCCCAGCTTCTTCCTGGTGGTGGTCTTTGGCCACCTTGATTGGCAGGCACAGGATGGAGTCACTCCCTCACATGTGAAGGAGTCATTTCAGCACACTGGCACTATGCCAAAAACGTAAACGGAGATGCGAAGCTCCGTTTATATTTTGGGGAAGATTGCGAACAAGCAGGCAAGCGCATTTTATTGTAGAAGAGACATTGCCATTGCTTTTAAACAGAAGCTTATTGCTGCTTTTTTAAATACAAGTTTTAATAAAAGGATGGTATTTATAGAAAGCTATATTTTTTTAACGATATGGTATCGTTTGAGGAGGCAAAGCCACAAATGCTCGCAATTTTTTTGGGGAAAGGATTGTTTTCTGGTTTGCCTGGACCCGGTATCCCTAATTAACCCTTGATGGGAGAAAAAGTACTATTAAGCCCTACAAGTAACTAGGTCCCTTGCAACCAGGCAAGAGCACAAGTGGCGTTTTCTGTTGCGGCGTTTACAACGTGGTGAAGCACTGTGGTGTATCTTCAGTCCTGAGTGGAGCTGCATGTATTAAAGATCCACTTGAGAAGCATTTTCTTGATTGGACACTATATGGATGTGACTCTCAAATGGGATGTTTATTATGTTCTTAGTTTTTTTTGCATGGAGTAATTGAAATGGAATGTTTATTAGGTTTTCGTTTTTGTGGGTGGAGCAACTAAAAATCATGATTGAGATGTTGGATATTCACATGAATTTTTACATCTTTTGAATGGGACACATGGGTTAACATTTTTTTTTTTATTTTCAGTTTTGTGTGAGTAATACAGAATTTATTCTACATGAGGACACTTTTTATATTGATTGACATTCATATTAATGGATATAGATGTGTAATTATACACTTGTTAGTGGGTTGTATTAGCACTATAGCGCTGTACCATATTTATTATTTTTCAAAGCTTGAGCTACCGAAGCCTGATGGCGAATAGCCGAGAAAACACCAACACTCCTATATGGAAGAGCCATTACCGAAAGAGCGGAACTCAGCCGTAGAACTAAGCTGATGAATACAATGAGCATTTTAAATTTGAAAAAACTGTGCCCCTTGTATGGACCCTCAGGAAGCTGAACCAAGGAGAGCTTGAAATGTGCGTGTACTTTTTCTGAAGTGTCAAAGCCTGGTGCCCAACAATCACATTTGTGATAAATCCTTACAGCTAACAGCAGGATATAGACACAATTATGTGAGTGGCAGCATAACACAGGCCAGTTGGTTAATTCATTAATGGTTATTGCATGTAAAATTTGGGGTATATTTTAATATTGAATGCGATAATAAATGAGCCAAATCATCCATGTAAATTTTGCGGTATTACAAAATTTGTTTAACAGGTTCAGTAAATATCGCAAAAAAAAAAAATTGAAATGAATGAATTTCCAAAATTAAAAATATATATTTTTTAGACATACTCTGTTAATAATTTGGAATACCAACAGATTGACATCGATAAAATCATTTAGTCTGATTAAAATTGTTATATTTACACAGGATATGGTGTCCTGATTTATGGGTGGGGGGCCTTGTATGTGTGTGATATAGATATAATCTTAGTGAACTGACCCTTGGGTCACACAAGGAGCTGTTCCATGGCTCTAGTTACCACAATATACAAAGGTAAAGTAAGTGCCAAAAGCAGTGCTCGGTGCCTGAAGATCATGTTACAGGCTATACCTGCAATCTTAAGGCCTGTGGGGGTCCAGGTAGAGCTTTCAAAGCGGTTACTGAATATAGACCAGCCTTTTTCAACCAGGATGCTCAGGCACCCTGGAGGTGCCTTAAAGCTTCTTCAGGGGTGCCTTGACAAAATGTCCAAAAAACAAGTCCCAAAATTGTATGCAAGCCCACGGGTGGATCAAGCCTGTCTTTTAGTTACACAAAGCCATGGGTTTTCATTGTGCACCATTACAACCTTCCAGCCGCCACCATCCTAACAATCAATGACATCATTGGTTGATGAGGACATCAAGCGCCTGTAAAACATCCTTGCTTGCCCATCCCCTACCCCCTCTCTTAGTACTGGAGTCACATTAAGAGCCCATTCACACAGGGACGACTTGTCAGGCGACCTAGTCGCCTGACAAGTCGCCTCCCGTTCTGTGCTATGGAACCGTTCTAAGGGGAGCGACGCAAGTCGCTCCGACTTAGAAAAAGGTTCCTGTACGACTTCGGGGGCGACTTGCATAGACTTCTATACAGAAGTCGTTTTGCAAGTCGCCCAGGCAGTCGTTTGCAGGTCGCCTCGCTGAGGCGACCTGCAAGTCGTGTTGCCCCTGTGTGAATGGGGTCTCAGGGAGGGAGAGAAACTGAGGGAGCTCACCTCCAACGTTGGGTGTCCTATGTGTGTGTATGTTGCTGTGTTATGTAAAACGATTAGCTTGGTTTTTTACATTTTAAAAAGGGTGCCTTGACTGAAAAAAAGGTTGAGAAACACTGATATAGACCGATGCAGATCGGGGCTGTGAAGAGAGTAGCTCATGTAGCGTATTTAGGGTCTTGCTTGAAGTTACCAATGACAAAACTATCCACATATAAATAACGTATGTGTGTATGTAAATATGGGCATAAAAAAAAAAAAAAATTTATATATATATATATATATATATATATATATATATATATATATATATATATATATATATATATATATATATATATATATATATATATATATAAAGGATTTAGTCAGCCACCAATTGTGCAAGTTCTCCCACTTAAAAAGATGAGAGGCCTGTAACTGTCATCATAGGTATACCTCCACTATGAGAGACAAAATGTAGAAACAATTTTAGACAACCACACTGTCTGATTTTTGAAAGAATTTATTTGCAAATTATGGTAGAAAATAAGTATTAGGTCACCTACAAACAAGCAAGATTTCTGGCTCTCACAGACCTGTATCTTCTTCTTTAAGAGGCTCCTTTGTCCTCCACTCATTACCTGTATTAATGGCACCTGTTTGAACTTGTTATCAGTATAAAAGACACCTGTCCACAACCTCAAACAGTCACACTCCAAACTCCACTATGGCGAAGACCAAAGACCTGTCGAAGAACACCAGAAACAAAATTGTACCAGGCTGGGAAGACTGAATCTGCAATAGGCAAGCAGCTTGGTGTGAAGAAATCAACTGTGGGAGCAATAATTAAAAAATGGAAGACATACAAGACCACTGATAATCTCCCTCGATCTGGGGCTCCACGCAAGATCTCACCCCGTGGGGTCAAAATTATCAAAAGAACGGTGAGCAAAAATCCCAGAACCACACAGAGGGACCTAGTAAATGACCTGCAGAGAGCTGGGACCAACGTAACAAAGGCTACCATCAGTAACACACTACGCCGACAGGGACTCAGATCCTGCAGTGCCAGACGTGTCCCCCTGCTTAAGCCAGCACATGTCCAGGCCCCTCTGAGGTTTGCTAGAGAGCATTTGGATGACCCAGAAGAGGATTGGGAGAACGTCATATGGTCAGATGAAACTGGTAGAAACACAACTCGTCGTGTTTGGAGGAGAGAGAATGCTGCGTTGCCATCAAAAAGCACCATACCTACTGTGAAGCATGGGGGTGGTAACATCATGCTTTGGGGCTGTTTCTCTGCAAAGGGAACAGGACGACTGATCTGTGTACATGAAAGAATGAATGGGGCCATGTATCGTGAGATTTTGAGTGCAAACCTCCTCCCATCAGCAAGGGCATTGAAGATGAAATGTGGCTGGGTCTTTCAGCATGACAATGATCCCAAACACACCGCTTGGGCAACGAAGGAATGGCTTCGTAAGAAGCATTTCAAGGTCCTGGAGTGGCCTAACCAGTCTCCAGATCTCACCCCCATAGAAAACCTTTGGAGGGAGTTGAAAGTCCGTGTTGCCCAGCGACAGCCCCAAAACATCACTGCTCTAGAGGAGATCTGCATGGAGGAATGGGCCAACATACCAGCAACAGTGTGTGACAACCTTGTGAAGACTTACAAAAAACGTTTGACTTGCTAACAAAGGTAATATAACAAAGAATTGAGATGAACTTTTGATATTGACCAAATACTTATTTTCCACCATAATTTGCAAATAAATACTTTCAAAAATCAGACAATGTGATTGTCTGGATTTGTTTCCACATTTTGTCTCTCATAGTTGAGGTATACCTATGATGACAATTAGGCCCCTTTCACACTGGGGCGGTGGGGGCGTCGGCGGTACAACAGCGCTATTTTTAGCGCTGCTGTACCGTCGTTCTTGCAGCGGTATTCGGCCGCTAGCGGTTCGGTTTTAACCCCCGCTGGTGGCTGAAAAAGGGTTAAATCCGCTCGTACAGCGCCGCTATAGCCGCGGTATAGCCGCGCTGTCCCATTGATTTCAATGGGCAGGAGCAGTGAATACACCGCTCCTTCCCCGCTCCAAAGAAGCGGCTCGCAGCACCGTCCTGCGAGCACACCGCTTCAGTGTGAAAGCCCTCGGGCTTTCACACTGAACAAACAGCGGAGGCTGTTTAGGGGCGGTTTTCAGGCGGTATTTTTAGCGCAATACCGCCTGAAAACCGCTCCAGTGTGAAAGGGGCCTTACAGGCCTCTCTAGTCTTTTTACATGGGAGAACTTGCACAATTGGTGGCTGACTAAATACTTTTTTGCCCCAATGTGAATATATATATTTTAATTACACAAACACACATATATATTATATATATATATATATATATATATATATATATATTATATATATATATATATATATATATATATATATATATATATATATATATATATATATATATATATATATATATATTTATTTATTACACAAACACACATAATTTTTGACTTGGCTGTAAAACCCATTTCTAGTAGAGTACAGGGCACAAGCCGATTCAGATGTGACTGGGTTATAAGCTGATACTTTCTGGTGATTGCTCCAAGCAGTCCCAAGTTCCGTAGCAAGCAATTAAGGATCACAGAGGGGTGGGTTTCCTGTGTTCTGTACGCCAAGAAATGGATTTTACAAAAATCAAACTTTTTTGTTTATACAGTACAGAACACAGGCAGATTCAGAGACAACTGGGGCATTCCTATAGCAAAACTAATGACAGGAGGTTAAAATGGCAACAAGCCAACATACCCCTCATAACAAAAATTCCAGACTCGATTCAAACGGCAACCTGAAGCCATACTGAAACCCCAAAAAGAGGGGAGGGACCTCTGTGTCCCATCATGTACTCCAAGAAAAGGATTTTTACAGGTAAGCTGTTATAAAAATCCTATTTTCTTTATCGTACATCATGGGACACAGAGCCTAAATTAATAACTTAACCACTTGACCACTGGGCACTTAAACCCCCTTAATAACCAGACCAATTTTCAGCTTTTGGTGCTCTCACATTTTGAATGACGACAATTACTCAGTCATGCAACACTGTATCTATATGAATTTTTTGTCCTTTTTTTCACACAAATAGAGCTTTCTTTTGGTGGTATTTAATCACCGCTGGGTTCTTTATTTTTTGCACTATAAAAGAAAAAAGACCGAAAAATCTGTAAAAAAATAAATTTTTCTTCGTTTCTGTTATAAAATTTTGAAAATTAGTAATTTTTCTTCATATATTTTGGCCAAAATTCATACCGCTACATATCTTTGGTAAAAATAACCCAAATTAGTGTATATTATTTGGTCTTTGTGAAAGTTATAGCGTCCACAAGCTATGGTACCAATATCTGAAAATTGATCACACCTGAAGTACTGACGGCCTATCTCAGTTCTTGAGACCCTAACATGCCAGAAAAGTACAAATACCCCCCAAATGACCCCTTTTTGGAAAGAAGACATTTCAAGGTATTTAGAAAGATGCATGATGAGTTTTTTGAAGTTGTCATTTTTTCCCACAATTCTTTGCAAAATCAAGTTTTTTTTTTTTCTTTTTTTTTTTTTCACAAAATTGTCATATTAGCAGGTTATTTCTCACACACAGCATATGCATACCACAAATTACACCCCAAAACACATTCTGCTATTACTCCCGAGTATGGTGATACCACATGTGTGAGACTTTTACACAGCGTGGCCACATACAGAGGCCCAACATGCAGGGGAGCACCTTCAGGCGTTCTGGAGCACCCAGGCCAATTCTGACATTTCTCTCCTACATGTAAAAATCATCATTTATTTGCTAGAAAATTCCATAGAACCCCAAAACATTATATATGTTTTTTTAGCAAAGACCCTAGAGAATACAATAGCGGTCATTGCAACTTTTTATCTCGCACGATATTTGCGCAGCAATTTTTGGAACGTGTTTTTTTTGGGAAAAAAAATGTTTTTTGCTTTAAAAAAAAACAAAACAGTAAGGTTAGCCCAATGTTTTTGCATAATATGAAAGATGAAGTTACGCCGAGTTAATAGATACCTAACATGTCACCTTTCAAAATTGCACACGCTTGTGGAATGGCGCCAAACTTCACCACTTAAAAATCCCCATAGGCGACGCTTTAAAATTTTTTACTGGTTACAAATTTTGAGTTACAGAGGAGGTCTAGGGCCAAAATTATTGCTCTCGCTCTACCGATCGCAGCGATACCTCACATGTGTGGTTTGAACACCGTTTTCATATGTGGGCGGGACTTACGTATGCGTTCGCTTCTGCATGCGAGCACACGGACAGGGGCGCTTTAAAAAATTTTTATTTTTTTTTTATTGTTCATTTTACTTTATTTTAGTTTGACACTTTTTTCCAAAAAAAAAAATTTTTTGATCACTTTTATTCCTATTACAAGGAATGTAAACATCCCTTGTAATAGGAATATGGCATGACAGGTCCTCTTTACAGTGAGATATGGGGTCAATAAGACCCCACATCTCACCTCTAGGCTGTTCCTGAAATAAAAAAAAAAAAAAAAAAAAAGATCCTGGCTTCGATCATAGCGGTGAGTCGGTAGAAGCACCGGAGGGCGGCGGGAGGGGGGGGCGTCCCCTCTCGCCTCCCGTAAGAACGATCAAGCAGTGTAACAGCCGCTACGATCATTCTTATGGTGTAGGGAATCGCCGGCTGAAAAAGATGATATCTGAATGATGCCTGTAGCTGCACCCATCATTCAGATATCCCCGCACAAAGTCAAGGACGTCGTATGACGGAAGGCGGGAAGTGGTTAAAACGCTTTTTAAAAGTTGTCCATTTATACAATATTTCTAACACATAGCATGTACATACCAAAAATGACCCCCCAAAATAGATTCTCCTACTATTCCTGAGTACGGCGATACCACATGTGTGAGACTTCCACAGCCTGGCCACATACAGAGGCTGGGTACGGCTGAGCATGGCTGGGTATTGCAGAGTATCGCCGAGTATGACTGGGTATGGCAGAGTATGGCTGGGTATCACCGGGTATGGCAGAGTATGGCTGGGTATCACCGAGTATTGCAGAGTATGGCTGGGTATCACCGAGTATTGCAGAGTATGGCTGGGTATCACCGAGTATTGCAGAGTATGGCTGGGTATCACAGAGTATTGCAGAGTATGGCTGGGTATCACCGAGTATGGCTGGGTATCACCGAGTATTGCAGAGTATGGCTGGGTATGGCAGAGTATGGCTGGGTATGGCAGAGTATTGCGGGTTATGGCAGAGTATTGCAGATTTTTGTGGGGTATTGCAAAGCATGGCTGGGTATGGCAGAGTATGGCTGGGTATCACTGAGTATTGCAGAGTATGGCTGGGTATTGCGGGATATTTCAGGGTATTTCAGGGTATTGCAGGGTATGGCAGAGTATTGCGGGGTATGGCAGAGTATTGCGGGGTATGGCAGAGTATTGCGGGGTATGGCAGAGTATTGCGGGGTATGGCAGAGTATTGCGGGGTATGGCAGAGTATTGCGGGGTATGGCAGAGTATTGCGGGGTATGGCAGAGTATTGCGGGGTATGGCAGAGTATTGCAGGGTATGGCAGAGTATTTCGGGGTATTGCAGGGTATGGCAGAGTATTGTGGGGTATTCCAGGGTATGGCAGAGTATTGCGGGGTATTCCAGGGTATGGCAGAGTATTGCGGGGTATGGCAGAGTATTGCGGGGTATTCCAGGGTATGGCAGAGTATTGCGGGGTATGGCAGAGTATTTTGGGGTATTGCAGGGTATGGCAGAGTATTGCGAGGTATTGCAGGGTATGGCAGAGTATTGCGGGGTATTGCAGGGTATGGCAGAGTATTGCGGGGTATTGCAGGGTATGGCAGAGTATTGCGGGGTACTGCAGGGTATGGCAGAGTATTGCGGGGTATTGCAGAGGGAATTGCAGAGTATTGCACAGCATTGCAGGGCATGCAGAGTAGTAGGGATGGCTGAGCATGGATGGATGGATGGCTGGATGTCTCTGTGCAGCGCTGTGGGCACTACAGATGCAGCCCACAACGCTGCAGCCATCCATCCATCCGCCTCTTCGGTCACTGTGTACCGATCGGTACACAGGAGGGGAGGAGAGGGGGAGGAGAAGAACCGGCGTCATCAGATGACGCCGGTTTGTTTACATGTGATCGCTCCGTCATTTGACGGAGCGATCACATGGTAAACGGCCGCGATCAGCGGCCATTTACCGGGATCTGTGATGCGCCGGGTCCGCAGGACCCGGCGATCACGGATGCTCTCGAGTGCGCGCACTAGGGGGCGCGCGAGAGCAGAATTCTGGGAGGACGTCCCTGGACGTCCTCCCAGAGTTAAACAACCGCCCTGTAGCCGTCATTTGGCTATGGGCCGGTTGTTAAGTGGTTAATGGGACGTCCCATAGCAATGCTATTTGAGGGGAGGAAGACACAACCCGCAGGGTATCACCAGACTTGAGGACCTATACTGCTGTCTGCAGCACACTGCGCCCAAAGGCGATATCCTCATACCTCCTTACATCCACTTGCTAAAACTTGGTGAATGTATGCACTGAAGATCAAGTTGCGGCCTTACAGATCTGAGCCTTGGAGGCCTGGTGATGCACTGCCCAAGAAGCACTAACCGACCTTGTAGAGTGCGCTTAGACTTGAAAAGGGGGAATCTTACCCCTTAAATCATAAGTTTGAATTATGGCTTGCTGAATCCACTTAGCGACAGTGGATTTGGATGCTGCCTGTCCTTTCTTAGGACCCTCTGGCAGAATAAATAAGACATCAGTCTTTTGAATCTGAGCAGTTGTCTTTAAATAGATTTTCACTGCTCTCACCACATCAAGACAATGTAGTGACTTCTCTTCCCTGGAACATGGTTTTGGAAAAAAACGATGGCAGGACAATATCTTGGTTCAGGTGGAAACCTGAAACTACTTTTGGCAAAAAGTCTGGACGAGGGCGTAACACCACTCTGTCCTCATGAATAAGCAAATATGGCTCTTTACAAGAAAGGGCAGCCAATTTCGAAACCCTCCTTGCTGAGAATATAGCAACCAAAAATACCAACTTCCTTGTCAGAAGGAGTAAGGGAATATGTTGTATCGGTTCAAATGGCTGTTTTTGTTACACTGACAAAACTAAGTTCAAGTTCCAGAGGTTCAAAGGAGGTTTGACTGGCAGATTAAGCCACATCACCCCTTGCATAAAACCCCGGACTAAAGAATGTGTAGCAAGCGGTCTTTGAAATAAGACCAATAAAGCTGAGACTTGACCTTTAATAGTAAAAGACCAATTTCATCTCTACCCCCAATTGTAGAAAAGCAAGAATTCTGCCTACGATATATCTCCGAGGGTGCCAACCCTTGGATTCACACCAGGAAACATAAGCCCTCCAGACCCTATAATATATAGTTCTGGAAGCTGGTTTCCTTGCATTAATCAGGGTATAGATAATTGACCCGGAAAGCCCACGTTTCTTCAGAATGTGGGTTTCAATTGCCAAGCCGTTAAATTTAGAGACCGTAAGGTAGGATGAAATATCGGCCCCTGTGAGAGTAGGTCTGGTCATAGTGGGAGGAACCATGGACCCTCTACTGCCATCTTTACAATTTCTGCATACCAAGACCTTCTGGGCCATGCTGGTGCTACCAGAATTACCGGCTTTCTTTCCAGCTTGATCCTGCAAAGAAGTCGTGGCAGCAACGGAATAGGGCGAAATGCATAGATCAGTGAGAACTGATCCCACGGGGTCACCAACGCATCTGTTCCGCATGTGAATGGATCCCTTGTCCTGGACACAAAGTTGACTAACTTCATGTCGAATCTGGACGCCAGAAGATCTACGTCCAGAGTCCCCCATCTTTGGAAAATAGCCCAAAAAAATGTCGGGGCGAAGAGACCATTCACCCTGGAATAATTGCTGGCGGCTCAAGTAGTCCGCCTGCCAATTCTCTACTCCCAGAACGAAGACTGCCGATAGGCACGGAACATTCCTTTCTGCCCAAGTTAGAACATGGTTCACCTCTCTGCACTGAGAGACTCTTGGTGCCCCCTTGGTGATTGATAGGCCACAGCTGTGGCATTGTCGGATTGGATCCTGACAGGACAATCCCATAACCTGGAGGTCCAGGCCTTCAGAGCCAGACACACTGCCCGAATCTCTAAGATATTGATGGGCAAGGTTATTTCGGCTCTTGACCACTGTCCCTGGACAGTTGTCTTTTCTAGTACTGCTCCCCAGCCTGAAAGGCTGGCATCTGTCGTTACCATTTTCCAGATAACTGGTCTGAAGGATTTTCCTTTCAGCAGATTCTGGGTTAGTAACCACCCACTGAGGCTTTGGGACACCCCTGGGGACAGCCGCATTGGCAAGTCTAAAGCTTGAATTGTTTTGTTCCAAGCAGACAGGATACTGTTTTGCAACAGTCTTGAATGGAACTGGGCATAGGGAACCGCTTTGAATGAAGCCACCATCTTTCCTAGCAACCTATGGAAAGATGGAGGGATCGCCTTTTGACCTGACCATCCACACCAGCTCTCTTATGGAAACAAACCCATCTGAGAGTAGGCTACAGAAATAGCCATCTTAAGCCATCTAGCCAATGATCCTTTTGATGCTTGGTGGCCTTTTTTGTTTCCAGAAACAAGAACAAATAATGAATCTGAAGCTCTAAAACCTCCTGTTACTTCCAAATAATGTAAAAGGATACGCCTTACGTCCAAGTTGTGAAACTGCTCTTCCTTTTTACCCGAAGGGTTAGCACAAAAGGTTGGGAGAATAATCTCCTGAGACCTGTTACTAAAACTTTCCACTTTTGGCAAAAACCCTGGTTCTACTTTAAGGACAATCCTATCTGGAAAAACTGACAAAAAAGGCTCTTTTACTGATAGGGTGTGCAATTCACTAATCCTTCTTGCTGAAGTAATTGTGACCAGAAAAATAGTTTTCAAAGTTACATTCTTTAGAGATATGGCCTGTAAAGGCTCAAATGGTTCTTTTGTAAGAGCTTGCAGAACCACCGAGAGATCCCAGATTGGAAAATGCCTCACCGGGACCGGTCTTGACCTGGAAAGTGCTTTGAAAAAATCTCATGATCAGAGTTTCTGAAGAGAAGGATCTCTCCAGATAAACTCCCAAAGCGGCCACATGTACTTTAAGAGTGCTGACTGCAAGATCTTTGTCTGCACCTTTTTGTAAAAACTCCAGCACTGAAACTAGGTCTTTAACATCCCTATGTTCTGAATGACAGAAAGAAACATAGACTTTCCATACTTTGGCGTAAATATCCCTGGTTACCTTTTTCCTTCTGGAAAGCAACGTAGTTATTAATTGTTCTGAAAAGCTGAGCAGAAGATGCCAACATGGTTTGATTGCCAACTGTAGAACCGTGGAAAACCAAGCTCTCTTTGGCCAATATAGAGTAATCAAGATCTCTCTCTTAGTATTTTTCTCAACACTAGTGGAATTAACCGGAATGGAGGAAAAGCATATCCTAGGTGAAAATTCCACGGATGCGCCAGGAGCATCTATCCCCTGAGAGCTGTTGTCTCTCTGAAGGGAGAAAAATTGCGGGAGCTGCATGTTTTGTCTTGAAGCAAACAGGTCTACCTGCGGAAGGCCCCAAGTTTTGGTGATCAATGCAAACACCTCTTGTTCAGACTCCACTGATTCCTGAACTTTCTGTCGGCTCAGATAATCCGCTACTTCGTTTAATGTGCCTTTGAGATGGACTGCGGATAGAGATAGTAAGTGGTTTCCCGCCCACTCCAGAATCTCTACTGACAGTAAGTGATGCTTCTTGTCCCTCCCTGTTTGTTCAGGGAGGCTATGGTAGTAGCATTGTCCGACAAAATCTGGACATGGCAACCTATGGGGTTTTGAGAGAAGAAAGCTAATGCTAGGGCGACCGCTTTTAGCTCTCTCCAATTTGAGGATTTTTCAGCCTCGACCTGGGACCATGTTCCCTGTGCTAAGGCCTGACCCATGTGGGCCCCCCATCCCCGCAAACTGTTGTCTGTTGTGACCACTTTTCCGGTTGAAAAAGACCAAAGAAGACCTCTTTGTAGTACTTGTACATGACTTTTCCACCACCGAAGTGAACATCTGACTCTGGTGGGGATCTTTATCTTCGTATCTAGACTCTCTGTCCTGTGGTTCCATGTTCTCAGAAGGAACCTCTGGAGAGCCCTTTGTAGTGTCGTTATTACCCTTTGAACCTTGATCTTTTTCTCTTCTGGGAGAAAAATCTTTTGCTCCACCGAATTTCTCAAGTAACCCAGAAAAAGTACTTGCTGAGCTGGAATGAAATTCGATTTTTGAACATTCGCTATCCACTCCACCGACTCCAAATGACTGCGGGCTCTGTCCAGATCCCCCTGCAACTTTTCCCTGGATGGGGCAAAAAAAAAAAAAAAAAAAAAAAAGAAGAAGGAGGGGGTCATTCAGATATGGGATTACTGCAATCCCCTGGAGATGAAGAGGGGCGAGAGCTTCCGCCATTACTTTCTTAAAAATACGCAGAGCTGACGACAGGCCAAAGGGAAGGGCCTTGAACTGAAGATGTATAATCTCTTTGCCCATCTTCACCGCAAACCTCAGGAATCTCTGGGACTGAGGTGCTACAGGAACATGAAGGTAAACATCCCTCAGATCGATTAATGCCATAAAACATTCTTTTGTCAGAATGTTTCTGACTGTGAAAATCGAGTCCATACAAAACTTTGTATAGGACCGACTTGTTTAGTGGTTTCAGGTTGAAAATAAGACGGAAGTTTCCAGATGGTTTTCTTATCAGAAATATGTGTGAATACTGGTATCACGACCCTCTGGTGCCTCAGATCCTTTAAAAGGTTCTTCATAGCCAGGGCCTTTGTTAGATCCCTTGGTAAGTTTGTAACAAAGAATCTTTCTGGAGGGCGATCCAAAAACTCTATCCTGTAACCTTGGGACAGCATGTCTAAAACATATTGACTTCCTGTCATGCTGGCCCAAAGGGGGAGGAAACTTTGAAGCCTTCCCCCCCCACTGGTACGCACAAGTCATTGCGTTTTACTGGAGGCTGCAGGAGGATGGAAAAGGACATTTCCTTTTCCCTTTCCCTTCTGCGATGCCCAATTTTTCCTTTTCTCCTGGGGTTTGGTTTGTTCTTAAACCTTTGGGAACTAAAAAAACGTTTAACTGGCTATTTTTTCTTTTTGATAGGGAAAGACTTCTTTTTATCAGCTGTTCTATCCAGAACTGCATCTAAGTCAGGACCAAAAGGCAAGACCCCCAGGAACGGTATCCCACACAGCTTATTTTTGGATGCCGCGTCCCCCGGCCAAGTTTTCAACCACAGAGCCCTTCTGGCCGAGTTAGCTAAGGCTGCAGATCTAGCTGTCATTTTGATTGATTCCGCTGAGGCATCAGAAATAAAGGCTACAGCAGCTGACAGAGTCGAAAATGAATCCAAAATTTCTTGTTTTGGTGAGTCTGCCGAAATATGGGCCTTAAGTTGATTTAACCAGAACTCCATGTTCCTGGATACAACAGTAGTCGCCATAGCAGGTTTAAGATTTCCCATGACGGATTGCCAAGCCCTTTTAAGTAGCTGATCCATCCTTTTGTCCATGGGATCTCTTAACACCCCCATGTCCTCGAATGCCAAATCTGTTGACCTCGAGACCTGGGAAAACGCGGCATCAAATTTGGGGCTTTTGTTCCAAACCGCCGCTGGATCCTCACCAAAAGGAAAAAACGCCTTTTTAAGGCTTTGGGAAACAAAGGTTTTCTCTCTGGCTCTGTCCACTCTTTAATAGTTTCAGAAATAACTGAGTGTACTGGGAAATTGCAATTTTTGTGCTCGCTGAGCCCTGTATACTTTTTGTCATTCAGAGATAACTCCTTTCTTTCCTCTTCCAGACCCAGTGTGGTATAGATTGCTTTTTAACAGGCCATCTACCTGTTCTAAAGACAACTTAAATTTTGAAGGTAAATTTTCTCCTTCCTCCCCCTCATCAGATTCCTCTCCAGACTGGGAGGGGGAATGTCCCTCTGGGGTAGGAGATGCCTCAGTCTCCACCGTCGGGACTACAAGTGAGCCCTGAGAGAACTGTGAGGTAGTTGGCTGACTCAGGGATGGGTTTGCTAGAGAAGAGCGAAGTGATTGAATAGTCGCATCAAGTTCTTTAACAGATGCAATCAAGTCGCTGCAAGCGGAAGAGACCACAGTAAAAAAGGATTGTATACAACTGCCCCTTACCTGGGCCTTGCTGGTGCCTGTCCCACTCGCTGCTGCCATCGATTCCATCGAGGAGCGCTGCATTGCTGTGCGTGTTCTGTGGCTAAAAACGCCGGTTCCGGACTCCAATAGCGGCCAGTCCGGAACCGCCTTAAGCACCAGCCCCGTTCCTCCCCTTTCCCTCTGCGATTTACGGCGGAAATGACACCGTACGCCTGCTTAGTGGGTGCCACCACCTGATGCCTCACTTCTGGCGGATGGAGCCCCGCTGCCATCCCCAAGATAGCGGAGGCGCAATAGGCAACAGGCGGCGGACTGAAGAAAACAACAATGCGGAACGGCAACCGCCTGCCTTGCCGCCGCCTGAGAGTGATGCCCACGGCAGTCCTGACTCACCCTGAGCCCAGATGAAGAGGGAGAGGGAGCCCAGCCAGCAGCACCTAACAGCTGTGGAATGGGAGGAAAAGCTCTCATGAGGTAAGTAAAAACATTTGGTGAAAAACACAGGAAATCTGGGCTTTCAGAATAGCACCCGAGAGCCCTGACTTCCCCACGAAGTGTTCCCTCTGGAGGAACCACAAAAACTGACAATGTGTGGAAAGGAGCCTCCTTTTAAGTTTGGTGGAAGAGGTGTTTCCTGTTTGCAAGGAGAGGAGTCACTCTCTCAAGTGCTGTCCTAAAAGACGTTAAGGGAAAAAGACATCTTCAGTCACGTATACAAGGGCTGAGAAGCGAGAAGCAGTTGCACCATCAATTTGTTCCAATGACTTACCCTGGCTTGCCATAATTGGTATTTCAGGCGAGGGTGACAATGTGGAGACACGACTGGAGTTCCTAGTGCCTGGGGGTGAAACCTTTGGTACCTTTTTGGTCTTTGTGGTGTCTTGTGCTTGGGACTATGCGTACCAAGAAAAAGCAGAGGCACTATTAAATTGCACTTAATCACTGAAGATAGTCATGACAGTGATGCAGCTATTAAGTTCAACCTAGTGCTGGGAAAAATGACTTTCCTGTATCAGGAAAGCCACTTGCAGCCCTTACATGCCCCACCGCTCCTGTGTTCCGTGTGCAGCCTGCTTGCTTCCTCCTCGCTATCAGCCGAGGAGAGACTGCTCCAGCTGATTTTTTTAAGCCTGCTTGTTTGCCGTGCCTAGGCCCCGCCCCCTTTGTAAACCCACTCCCCGCCTTCATTTGAAAAAATATTCTCACAAGCGGGTGGCTTTCGGGTCCGCAGACCCAACACTGGGGGGGGGGGGGGGCAGAGCAGTATGACACCACCAAGCACAGAAATAACTGTCGGAGCAAACTTCGGGACCTCCGCAGTGGGGGGGTATTATAGGGGGGGTACACTGCTGATGTTTCCCTAACCCTCTGGTCTCTTCAGGGGGGGAGAAAAAAAAAGTGTAGCAGACCTCTTACCTGAAAGAAATCCCCCTGCGCAAGGTGCTGCGGACACACACAGACTGACACTGAGCTTACAGTGAAGACAACAGATTAAGGTAAGTGCATAGACCCCCTCTAGTGGAGAAGGCATGACAACATTTTCTCCCTTAAAGAAGAATACATAGGTGGACTTTTTAGTTCAGGTTTCTTCCCTTACCTTATCCCCGCCGCAGGATTTGCTGAATTAACAGTCAATCCAACATTCACCCATCACAGTGGGCTGCGTTTAGCAAACCTTCAAGGACCAGGTCCCTTTTTATCGGGGTTCCACTCCTTTGGACCTGTAAAAAGCACCCTGCCAGGAAAGCTTTTAGAGAGGTGTTACTGGCAAAACCTTGTGCTTCGGATACGAGGCCCAGGTACCATCCACCTAGGCCTCAGTGGCACTTTGGATGGATCCAGTCTGTGGAGGCTATTTAAATCCAGCATCGATTCCTCCTGGAGCTCCTCAGAGCACATCTTCACTCATGACCAACACCTTAGACACTGGCAAAAAAACTGAGGTACTCCTGGAAGGAGGAGTGGTTATATAGGGTGTGAACTTCCTGGATTGGGTATGCCAGTGTCCATCACCTGAAGGTGCCTATATACCCATTAAGTTATTGACTTAGGCTCTGTGTCCCATGATGTACGATAAAGAAAATTTCTACTTCCAATGGCCACAGTCCGGCCCCCCATAAAGCCTGAAGGACAGTAAATCGGCTCTTTGCTTAGAAAGTTTGGAGACTCCTGCTCTATGAGATATTGTTTAAAGTGCTGTGCTTTGACAGAACATATACTTCTACAAAATGTTGCAAGTCACTATACAGTAATGCCCCTTTCACACATGCGGACCGTTCAAGACTGCCTGTCAGTTCTTTAAGACGGACCTGAACGGATGCACCATGCAGGTCTTTGGAGCGACGGATGTGAGCAGAGACGTACCAGTCATTTGCTGGCTCAGCGGGGGATCAACGGGGCGATCCCTGCTCAGCAAGCGGAGTCCATCAAAACGTGTGTGTGTGTGTGTGTGTGTGTGTGTGTGTGTGTGTGTGTGTGTGTGTGTGTGTGTGTAAGGGGCCTTGATCTTCCATGAGGGAGAGTACAGCAAAGGTAATACAGTTTGCCCCTTTTTAAGGGAACCCATACTGGTAAAATATTAGGGTCAGAAAATTTCTAGCGGCTCTAGTGCCAAGCATGATCTTTACTTGCTCAATCAACACCAAAATAGTATCAGAGTTTTAGTAATAAAAAAGCAGAAGGGGGCTCCTGAGTGGAAACCTCAGATTCAAAAGAAGCAGCCTCAAAACTCCTTTTCTTCCTTCTTTTCCACTCCTAGATCATGTTCTAGATATATGACCCCTGCCAGAGCTGTATCAGAAACAGATCCTGGCAGAGCCATGGGTTTAGGTCACTTATGACCCTGAATACCTGTGGACTATATGAGGTCTGAGATCTGACCCATAAAAAAGGTAGACACGGATGCCGCAAAATCCTCCCAACTAAAGTCAGGAGGAATATGGGATGCCATATGGGGCAGTGTAAATGGCTGAGGAGGGAGCAGAGTCAGAGAGGGAGAAACTGAAAGTACTATGAGATGCTGACTCCCCAAGGGAGGGGTTAGTACAACCCCTCCAGCACCACAGGGATACCAATTGTAGCCTGGGAGGTAAGGAGGGTCAATATGGAGCCCCCCCTCCCCCCCCCAATGCCTGTACACTCAGCATGCACTGTCTCTGCGAGTCCTGTCCCCCTGTGAGCTGTGCACTGAAGTGCTGCAAGGTCCAGGGTATTCAAACCGAATAAAAAAAAGATGGCTGCCGCACTATCCAGGGCATTCGCAGTCTACTCAAGCAGCGCAGGACTCCAGGGAGGGTGGTAGGATCAACCAGGGCTGTCCGCAGCAGTGTCCATGTAGTGGGGATAAGCCCTAAGCAGCCATGTCAAGCCAGGTTGTGTAGTCACAGGAGAGGTGAGGGGGTGGTGACAAGGAAAAACAGCCCGGACACCCACTCGTTGATGAAAGTGAGGTGGAAGGAAGGAACCCCACCATGGGCGAAAAGGAGGCACCTGGGATTCATATACTAACAATTCACAGGTGTGGTTCACCTCTGCCCTGGACCTGTAAAGCACCCTATGAAATATCCAACAAATTGCACTACATACTTAGGTAGGTGCCCAATGTAGGATCTGGTGCCCAAAGCGACTTTCCAGGCCATCCTCGCATTTTTTCTGGAGGAGTCCAGGTACAGTCCTAAACATGGGGTATCGATCCATAGGCTGCGTAAGATGCCATGGCCAAAACGCAACAAAGAAGTTGATTGATGAATTTGGTAAGTGCAACTAACAATCACAATACATTCATTAGAGGGGATACATCCAACACCTAAAGACACCAGCAAAGAACTGAGGATTGCTGTGAGCAGGGGGGGTTCTAATGGGGTTCTCTCAGTTTTTTCTGCCAGTGTTCACACAACTGAAGGTACCTGCCCATAAGCAAGTCATCTTTGAATCTGCCCGTGTCCTGCACTGTATAACCAAGTAATATTTTTCCACAGCAGAGCTGAGGAAAGAAAATCCAAGCTTCTAGGACACTAGCAAAAAAACATGACATTTGGAAGCAGGGTTATACAGGAGCTGGAGTCTTTTTTTTTTTTTCAATACTTACTACAATCCTGTGTCCCTCAATGTATGATAAAGAAATGCAGGTTTAATTACAGAGACAGTTGCATTAAGAAAAGATCAATGGTTCCAAAACCAAAAGCTTTTCTCAGGGCTAAAATGTGCTAGGTATAAAAGTAACAGCACAAATACTTTTAAATTCATGGATTAAGTTTTTAAGTGCACATTAAAATCGTAGTCACACAGGCACTGGATACAAAAAGCATTCACTGTGTTTCAGCTGATAGGCTGCTAGCATCCTTTCAGCAGGGAGCCTGCCAGGGGAAGCTACTAAAGTAAATGGCTATCATGGACCATATATCTGCAATTAAACATTTGAGTTGCTGTGATTTGAAGCTTGAGCAACACAGAAGTATGAACTAAGCCATCCAGCTCAATACTCCTTTTCAGAAGCGTGCTGAAAATGCCAGCAATGTGTCCTTTTTAGTGCCTGTGCGAATGAACCCAAAAAGGCACATAGGTCATAAAGAAATAAGAAACACAAATTTTACTCAACATACATGGAAAAAGTCAACTGAAGCAAATTTTATTCCTCTTTTTTTCTAGTTCTGAATAAAAGTAGAGAGCCGTGGCCTTTTTTTTTTTTTTTCGGGGGGGGGGGGGGGGGCAACCACCCCCTGGATCGATCAGTCACCGGAAACCCCCGCACCCCCCACCGTGCATCTCCTCCTCCCTCCTCCTCGGCGTACAATCCGATCACCTGCCCTTTCAGCCAATCGGGCGACGGGTCACAGGACTCGTTTCCCGATTGGCCGGAAGGAGGATCAGTGTTACAATAGCGAATTAATTTTCGCTATTGAAACTGTTTTACTGTTTTGCTTGCATCTATCTACCAAGGTTTATTTGCGGTATAAGCAAGGAAGCGTAGACCTCTGCAGCTTATAAATGTGCTTTTACTACACAAAACTATTACAATATTAGGACTACAAAAAAGTCTACCAATAAAAAAAAAAAAAAAAAAAAAAATTAAGGGCGGAATATGTTGCGCATGTTAAACAATATGATTTTTTTTATATTAATCAGACATAACATTAAATGGGACAGTCTGTTTAGTAGTTGGTCATAGAAACAGAAATCAGATTACTTTTGAGTTTGAGGATGCTCCTCAAACATATGCTGTTGGATACAATGGGGACGTAGATACCATTGTTCTATTCAGCTGACAGTCTGAGCAGTCTATTGTCTATAGGTACAGTAAAACAGGTAAAATATAACCTATGGCATGTATGATGGCAGGGTGCCATCTTGAGGTAGAATTTGAGAGTGCATCTCTAATTGAAAGCTACAGAAATGTCTGTGAGTTGATTGTTAAAGTGGAAGTTCACCCTAACACTTAAAATTCTTACCCTGCAATCATTAATGTGAGCGAAGTTCAGCCTTATGTCTCAAAATGAAAAAAAAAAAAGTTTTTCTACCTTTATTTTGCAGCATCGTCACATTACTTTAATTCTACTTCCTTCTGAGACTAAAATCAGCCAGTGGGTGTGGTTCCTGAAAGCTAGTGACATCACTTCCTGGGAGGGACATAGTTCCTGTGTAGCCAGTGGGCGTATACGGGGTGGGGGGGGAGCTGATCATAGGTTTCTGCCCAATGTTCTCTCATCAGTAAGGATGCATTGTACATCCTAATACATGAGAAAAGAAAGGGACCCATCCACGCAGGACCCGGGGGGGGGGGGGTGGGGGGTTGTCAGTGTACTGTCAGTGTAGCTGGAAGTGCTCTGGGGACTCAGCTAACAGTCTACAATGAGCATAGGCAACCAGACTAAGGCTCTGTTTCCATTAGTGCAACTTGTCATGCGACTTTGGACACAAAGTCCACATGACAAGTCACAACCCACTGATTTCAATGGGGCCCGTTCCTGTCTATGCGACTTTGAAAAGGTACCTGCAATGCTTTGATGCAACATTGATCCAAAGAGTGTAAAGTTGGATCAAAACTGCACTCAGTCGCATCAAAGTTGCACTATAAATTGTGCAACTTTGTGGTCGCAATAGTGGAAACATGACTCGTCATGCGACTATGTGTCCAAAGTCGCATGACAAGTCATAGCCCATTGGTTTCAATGGCACCCATTCCCATCTATGCAACTTTGAAAAAGTACCTGCAAAGCACTGATGCAACTTTTGATGCGACTGATCCAGAGAGTGTAAAGTTGTATCAAAGCTGCACTCAAAGTTGCATCAAAGTCACACTCCAAAGTCACACACAGGCTATGTTTCCACTAGGGCGACACCAAAGCTATGCGATTTAGAGTGCAACTGAGGGCAGCTTTGATACAACTTTACACTTTGATGCGACTTTCATTCAAAGTAGTGCAGGAACCTTTTTAAAGTTGCTGATTTTCAAAGGCGCATAGATGGGAACGTTTGCATTTGAAATCAATGGCTGTGACTTGTCACTGCGACTTTGTGTCCAAAGTCGCATGATAAGTTGCACTAGTGGAAACGGAGCCTTAAACTCATTCTTCACATGTAGCTCCCTCAGCTGGGTGTGCGCCACACCATGAACTCAGTGCCATGCAGAAACAACATGGTTCTGCACTGTAGAAAATCTGCAGCATGTTGCATTGAAATCTCTTACACTTTCTAACACAGAACATTCTTCCAAAGCCTGCCCTCGCCCCTCTCTCAGGAGAAACTGCTATCCAAAACAAGGCTATGAAGACAGGGGGAGATCTGAGGAGGGATGGGGGTGGGGCTGGTCAGGTCTAGGCATGCCTGTCAAAAAAAAAAAATAGGAGGGATGGGGGTGGGGCTGGGCAAGACAGGGGAGGTTAGCATGAACAGTATGCATTCCTGTGTAGAAGAGAAGGACAATGTTTTCAGGAAGCGAGAGGCCCCCCCCATGCAGAATTCAGAAATAAGGAAGTAAGGTTGTCCCTGAAGAACAGGAATAAGACAATTGTCTGGCTTTGATTAGAATTTCTAAGCTTGGGAATTAGCTACACAGAAAATGAATAATGTCAAAGATATTCTACATATAATTAAATAGAAAAAATTTCATTTTTGACTGGACTTCCACTTTAAGGTAAACGAGTTTGTAACCATTGTCACCAAAAGCCCAAATAAAGGCAGCAGCAGAGACTGATGATAGAGGGCTCCATAATGCATTAACACCAAAAAGACTCATCTGTAACCAGCCAAGAAGAAGCCTGAGTCAGAGTTGTCAACAAAGATCAGGAACCCACAGTAACTGGAGTTAAGTAACTTTTAAGCGTACTTTTAGTGTATAGATCAGCCTTTTTCAACCAGGGATGCCTTGGCAAAATGCCAAAAAATTGCCCCAAAATTGTATACAAGTCAGTGTGTGGATCAAACCTGCCTTTTAGATACACAAGGCCACAGGTTTTAATTATGCATCATTACGACCCTGCAGCCACTGACATCCTAACAACCAATGACCTGATAAGGACCCTTCGTTGTCCCTCTCCATCAGCCCTGGGGTCATATTAGCTGACTATAAACAAAAAATGTGTAGCGCTATTAAGACAAGATACCTTAAACTAATAAGTTAAAAAGGCCTATACCCAAAGTGTAATATACACCAATAAAGGTAGCACATATAAAATCAAACTGGAAATAAATGTGTCAAATGGACAGTCAGTGAGTTGGAACTGGATGGGTCACTACCCAAAACGTGAGGTGAGGAGCGCCTTCACCAGCATACAGCAGAAAAAGTCTCAGAGGTTAATATTCTGCAGCCACTTAAAAAGTCTCATCAATAAATAGGATGTTCCATCTATGAACCACACTATTCACCACTGTGTCTTCAGAAACATGCAGTGCGCTTAGATGTAATAGATGGGGGCTTACCGGAGGGTTTGAACCCAAAAACAGCATATACTGTTAGGGTCAAACCGACTTTTATTGCACCCTGGCAATGGTGAGAAGATCTTGGCAGCCTGGAGATATTGAACGGGGCTGTTCTAATGATGCATCTTCTCCATAGGTATTACTGGATCTCTCCACGCAGGGTTCATAAAAGGCACAAAAAGGGACTGGAGGCTGTTAAAGTCTGCACAATGAGTTGTATGTTATGCTTCACCCCCATACAACAGAATCATAAACATCATCTTGTCAAGACTGGCTCCTTAGAACAACTCCTTTGTGTTTCCTCCAGACGGAGGTGATGCATCCCTCTACCCCCCCTGTTCCTGTGTATGGTCTGCTCCTCCTCACCCTGTTCCCTACCTCCCCTCCCCCCCCCCCCCTCTTTTGCCCTTCCCTCCACTACCCCCTCCCCTGGTGCTCCCTCCAGTCTCCCCCCCCCTCCCCCCCTCCCTTTCTTTTTCCCCCCCTTCCCCTTCCCATGTTCCATCACCCTTACCCTCCTTCCCTTTTCCCTTCCCGCTCCCCCTTTCTCCTTCCTTTTCACCCCCTCCCCTTTTCCCTCCCTCCCCCTCCCCCCAGTTTCCTTCCCCTTTTTTCCCCAGGCCCTCCCTCCCCTCTCCTTCCGCTCCCTCAATATGTGGTTGGCTAATCCATTGTATCCTTTCACCAGCTATCTTTGTAGCCCCTCACTTACGCTATGCTTTTTACTTAGAGGGCTCTAAACTATCCCCCTTGTCCGCCGCGGGGGAGAGTTGTTTGGGTGACCCGGTGCCGCACACGATCACCCAATTATAGGGTAAGCCGAACTAGTAATTATGTTTTATTCTTTCCCCTTTCTACATGCTGTTTTTAAGATCACTACTTGTAGTGTATTGTACATTGTTTTTTGCCTGTATTGCATTATATTATTTGTCTTATAGATTGGTCCTCCTGAGGAAGCGATAATATCGCGAAACTAGTCGAGAACCAGACCAGTCAATATTTTGTAATTTACAGATATTCTTTGGTGATCTTTGAATTTCTGTTTTTGCATTTTAATCTGTACACCATGTATTTTCTGTTTGTAATAAATTCCTTTTATACATTTTGTCTATCATCGTTTACCTGTACCGGTATAGTCCAGCCATTTTAGGGTGTGAACATTATGGGGCCAACATCAGCCACTGTCCCCTATGTCCCACTCTCTTTTCCTTGTACATATTAATTTGGATGATGGTACGGTTTAAATTTTACTACCCTTATTATTTGAGGCTATACTCACAATTTGTGCAATACTTTTTTACTATTTAGAATGGGGTGCCTCGAGACGGTCTATAATTTTAATGGGTGCCTTGAAATTGTTCCTAACTTTAAAAGGGTGCCTCGACTGAAAAAAGGTTGAGAAACACTGGTATAGACCATAGGCTGTTAACTTGCTATAGAGATCTGTCAGTCTTGTACTGTATTCCAAATATTGTAAGACAGCATTTTTGTTTAGTAAAAGCACATTTACACACAGCAGAGGTCTGAGCTTCCTTGCTTATACCGCAAACTAACCTTGCTAGATAGAGTATCTCACAAAAGTGAGTACACCCCTCACTTTTTGTAAATATTTTATTATATCTTTTCATGTGACATCACTGAAGAAATTACTTTTCTACAATGTAAAGTAGTGAGTGTACAGCGTATATAACAGTGTAAATTTGCTGCCCCCTCAAAATAACTCACACAGCCATTAGTGTCTAAACCGCTGACAACGAAAGCGAGTACACCCCTAGGTGAAAATGTCCAAATTGGGCCCAATTAGCCATTTTCCCGGTTTCATGGGACTCGTTAGTGCTACAAGGTCTCAGGTGTGTTAAATTTGGTGTTATCGCTCTCACACTCTCATACTGGTCACTGGAAGTTCAACATGGCACCTCATGGCAAAGAACTCTGAGGACCTGAAAAAAAGAAATTGTTGCTCTACATAAAGATGGCATAGGCTATAAGAAGATTGCCAAGACCCTGAAACTGAGCTGCAGCACAGTGGCCAAGACCATACAGTGGTTTAACAGGACAGGTTCTACTTACAACAGGCCTCGTCATGGTCGACCAAAGAAGTTGAGTGCACATGCTCAGGGTCATATTCAGAGGTTGTCTTTGGGAAATAGATGTACGAGTTCTTTTTTTGTATCACTGTCGTGTTTTTTGGTCAGGCAATGCACTGACACCTTTGCAGCCATTGTGCTATATGCTAGGTGTTCAGTGTGCCCCTGTACCTTTAAGAAGGGGTGGCTCCCCTTCAGTCCACCTGCTCTCACCTACTCATCAGAATGCATGTGCCTCCACTGTGGGGACACTTATTAGTTAGTGTTAGGTACCACAGATACCAGGGTGCCTTGACGAGGCTCTGTGGCTTACGCATGCATTTGCAAATGTGCGCAGACTAAACCCCTGCTTTAACACATACTGTTAGACAGGTTTACTTGGTTGTTTGCGGGCTGGTCGGCAAGTTAAGCTTGGTTATACATGCATGAGTCCTGCCAACATTGGAGTGGGGGGTCAGGTTGTCAGTGCTCAGACCATACACCGCACACTGCATCAAATTGATCTGCATGGCTGTCGTCCCAGAAAATAGCTTCTTCTAAAGATGCACAAGAAAGCCTACAAATCGTTTGCTGAAGACAAGCACTGGTTACTGAGGCTGGGCTGCAGGGCAGTATTCCAACATAACGACCCCAAACACACCTCCAAGACGATCACTGCCTTGCTAAAGAAGCTGAGGGTAAAGGTGATGGACTGGCCAAGCATGTCTCCAGACCTAAACCCTATTGAGGATCTGTGGGGCATCCTCAAACGGAAGGTGGAGGAGCGCAAAGGTCTCCAATATCAACCAGCTCCGTGATGTCGTCATGGAGGGGTGGAAGAGGACTCCAGTGGCAACCTGTGAAGCTCTGGTGAACTCCATGCCCAAGAAGGTTAAGGCAGTGCTGGAAAATAATGATGGCCACATAAAATATTGGCACTTTGGGCCCAATTTGGACATTTTCACTTAGGGGTGTACTCACTTTTGTTACCAGCGGTTTAGACATTAATGGCTGTGTGTTATTTTGAGGGGAAAGCAAATTTACACCCTAATTTTGAAGCCTATTAGAACCTCTGGCTCTAATCACATGCTTCGACCCTACCCCGCCCGCCCCCCCCCCCTGGAATCCATGCATCTGGCATCCTGTGTGGGGTCGGATGCATGGATGGGGGGTGGCGCCCTTAATGGACAGACTGCCCCTGCTAGAGAGGGATCAAAGCACTGGTCCATTTCATTTTATTTTTTTTTTTTGCTGTATGTGTCCCAGTTAGGAGATCCACCCTATTAGTTATGTTTACTGTCATCAACAACAGTGAAAGAAAACACCACATTTTGGGTTGTCCCCAGAACAGTAAGAGTGGAAATCTTCCAATAAGGACACTAGTTCTGGTGGCCCTGGTGACAACCGGGGATTCCCTAATTTTAGAGGTATATTCTTTCAGTTCCGGTTTTGGCTTACAAAATAAATAAAAAAAGATTTTGCTTTTAGTTCTGCTGCAGGCCACTTTCACGAGGGCAACTCCGTTTTGGCGGATTGCTCCGTTGATCCACCCTGAGCATGGAGAGGACAGGTCCTTCGACACTTACTGTGCAGAGCGGAGATGGACCCAGTCCCACTCACCTTTATGGGAAAATTGGATGAGAATGGACCTCCTTTCCTTTTTCATCCGATCATATTCGATCCCCCCAGACTAATAGAAAATAGGACCATCGCCTGGATTTGGCGGACAGGATCAGATAGCGGGGGATGTCAGCGGACATGTCACCGCCGTGATCTGCTGCTCCATAGGGGAGACTGGTATGTCTGATCAGGTCCACCTGCAAAACTGTCAGGTGGACCTGATCCGACAGACCGTGTGAAAGGGGCCTTATATTATAGTATATGGTGAAAAAAAAAAAAAAAAAATCAATAAATGTTGCAAATTGTTGCAGTAAATCCAAGCAGGATGTGGCCTATTTAAATGCATACAGCAAGTTTTTACAAAGCATCGTGAAAGAGGTCTGTCAACTTTACACAGGTTTCGCAAAGCCTTTAAAAAGCAACCTTCAGCTCCAGTGTGGGGGTTTTAAACAGATCACAATGGGAGTGCTGGTTGTCACATTAAGTTTCAAGTAGTACTAAAGATTGACAAGAGTCTGCTAAAATGAACAACAGCATTCCCATTATAGTTTTTGTTTAACAACCTGTTGCGCTTTTTCACTGTGTCAGAAGGGTTAAACGTCACCCAAGCTTCTCACATTGGCAAACTGAGGGGCTAATGGATGGGGCTAATGGATGTCTGTTCTGCAGTTTTCTCCAGGATTGGGTCCTGGAGTACACAGAGGCTTTATAGAGACTTAGGAGGGGTAAAGCCTCCAACATTGTCAACATTTTAGTGGAAATCACCTAATTGTGCAGCTGTTCACAGGCTTTTTTAGCCCTGTACACACAAGCCGAATGCTGGTTCATATTTAAAAAAAAAAAAAAAAAAAAGGCCCGGCATTCGGCCCGTGTGCATGGCCGTCTTTGCGACAGAAGGCGGCCATTTGGCCGGCTTCTGTCCTACGAGCATGCTGAAAAACCAGCACCCAACTGGATCCTGATCAGCGTTCTCAGCCAATGTTCTGGCAGGGGGGTTCTGTCAGAACACAACAGTTCAGCGGGGGAGAGATCACTCTACTAATGTCAGATTGTTAGTACAACGGCTCCGACCGGATCTGTCCATTTTTTTTCCATTCAACCTGCTGGGTTGAACAAAAAAAAAAATTATTTGTGTACCAGGCTTAAGTATACATGGTGTCTATGGTTCAGGGCCAAATCCCTGGAGATAAGCTGTTGTAGGAGCAGCATTTATGAACAGACACTAGGAGTGTCTACTGGTCTCAAGGAGAGGTGATCTAACCAGGCCGTCAAAATGAACAACAGCATTCCCATTATAGTTTTTACCAACCTGTTGCGCCTTTTCACTGTCAGAAGGGTTAAACGTCACCCAGGCTTCTCACATTGGCAAACTGAGGGGCTGTAATTAGGCAGCAGCTTGTGCAGCCCAAGGCTAGGCAGTTGGTTTGTCACAAGGCTGAATGAGATGATGCGATGAGTCTGTGCAGAGAAAGGTCTCGGGACTATGCAGTCTGGATAACCAAAATCCTGGAAAATGTATTTTTGTAGATAAAGTGGAAAAGGAAGGGTAACACTGCAATGTAACCTTCCATGTGAGTTTTTGAAAAATACTTTTGAATAAAAGTGGGCTAAAAGCCCTGAAACATACTTCACTGGAAGTGGACTGAAGTTCATGAAAAGGCACTACACTTGAGTGAACCTCGACTATCCCAGAACTTGACCTGAAGTTTGTTGTGCAAATTGTAAATAACACAAGCTGAAACCTATGTGCACAAGGCCGTATAGATTATCTTGACACAGGAGTAGAGATAGATAGATAGATAGATAGATAGATAGATAGATAGATAGATAGATAGATAGATAGATAGATAGATAGATAGATAGATAGATAGATAGATAGATATATCTATCTATCTATCTATCTATCTATCTCTACTCCTGTGTCAAGATAATCTATACGGCCTTGTGCACATAGGTTTCAGCTTGTGTTATTTACAATTTGCACAACAAACTTCAGGTCAAGTTCTGGGATAGTCGAGGTTCACTCAAGTGTAGTGCCTTTTCATGAACTTCAGTCCACTTCCAGTGAAGTATGTTTCAGGGCTTTTAGCCCACTTTTATTCAAAAGTAATTTTCAAAAACTCACATGGAAGGTTACATTGCAGTGTTACCCTTCCTTTTCCACTTTATCTACAAAAATACATTTTCCAGGATTTTGGTTATCCAGACTGCATAGTAATATATATATATATATATATATATATATATATATATATATATATATATATATATATATATAACCCACACACACATGCTTTCCATCCACATAAGGAATATAATATTAATATATGATTCTTGATTACAGAAATTTTTATTCATGAGGAGTTTGAGAGTCCCTATTTATAACTAAAAACAAGGTTCTGTGCACTGTCTGCTACACGCAATCTACAGGCCTTGTATAATATAATCAATTTACATTGCAAAGTAATCTCTGCGGTCTGTTTTGTGGTGTGCTTACAATTTATAAGCAGCAGCAGTTTGGACACATTTTCCAATAGGTGAGGGTCCTACAAGTACAACCTTCACTATAATAAAACATTTTCAAAAACAAATGGGATACCTTTGAGCTCATTTCGATGTGCTACACAAAAATTACAAATACAAGTAAACATGATATATGCACACAGAAAAAAGTAGCATATGCCAAAGGTTACCTGGACAGAGCTAGTCATTGTGCTTAAGGCAAACACCGTTGCACAATCTTTGATTGTTGACTGGCTGTCAAAGGCCCCTTGAGTATCCATGAGAATAACCGCAACCTGGGTGCAAAAACAAGAAACTAAATATAACAAGCATAATTAAAATGTCAAGGTGAAATCAACAAAGATAAGGAATATCAAGTTTAGCAGTATATTCCATTTTTCCCCAACAAGTAAAGAAGCAATCCATTTGTGGTAGAACATGGACTCCCAAATCCAGTTTAAATCTAGCACTAGAAGGAACTACCAGCACTCTAAAGCAGACCTCTTACCACCACAACAGAAAACTAAAGCTGGGCCTGAACAGTCACACTTAGAAACAAAACAATAATTCTGTTACAGATGACTACTTTTTATTTGGAGTCTTTACAAGCACAGCGAGCATGGTCTGTACCATTGTAAATACATTGCCACAGCGGAAATGTCCAGGCCTGCATTTAGAATTCCAGATGGCCAAAAATCTACATTTTAGTATAGATACACTCCTAGGGTCAACAGTTATCCTGCCTTGATGATTAACCCCATTTTCACAGCTCTGCATGTGCTATCAAAGTAGGATCAAATATATTTGTATATCGGCTGCACATATACTGTGCTGAACTTCCAACTAGCCTGGAAAAATCCCACCCACTCTGAGGCTCCAGGTTTTTTTCCGCAATAAGGAATAATCAAGACACAGTGGGGAGGGGCCTGTGTCCTGTACTGAGCAATTTACAAGCGAGTCAAAATTCCTTTTAACCTAACACTGTATAGAGCACAGGATTTGTATTCTTAGACTTTGGGACAAACTCAAGCAATAAAACTGAGGGGTGTACAAAAACAACTGCCAACAGGAGAGCAGGAACAAGGAGTTTAACCAGTTAACCACTACCCGCCGCAGTTGTACTGTAGCAGGTTGGCTCTCCTTCACGAACCTCCGTCATTGTATGTCGTCTCGCGCAGGCGGCGCACTCTCGTGCCCGCTGCGAGAGCATGCCCTCGGGTCAGGTGGACTCTATGTCCGCCGGCGATCCGCGATCACCTAGTACAGAGGAAGAATGGGGGTCTGCCTTTGTAAACAAGGCGGATCCCCATTCTGACAGGAGACATGACAGATCTACTGTTCCCAATGGTCGGGAACAGTGATCTCTGTCATGTCTCAGGCAGCCCACCACCCCCTACAGTTTGAACATACCTAGGAAACACAGTTAACCCCTTGATAGCCCCCTAGTGTTAACCCCTTCCCTGCCAATGTCATTTTGACATTGATCAGTGCTATAAAAATGCACTGATCAATGTAATAATGTCACTGGTCCCCAAAAAGTGTTATTTGGGATCAGATTTGTCCGCCGCAATCCTGCAAAAAAAAAAAATTTTAAAAATTTTTAAAAAGTCCCTAAATCTATCCCATAGTTTGTAGAAGCGATAACTTTTGCGCAAACCAATCAATATACGCCTATTGCGAATATTTTTTTTTTTTGTGTAAAAAAAAAAAAAAAAAAAAAAAAAAAAAAAAAAACGAAATTCTTCATCAGCTTTAGGACAATATATAGTCTGCTACATATTTTAGATTTAAAAAAATCTCAATAAGCGTATATTTATTAGTTTGCGTAAAAGGCGTACAAAATAGGAGATTTATGACATTGTTATTTTTACTAGTAACGGCGGTGATCAGCGATTTTTAGTGGGACATTGCAGCTGACAAAACGGCCACTTCTGACACTTTTTTGGGACCAGTGACCAGTCAAAAATATGCACTGATCACTATATAAAATGACACCGACATCAATTGTGCTTAAGGGCGCAGGCCCTGGAAACAAGTCGTCTTATACACATGACAATACTGTAGCGGTGAAGAAGGGTGTCCCCTATAAAGACCTTTAGATCAAAATTGGGGTCATTATATGAACACCTCCATGTAAAAAGGTTTTGATAAGGATTGAGAGGAAAGAGGAGGATTTTGGAAGTGGATGGATAAGGCTCAAATCTGTCTCGAGGGTACCCAGGACCGAGGTTAGTCAACATCAGACTGAAGAAAGGCCAGAATAAGAGTATTAGTATTAAATAAGGATGGACTCGGGCGTGTTCGCACACTCCATGTGCAGAGCCCACCAGGAAGTCGGCACGGCGCTGTGCTAATCACAGGCAGTGAGACATTTCCCGATCTCCACAGCCGCACATCGGAAAAATGTCTCACTGCCTGTGATTAGCACAGCGTCGTGCCGGCGTCTATTGACGTCCTCCCGGCTAAGTAAGCCTGCGCTGTAGCCATCATTTGGCTATAGCATGGGCGGGGAAAAAAGTTAAACGCAAGGAATCTAGCTCGTAGGTAGCTTAAAGAGATCCCAGAAGTGCATGCCAATTGATAGACCTGAGAGAAAAGATACCTGTGCTCAAATCCCAATAGCTTGTACATGTATTAAAACGATCAGATGCTAAAAGGGTTGTTGTGACCACATATTAACACTACAAGTTCTGGATGGACCCTCTGCACACACATCCATAATTTGTAGTCTAATTGATAGACCTGTCTCCCAAACCTTAAAGTGCACCATATTGCATATTAGATTTGTATCTGTGTGTGGCCAGCCAGTTAGATCTGTGTGGCGCCTTCCCCTAGTGGGGCCCCAGGTATTGCAGGCTGCTATAAGTATAGCTGGTTTTACTTGCTCAAAATATTCTCCCCTCAATCCCTCTCACACCAAACAAGGTCCTTGCCTTGATTAGACTGCAGGCTTGCGTCTGACACTTGGGTTTCAAAAACCATGCTGTTAAAGCCAGCAACTGAGAGGCAAGATGAAACTGCAGTAGGTCTCCCCTGTTTGGAAGGGGCCACAGCTTGTCCAAGTATGCTTGTACATCACGTCCTTCTGGGCCACTTTGATGCAATGAGAATAACCGGGACCCTTTTCTCCATCTTGCACAGCAGTTGAGGGAGGATCTCCATCAGAGGAAAGGCATAAACCAGTTGGAATTGAGTTGAAGGATTCACTAGAGCATCTTCTGCTAAGGATAGAGGATCCCTGGTTTTGGTCAGTTCAGCTTGTTGCTGAACCTTGAGGCCAGAGTGTCCATATGTGTTTTTTTTTCTACCTTAGGCAGATATTTTGAAAGATCTCAGGGTGCTGAGACCACTCTCCAGGGTCTAGGCATTGACAGCTTAGAAGTCCTTCTGCCAAATGTCTACTCCCAAAACGTGGCTGGCAGAGAGAGCTGGAATGTAAGTTTCGGCCCATGAGAATAATAGACTTGTTTCTTTTAGGGCTGCTGAGCTGTTAGTGCCCTCTTGATTTATTGTAGAGAGGTTCAATATTGTGGAGACACTCTGTTGGCTCTAAGTTGCAGAATGTTGATGAGGCATTTTGACTCCAGTGGGGACCATGTCCCTCGTACGGTCAGGGAGTTGCAAACTTCTCCAAGACATTACAACATTTCAAGCCCTGTTAAGGAAGGACTTTACAAAATTCCAGAGCAGCATTGGAGATTCACCATACCTGAGAGATCTTGGTTTTTCCTTGATAGATTGGATCTGCTTTTCCACATATTGATAATGTTGGACTGAAGATATCTAGAGCGAAACAGATCAACAGGAACAACCACAACAAGGCCCAGAACCCTCATGCAAAAGTAAATTAGGGGCGTCATGGCCTGGGGTCCAAGAGCTAAACCTTAGGGTGGAAGATTCTGGCTTGTGCTACATTAGACCTGGGTACTCCAGACATTGAGGGCCTGAGAGCAGACTTTGTAAAGGTTCGAAGGAACTGGATGGACATTAGCAAAGAAAGTCTTGGCTTAGGAGTCCTTCAGTTGAAGGTCATCCAGGCACCCTGTGACAATTCATACAGCGAAATGCAGGAAGCATCGGTGTGATGGGAAAATTAGGATAGGCATCTTGTATGCGTCTCCTGATGCAAGAAATTCCCTTTGTCCAAGCGAAGCAATGGCAGATTTTATAGATACGGTACCTTCCGGAATTCTCCTACACAAAGAAATCTGTTTAAGGATTTATGGATTTTATGTTCAGTATCGGGTGGATGCCCCCCCATTTGGTTTTGTGACTGTAAACAGGTTTGAATAGAAAGAACTGGTACAAATCGCCCATGTCCATTAAGTTGGTGCAAGGCGATCATCACATCTTTGGTCTGAAGCTGGCATTTTACTAGATGAAAAGGGTGAAGGGAGGAGGGGGAGATAGAAACTTTGACAGATTGGACCCAGAGTTCTGGGAAGTCTCAGACTCACACTGGTGCAAATGCCAACAGCCAACCCCTCACTTCAAGGAGTGAAGGTGCCTCTTCATTGTGAGGGCTTCTGGGAGGGCTTGGTGGGCCAAGGCTTGTGATGTAAAAGAAGATGTTGAGCATTGGTTTTCAGGTCCACACCTGGGGAAATAGAAAGACCTGCTTCTTTCAGCAGAAGTTGAAGCTGTAAGAGTAAGCGACTTGAGTTTTTTCTTATGGGCTAGGAGTAACTTTTCCCCAGTGACTTCCTTGATGAAATCAAGGGATTCAAGGGGTCAAGGGATTCACCATTAAATGGCATGCATAGAAGCCATTTATGACAAGCATGTTCAGCAGACCAAGCTTTTAGGCAGAAAATCTTATGCATATGTGCAGAAATAGAGATACTGGAGACTTAGGAAATTACATTTTCAAGAGCATCAACAAAAAAACAATAGGGCTGAAGGCATCAGCTGTAGTTGTTCTAAGAGAGCAGGGTCTTCAAAGACAGGTTTCTGGTCTCAGTTTATGCATCTCAACCACTCTTCCAAAGTCTGGCAAATAGACATGACAGTATATGCCAATTGCAGAGCTGCACCTGAAAGAGCAAATAAGACCTTTAAAAGAACTTCAAAACATGTATCAACAGAATTCCTAAAGCAGGGAACATCCTCAAGAGAAACAAAAGGTGTTTTTTTTTTTGACAGGAATAGACCATTTATTTAAAAATTACTTTTCATTAGGACAAATAAATATCAGTAAAAGCTTAGGATTATAAACCTTTTCAGGGCGGAGCCAGTCCCCATAAAGTGCACAATAAATTTGTGTGTGCATATAATGGAAAGCCTTTAGACTTGGCCAGTCTCTCATGCCGCGTACACACGGTCGGACTTTTCGTCTACAAAAGTCCGACAGCCTGTCCGACAGACTTCCGACGGACTTCCGGCGGACTTTCGGCGGACTTGCAGCAGACTTTCTAACGAACGGACTTGCCTACACACGACCACACAAAAGTCCGACGGATTCGTACGTGATGACGTACACCGGACTAAAATAAGGAAGTTCATAGCCAGTAGCCAATAGCTGCCCTAGCATGGGTTTTTGTCCGTCGGACTAGCACACAGACGAGCGGATTTCGGGGTCCGTCGTAGTTACGACGTAAAGATTTGAAGCATGTTTCAAATCTAAAGTCCGTCGGATTTGAGGCTGAAAAAGTCTGCTGAAAGTCCGGAGAAGCCCACACACGATCGGATTACCAGCCAGCTTTAGTCCGTCGGCGTCCGTTGGACTTTTGTAGATGAAAAGTCCGACCGTGTGTACGCGGCATTAGTACTCCTAGGTGTCTGTTTTAGCTGTGGGGAATCAGGTGCTGTTAGGCAAAGACTAGTGTGCGCCACATCAATTAGTGTATGCACAATGGAAAGCATTTGGCACAAGGTCATAGCTCATAGGCTTCAGAAGAATAAAAATCAATGTCCTCAATACTTTCCTTCTCATCTCCCAAAGGAGGTTCTATTTCTAATTCCTGAACAGGGTCACTGAGAAATAACTCAGTTCAGATAGGAGGGAAAAACCACCAGTTGTCTGTTGCTAAAGCATTAGAGACAAAACCACGGGGATTACCGCAGTAATTTACCTGTAATTTCCATATCTTGGAGTGGAGTACAGTACAGTACAGTACAGGACAGGACAGGACACAGGCAAATAATTCATGGACAATGGGTTTAAGGCTCGTACCTTCGGGTCATTGGACGCTAGGCAAAGCTGTTGAGGACATGTCCCCTGGTACCTTCCCTATAACCCTACCCCACTCTAGAAATCCTCAAGATCGTAGCAAGCAATGCAGAGAAACCAGGGAATGGAAAATGGCCCATGTCTTGTACTGTACTCCAAGATATGGAACTACCCTCAACTGGTATAGTGAGATGTTTGAGACTGAGGTGGCAGGACCAACTACAAAACGGACCACTTTAAAGTAAATTCTTTTTCCACTGGATAGAGTTCAACAAGGCTCCTATCTGGATTCAGTCAATTGTCATAGATTGACGATTCTAATTTTTCACAAACAGGGAATGCCTTTTATAGATTTTGCAGGTCTTTAATTCAAAGGGGCCAACAAGACAGCAGAGAATCAAGTTCTACAATGCCAAGGCTTTTGCGAACAGCAGCAGTGCGCCTATCCACATTAGCAAGCATGTTGGGTGAAGCTCCCTCTTCAGGTACAAAAGTGTGGGGGAGGGAGAATATTCCGCAGCTTCCTCCAGTACAGCCTCTGTATCTTCATCATTTGCTTCTGCATCAGCCTCATCTGCAGCAGGTGTAACCGGATCACACTCTGGTAGAGACAGAATAAGCTAAAGAAGGGGCATGGTATTTTGTAGCCTTGGACAAAGATAGCTGTATTAAATTGCCTTCTGTCAGGTAGGCTGTATTATGCTTGCCTGAAATAGAACTACATTGTAGAATCAGGTGGAGAGACTGCTATTAAAATTGATTCTTGCTCCGATGCAGGGGAAGCATCGTAACTTTGAGATTGAGTGTTGTGCAGGTCTTCCATACAGAGGGAATGTTTGCCTGAGATAGTCATAGCTAAAAAGGTGAGGGTATTGGCCTCATGGAGTGAGATGTGGTATATAGGATAAGCATGTCTGAAAGGTGTATGCAGCAACCTGGGTGAGAACTGTACTGTATAGACTGTAGCGAACACCATGCAGGCTTTGCCCGTCATGGTGAACATTAAAAATCAAAAATAATAAAAAATTTCTCCAGAGAACAGATCCATCACGTAAGGATTCTTGCAAAATACTGGAGCCTCATGCAGTGCACACTGTACAAATTAAGATAAATGTTTTTTTTTCTACAAAGCCAGACCAACACTTTTGCTGCTAAGTACAGCCTTATTTGTACAACTCAAGTTTAAACGACGCACTGTCGTTTTACGGTTACAGTGTGGGCCGGCTGAGCAGAATCACATAAATACACGATTCTGCATCTCCAAAATAGGGGGAGCGTGCGCGCCTGCCCGGCTATGCTGTTACTGGGTCCATCCAGCACATACCAATCAGCGATTCCCAACCAATGATTTATGGCTGGAACCCGCCGATCATTGTAACAAGTGACAGGAGACAGCTTTGTGTATGTAAACACAAAGCGCTCTTCTGACAGAGGTGATGTGACGATCTTTGTTTCCCTACAAGGAAGGGAATAAAACCCAGCACATTGCTCCATAAAATCAGTATACATAGTAAACATTGGAGAGAGAGAGAGAGAGAGAGAGAGAGAGAGAGAGAGAGAGAGAGAGAGAGAGAGAGAGAGAGAGAGAGAGAGAGAGAGAGAGAGAGAGAGAGAGAGAGAGAGAGAGAGAGAGAGAGAGAGAGAGAGAGAGAGAGAGAGAGAGAGAGAGAGAGAGAGAGAGAGAGAGAGAGAGAGAGAGAGAGAGAGAGAGAGAGAGACACACATACAGTGAGGACGTAAAGTATTCAGACCCCCTTAAATTTTTCACTCTGTTACATTGCAGCCATTTGCTAAAATCATTTAAGTTCATTTTTTTTTCCCTCATTAATGTACACACAGCACCCCATATTGACAGAAAAACACAGAATTGTTGACATTTTTGCAGATTTATTAAAAAAGAAAAACTGAAATATCACATGGTCCTAAGTATTCAGACCCTTTGCTGTGACACTTATATTTAACTCAGGTGCTGTCCATTTCTTCTGATCATCCTTGAGATGGTTCTACACCTTCATTTGAGTCGCTGTTGTGTTTGATTATACTGATTGGACTTGATTAGGAAAGCCACACAGCTGTCTATATAAGACCTTACAGCTCACAGTGCATGTCAGAGCAAATGAGAATCAGAGGTCAAAGGAACTGCCTAAAGAGTTCAGAGACAGAATTGTGGCAAGGCACAGATCTGGCCAAGATTACAAAAAAATTTCTGCTGCACTTAAGGTTCCTAAGAGCACAGTGCCCTCCATAATCCTTAAATGGAAACCATTTGGGACGACCAGAACCCTTCCTAAAGCTGGCCGTCCGGCCAAACTTAGCTATCGGGGAGAATGTTAGGTCAAGAAGAACCCAATGATCACTGTGGCTAAGCTCCAGAGACGCAGTCGGGAAAAAGTTGTAGAAAGTCAACCATCACTGCAGCCCTCCACCAGTCGGGGCTTTATGGCAGAGTGGCCCGACGGAAGCCTCTCCTCAGTGCAAGACACATGAAAGCCTGCATGGAGTTTGCTAAAAAAAAAAAAAAAAAAAAAAAAAAAAAAAAAAAAAAAAAAAAAAACAAACACCTGAAGGACTCCAAGATAGTGAGAAATAAGATTCTCTTGTCTGATGAGACCAAGATAGAACTTTTTGGCCTTAATTCTTAGCGGTATGTGTGGAGAAAACCAGGCACTGCTCATCACCTGCCCAATACAGTCCCAACAGTGAAGCATAGTGGTGGCAGCATCATGCTGTGGGGGTGTTTTTTCAGCTGCAGGGACAGGATGACTAGTTGCAATCGAGGGAAAGATGAATGTGGCCAAGTACAGGGATATCCTGGACGAAAACCTTCTCCAGAGTGCTCAGGACCTCAGACTGGGCCGAAGGTTTACCTTCCAACAAGACAATGACCCTAAGCACACAGCTAAAATAACAAAGGATTGGCTTCACAACAACTCCATGACTGTTCTTGAATGGCCCAGCCAGAGCCCTGACTTAAACCCAATTGACCATCTCTGGAGAGACCTAAAAATGGCTGTCCACCAATGTTTACCATCCAACCTGACAGAACTGGAGAGGATCTGCAAGGAGGAATAGCAGAGTATCCCCAAATCCAGGTGTGAAAAACTTGTTGCATCTTTCCCAAAAAGACCTTATTATTTAACCACTTCAGCCCCGGAAGGATTTACCCCCTTCCTGACCAGAGCACTTTTTACAATTTGGCACTGCGTCGCTTTAACTGCTAATTGCGCGGTCATGCAATGCTCTAACCAAACGAAATTTGCGTCCTTTTCTTCCCACAAATAGAGCTTTCTTTTGATGGTATTTGATCACCTCTGCCGTTTTTATTTTTTGCGCTATAAACGGAAAAAGACTGAAAATTTTGAAAAAAAATGATATTTTCTACTTTTTGTTATAAAAAAAATCCAATAAACTAAATTTAGTCATACATTTAGGCCAAAATGTATTCGGCCACATGTCTTTGGTAAAAAAAATGTCAATAAACGTATATTTATTGGTTTGCGCAAAAGTTATAGCGTCTACAAACTAGGGTACATTTTCTGGAATTTACACAGCTTTTAGTTTATGACTGCCTATGTCATTTCTTGAGGTGCTAAAATGGCAGGGCAGTACAAACCCCCCCCAAATGACCCCATTTTGGAAAGTAGACACCCCAAGGAAATTGCTGAGAGGCATGTTGAGCCCATTGAATATTTATTTTTTTTGTCCCAAGTGATTGAATAATGACAAAAAAAAAAAAAAAAAAAAAATTTACAAAAAGTTGTCACTAAATGATATATTGCTCACACAGGCCATGGGCATATGTGGAATTGCACCCCAAAATACATTCAGCTGCTTCTCCTGAGTACGGGGATACCACATGTGTGGCACTTTTTGGGAGCCTAGCCGCGTACGGGGCCCCGAAAACCCAGCACCACCTTCAGGATTTCTAAGGGCACACATTTTTGATTTCACTCCTCACTACCTATCACAGTTTTGAAGGCCATAAAATGCCAAGATGGCACAACCCCCCCCCAAATGACCCCATTTTGGAAAGTAGACACCCTAAGCTATTTGCTGAGAGGCATGGTGAGTATTTTGCAGCTCTCATTTGTTTTTGAAAATGAAGAAAGACCAGAAAAAATTTTTTTTTTTTTCTTTTTTCAATTTTCAAAACCTTGTGACAAAAAGTGAGGTCTGCAAAATACTCACTATACCTCTCAGCAAATAGCTTGGGGTGTCTACTTTCCAAAATGGGGTCATTTGGGGGGGTTTTGTGCCACCTGGGCATTCCATGGCCTCCGAAACTGTGATAGGCAGTGAAGAGTGAAATCAAAAATTTACGGCCTTAGAAAGCCTGAAGGCGGTGCTTGGTTTTCGGGGTCCCGTGCGCGGCTAGGCTCCCAAAAAGTCCCACACATGTGGTATCCCCGTACTCAGGAGAAGCAACAGAATTTATTTTGGGGTGTAATCTCACAAATCCCTATGGCATGTTTGAGCAATATAACATTTAGTGACAACTTTGTGCAAAAAAAAAAAAAAAAAAAAAAAAAAAAAAAAATTTTGTCTCTTTCCCGCAACTTGTGTCACAATATAAAATATTCCATGGACTCGACATGACTCTCAGCAAATAGCTTGGGGTGTCTACTTTCCAAAATGGGGTCATTTGGGGGGGTTTTGAACTGTCCTGGCATTTTATGCACAACATTTAGAAGCTTATGTCACACATCCATCACCCACTCTTCTAACCACTTGAAGACAAAGCCCTTTCTGACACTTTTTGATTACATGAAAAAATTATTTTTTTTTGCAAGAAAATTACTTTGAACCCCCAAACATTATATATTATTTTAAAGCAAATGCCCTACAGATTAAAATGGTGGGTGTTTCATTTTTTTTTTTCACACAGTAATTGCGCAGCGATTTTTCAAACGCATTTTTTGTGGAAAAAACACACTTTTTTAAATTTTAATGCACTAAAACACACTATATTGCCCAAATGTTTGATGAAATAAAAAAGATGATCTTAGGCCGAGTACATGGATACCAAACATGACATGCTTTAAAATTGCGCACAAAACGTGCAGTGGCAACAAAATTAATACATTTTTAAAAGCCTTTAAAAGCCTTTACAGGTTACCACTTTAGATTTACAGAGGAGGTCTACTGCTAAAATTACTGCCCTCGATCTGACCTTCGCGGTGATACCTCACATGCATAGTGCAATTGCTGTTTACATTTGATGCCAGACCAACGCTTGCGTTCGCCTTAGCGCGAGAGCAGGGGGGACAGGGGTGCTTTTTTTTTTTTTTTTTTCTTTATTTTTTTTTGCTTTTTTTTATCTTATTTTTAAACTGTTCCTTTCATTTTTTTTTTTTAAATCATTTTTATTGTTATCTCAGGGAATGTAAATATCCCCTATGATAGCAATAGGTAGTGACAGGTACTCTTTTTTGAAAAAATTGGGGTCTATTAGACCCTAGATCTCTCCTCTGCCCTCAAAGCATCTGACCACACCAAGATCGGTGTGATAAAATGCTCCCCCAATTTCCCAATGGCGCTGTTTACATCCGGCGAAATCTAAGTCATAAAATGCTTGTAGCTTCCGGTTTCTTAGGCCATAGAGATGTTTGGAGCCACTCTGGTCTCTGATCAGCTCTATGGTCAGCTGGCTGAATCACCGGCTGCATTCTCAGGTTCCCTGTTGAGACAGGAGAGCCAGAGAAAAACACAGAAGACGGTGGGGGGGGGGGCATTCCCTCCCACTGCTTGTAAAAGCAGTCTAGAGGCTAATTAGCCGCTAGGATTGCTTTTACATGAAAGCCGACCGCTGGCTAAAAAGAATGATACCAAGATGATACCTAAACCTGCAGGCATCATTCTGGTATAACCACTCAAAGTCGTGAATGGCGTACCTGAAGACAAAAAAATGGTTAACAATAAAGCACAGTAAACTGTAAAGTATAAAAAATAGCATACCTGAAAAGCAAACATGATAAAACATAATAACAATAAAACATTGCAGAATAGAATACAGTAAAAAAGAGCAGAACAATAGAGAGAGAATAGAGAGAGAGAGAACAATAAAACGACAACTATTTTTTTTTATTTTTGTTTGTGTTTTTTTTTTTTTTTTTTTTTTTTTACACTTTTTTTTGTAACTGTAACTTTTATAACTGTAACCGGTTCCAGGTTCGGGTCTCTCAAAATGCGATGGCATCTTGGGAGACCCTGTGAAAGTGTGCCTAGTCTGTGCAATGCTGTACCCTACGCTAATACTCAACTAGTGAATGGTAGCATTCAAAACATTCACCAATGCAAAGACCAGGATTGTCAGGACAGGAGGGACAATAATAGCGGGTGTCACGTCTATATCCGCGCTTGCTGCAGACACATCTTTTTTGGGGGGTTCGTTGGGTAGGGGTACTCGGGAGGACATATAAATGCCTCTCATGCAGCCGACTGCATTTGGTTGGGGTTGTGAATGGGGGAAGTACGGGCGCTGCAGAAGCGGAGGGTTCACAAATTAGGATTGGCGAATGCAGCAGAAAGGGCACTATGGGCACGACAGGCCTATGTTTGTCTTTTTGGTGGCAGCGCGACACTACTTGTGCTTGCCACCTCACCAGCTTGAACTGCACTTATGGGACTCGCCACGTCACCAAGTGTTACTGCAGTGCTGGTTTGACTACGACCGGGGTGTACTAGGCCGCTGGCGCTTGCCAGTTCACCAAAACGCTACAAAAAAAAGTGACAGTGATCGATCGATACTGCACTTGGGTGGGCTGGGCTGGGCCGGGCGGAGGGGCAAAACGTAGGTGCTAGCAGGTATCTGGGCTGATCCCGCTAACACTGCGTTTTTGGGAACCCTAAACTGCTGGGGACGCTAGTATAGATCTGATCGGATCAGATATTGATCCGATCAGATACTATACCACTAAGGGAGGTGTACGGTGCGTGCTTGGGTGTTAGCGGTACTGGCGCTAACCTGACGCTGCCTGGGGCTGGCGCTTGCCAGTTCACCAAAATGCTACCAAAAAAACTGTTAGCGATCGCAGGGATCAGGCCTGACTCTGTGAACGCTGCAGTTATGCGTTTAGTGTTTTGTAAGTGTCAGTGATCGATCGATACTGCACTTGGGTGGGCTGGGCTGGGCCGGGCGGAGGGGCAAAACGCAGGTGCTAGCAGGTATCTGGGCTGATCCCGCTAACACTGCGTTTTTGGGAACCCTAAACTGCTGGGGACGCTAGTATAGATCTGATCGGATCAGATATTGATGCGTTCAGATACTATACCACTAAGGGAGGCGTACGGTGCGTGTACGGTGCGTGCGTGGGTGTTCGCGGTACTGACGCTGCCTGGGGTGACGCATATCACCGCCGGGCGATCAGGGGGCTAAACCTTTATTCGGTAATAAACGGCGGGTGCCCTGACACTATATAAAATAAACAAACTAACCAGCGTCACCCGTAACAGTTATACGGTGATCAGTGGTGAAAGGGTTAACTAGGGGGCAATCAAGGGGTTAAAACATTTATTAGATAGTATATGGGGGTCCCTGTCGCTATAAAACGCTGACAGCGAACCTAAATATTTACGTCCCTAACTAGCGTCACCAGCGACACTAATACAGCGATCAGAAAAATGATCGCTTAGCGACACTGGTGACAGGGGGTGATCAAGGGGTTAAAACTTTATTAGGGGGGGGTTAGGGGGGTACCCTAGACCTACAGGGGGCTAATACTAACTGCCCTAACACTGCTAACTGTCATAAACTGACACTATGCAGTAATCAGGAAAAAAACAAAACAAAAAAACTGCTTGGTGTCAGTTTGTGACAGGGGGGGGTGGGGTGATTGGGAGGGGATCGGGGGGCGATCGGGGGGGATCGGGGGTGTTTAGTGTGCCTGGCATGTTCTACTGTGTTGTGTGTAGTGTTGTGCACTTACATGCCTTCTCTCCTCGGCGCTGGAACGGAAACTGGCCAGCCGAGGAGAGATGACATCACATCCTCTGCCTCTGTGTACTATACAGAGGCAGGGGATGTTTCTCATTGGCTGGGAGCGATCGCGAGGGGGGGCCACGATCGGATGGTCTCCCCCTCATCTCTGATCGCTTCCAACCAAACGCCGACCGCCGATGGCACCGGGGGGGGGGTCCGATCGGACCCCCCGCCCGCGGGAAGGCAATCACGTACCAGGTACGCGATTTTGCCTGCCCGTGCCGCTCTGCTCACGTATATATGCGTGAGGCGGTCGGCAAGTGGTTAATAAATCTGCAAAAATGTCAACAATTCTGTGTTTTTCTGTCAATATGGGGTGCCGTGTGTACATTGAGGGAAAAAAAAAAAAATGAACTTTAAAGATTTTAGCAAATGGCTGCAATATAACAAAGTGAAAAATTTAAGTGGTCTGAATAATATATATATATATATATATATATATATATATATATATATATATATATATATATATATATATATATATATATATATATATATATATATATATATATATTTTTTTTTTTTTTTTTTTTCTTAATTTATTTATCTTTGTAGACGCTATAACTTTCACGTAAACCAACCAATATATACTTAATTTTTTTTTTTTTTTATTAAAAATATATTTTGGCCTAAAAGTATGAAAACGTTTTTTAGAATTTTTTTTTTTTTTTTTTTTAATTGGATATGTTTTAGAACAGAAAGTAAAAAAAAAAAAAAAAAAAAAGTTTTTTTCTTTTTTCAAAATGTATGCTTTTTTTTCTAGTTTATAGCGCAAAAAATAAAAAAAACCCAGTGGTGATCAAATACCACCAAAAGAAAGCTCTATTTGTGGGGGGATCATATAAAATTTTGTGCAATTGCCAGTTAAAGTAGCGCAGTGCTGAATAGGAAAAAATGGCCTGATCATGAAGGGGGTAAAATCAGAGCTGAAGTGGTTAACAGAAAGGTTACAAGACAAAAACAATATAATTGAGTATGTCATACCCCTTCATGTGTAAAGGAAGACATGGTGATAAGTCTCTTGGAAGGTATATTTGGCATTTATGAAAGTAGCTATACAAATTATATACACAATGTGACCACCCTGTTAAAAATATTTTTTAGAAAAGGTATGCATATTTTTAGTTGGAAGAATTGCTGGGGTCACGGGTTCAATTCCCACCAGAAACACACTAGGGTTAATCAGTGCATGACCACACAGCCCGAGTAGATTTGTGGCAGGAACATGTCTGCATAGCCAGGCAGCTCTCGCAAGTTTTCATTACTTTCCTGTGATCTTAACAGTGGCTAGGCTATGCTCTATAGAAGAAACAAGCCACTGCTGACGACCTCCTGAAAAAACCTAGATGCCTGACTGCTTCAGCATTTCCAGAGTAACCGACTCAGAACAGATATGCTTTCAAACAAGAATAAAGTCATAACTCGTTATCTGCATACATGTTCAGGGTCAGCAACTATAGCTGTCAAATCCAGGCAACTAGCTTTTTTAAGAGGTCAGCCCTGGAAGCCTCCCCTTTTCTCAGGTTCTTTATAAACATAAGAGGATTTTGTCAGCAATACATAACTGAAAAAAAAAAAAAAGTCAGGTGGACCATTTGGAATCACAATCCCTATGGCTTTAATATTATTTCTTCTTTCCTGCCCACAGCGTGGCAGCCTCGGCTACTGGATTCTTCCAGCAGGAAAGCTGCTCAAATATTTAAGCCATGTGCACCTGATGTGACCCTGAAGTCTGCCAAGTGGAGCTCTTATTACCCATTTGTAAAAGGAAGCAGCACATAAATTAAGCTGGAAAATGAATGCTCAACAGTCTTAAATGAAGTGAAACAAATCCGCTTACTTTTCCTTATGCCTCCTGCACACAGGACTTTTTTTTACCCTCACTGGATGCTTTTGCTCCAGGCAGGGTGGATGAAATAAAAAAAAAAAAACACACAAAAACACAGATTAGGGATGTAAACGCAAGCCAGTTATGGATTTTTCTTTCCTCACGCTGGACACAGCTGATCACCTGGTAAAGGCCACTGTGATTATCCCTTTACCCCGATCTGTGATCAGCTGAGTCCGAAGGGGGCGTGCGGGCAGCGCAATCATGGGAGGACGTCCATGTATTCCCTCCTGACATGTAAGCAGACTGCACTGTTGGATGTTTTAGCATGTTTCCAATAGCCTTCTGTACATTCCCACATTGGAGTGCCAGCTTTCAACCAGGTACTATTGTTCTGTAATATGCGGGTTTTTAGGAGCAGTTTGGAGCCACTACAGCTCGTTACTTTGTGATTTGATATCTCCCTCTGTCCTCCCCTCCTGTTTAGTGCTAGCTTGTTCAGTCCTAGCTAGACCCTTCCTGTTTCTTCCATGTTACCCCAGTCAGCATTAGTACTTCTCAGAGACAGAGCTTAGGAAAGTCATTGCCTTCTTCAAAGACTGGAAAATCATACTATGTAATGCAATTAGTTAAATTAAATTTGCATTGGATTCAACTTCTGTGATTTCTGAAGAGTTAAGCTCCCTGTGGATGCTGCCAAGACAGCAGGTGACCATACTGCCTGGACAGACTGGGTCTAAGGAGGTATGCCAATGCATAAAGTGGTATTTGAAACAGAATAATAACTAACAATCATGCAAGCTACTGTCGTTCATATGATTTGGGTATGTAATTAGTCAAAAGTGTGCTATGATAATAATGGGACTTTAGTACAACAACTTTGCAAGTAGCTCTGGCTTCAAGACTATTGCAGGAGACAAAGTAGGTGGCATACATAGCACAATAATTTGTGCATTTCAGTGCAGGTTAGAGACACAGGTATGGTCAAGAAACATTTCCTTTTATGACAACTCAGAGAACTAGGCCCAGGACCATTGTCTAAAGAGATATTATTGTATTAGTGGAAGGCTCAAAAGTCAGTAGATATACATAGCACTTACCTTGGATCCATCGGGCTTTTCAACAACAAAAACTTCACTCCAGATCTGTATACCCGTGGTCTCTCGTTCACATCCGCCCCGCCACGTAAACCCAATCAATGGCTCATGATTTCCACCAATCCAGCTTGAGGACCTCTGGAAAAAAAAATTAAATATAAAAAAAATGAATAGGAGTCATTCGTCTATACATTTTACAGTGACTAGTCCAAGTTGTCTGTTCAATATAATTTCCTCGGGGAAATTTATCGAGGTGTGGCCATAAATGCCATTATACTATTCCTTCAGGAGGAGGTCATTGAGATATCCCACTATGTGGATGAACGAAAGTTATGTACAATCTGCCCGATCTCACCAACATATTTACACATTGTTACATAGCTGGTAAGGCTGAATAAAGACACTAGTCCATCCAGTTCAATGCGTGTCTACAATTTTCCATATCCCTGTACAATATTACATGACAAGGAAATACTGATGCAATGAAGTGCTTCGGTTCACCCAGACAGTTGAAGATGCAATAAGAGTTCCTGCACACAGCTGAAGTCACAACTATGTATTAATTTTTTGGCATGCAGCTAAAATCTAAAATCTGCCAACACTAGCAGACTCTGGAAAATGAATAAAGAATTTTGACTTCAGCTGTGTGCAGGAACTCTTATTGTATCCCATTATGCAAATGCCCTGGGAACAAAGTAGCACTAGGACAGGAGCAACTACTTTGGCCCCAGGTCCCGTGGAAAGGCCAAAGGGTATGGCAACAAATTGAAAATGTTGTATGCTCACCGCAAAAAACACAGAAGTATTATTGAGGCAGGGAGATGGGCATATGTAAACAGGCATCCTTGGAGGCCATTACTGATCTGGCCGATTCCAATGCGGACCTGAAGGAACCTGCTCAGAATCATTTGATTCAGAATAGGCGAATGCCTTTGTTCGCCTTGGAGACTGAACAGGTTCTAGTAGAACCCCTGGACTCTATCCTTATTTAGAAATAACCCTCTGAGGCAGGAGCTGCTGGGAAACAGCATATACATTAGATCTGTCAGTTTTTGTGAAGAGGGTGGCAAGGATGACAGCATTAAGTGGGGTGGAGACAGACTGAAAACTCTAGTTCATAGCCCCTGGATACAACACTCTGAATCCAAACCGCTTACATTTCCAGGGACCAGATGACTGATAAAGGCTGACAAACATTTTCCCCCACGCTAAGAAGTGGGCGAACCGCCTCCTTGGCAGGAGTTCATGCTCCCTGACTTGGCAGATTTTGGAGGTTCAACTTTTCGGATGGAATTGAATGCCAGTTTGGACTTGGAGTCCAAGACCTGAGAGAAACAGAGGGAACTCTTTTTTTCGACTCAGGAGCCAAAGGCATACATGCAGGGTCCACGAAAAAGAAAAAAAAAAATGTCAACTGTCTAGAGCAGTCTAACCTTGGCATACTTGGCAACAATCAGAACTCCACCCAACACCAATAGGTATTTCACGACATCAGCCAGGTTCTTTTACACACAAACACTTATTTTTTTTGAAAGTGAGCATTTCACTTTTTTGCTAGAAAATTACTTAGAACCCCCAAACATTATATATATTTTTTTAGAAGAGAGTCTAGAGAATAAAATGGCGATTGTTGCAATATTTTTTTTATCACACGGTATTTGTGCAGCGGTGTTTTAAACGCAAATTTTTGGAAAAGTGACACTTTCATGAATTTTAAAAAATCCAAACAGTAAAGTTACCCCAATTTTTTTGTATAATGTGAAAGATGATGTTACGCCGCGTAAATAGATACCAAACATGTCACCCTTTATAATTGCACGCACTCGTGGAATGGCGACGAACTACGGTACCTATGAATTTCCATAGGCGACGCTTTAAAAAATTTTTTACGGTTACCAGGTTTGAGCTACAGAGGAGGTCTAGGGCTAGAATTATTGCTCTCGCTCTGACGATCGCGGCGATACCTCACATGTGTGGTTTGAACACCGTTTACATATGCGGGCGCGACTTCCGTATGCGTTTTCTTCGCTGCGCGAGCTCGCGGGGACAGGGGCGCTTTAAAAAAATTTTTTTTTTTTTTATTTATTTTATTTATTTTTGTACTTTTATAAATTGTGTTTAAAAATTTTTTTTTTTTTCTTTTATTGCTGTCACAAGCAATGTAAACATCCCTTGTGACAGTAATAGGTGGTGACAGGTACTCTTTATGGAGGGATGGGGGGTCTAAAAGACCCCCCCATCCCTCCTTTACACTTCAAAGTATTCAGATCGCCGAAAACGGCGATTCTGAATACTGTGTACTTTTTTAAATTTGGCGCCATTGGCAGCCGAGTAAACGGGAAGTGACGTCATGACGTCGCTTCCGCGTTTACAATTAGAAGGCTGGAACGAAGCCGCTCACAGCTTCGTTCCAGCCCGCCCCCAGCCGCCGGAGATTCCCGAACGGACACCGGGCCTCCCGATCGCACGGGAGTAGAGGTCGACCGATATATCGGCCGATATTTGGCGTTTTTTTACTTAATCGGCATCGGCCGATTGTGCTGATAAAAAAGGCCGATTATAACTTCAGCCGTGACTTGCAAATGACTTCTGTAATAGAAGTTAATGCAAGTTTCCTGAAGTTATCTGTGGAGAGGATTCTCTCCTCCTCTGGGCAGCCTGCCAAGTCTGATAAGAAGATACATTTGTATCTCTTTCAGGTTCTTTTTATCAATAGACTGAACTCCGCGTGTAGAAGTTTTCAGTTTAACCATTTAAAGACTAAATCTTTTCTGACACTTGTTGCTTACAAGTAAAAATCCTGTATTTTCTGCTAGAAAATCACTTAGAACCCCCAAACATTATATATATTTTTTTAGCAGAGACCCTAGGGAATAAAATGGTGATTGTTGCAATATTTTATGTCACACGGTATTTGCGCAGCGGTCTTTCAAACGCAATTTAAAAAAAAAAAAATACAGTAATGAATTAAAAAAAAAAACCTAAGCAGTAAAGTTAGCCCATTTTTTTTCGTCCAAAAGTTTTGATTACCTGTTTTTGTGTATTTATTATTTAAGATATTTTTTTTTTTTTTTGTTTTTTTTTTAAATTATACATACAAGTGAACTGATTGAAGGTTTGTTTTGTGTAATGTTTAAATGAAAAAAAATTTCTGTATTACTTAAGGCTGCTTTCACACTGGAGCGGGCATGCGTTGATGGTAAAACGCTGCTAGTTCATTTTAGAGGCGCTATTCGGCTGCTAGCGGGGCGCTTATAACCCAGCTAGCGGCCGAGGAAGGGGTTAAATGCGCCCCTGAAGCGCCGCTGCCGAAACGCTTTGCAGGCGCTTCGGCAGCAGTGCGCATTCATTTCAATGGGCAGGAGTGGTGGAGCAGCGGTATACACCGCTCCAAAGATGCCGTTTGCAGGACTTTTTTTTTACATCCTGCCAGCGCATCGCCTCAGTGTGAAAGCACTCGGGATATCACACTGAGACTGCAGGGGAGCCGTTTTACAGGCACTTTACAGGCGCTATTTTTAGCCCAAAAGCGCCTGAAAAACGCCCCTGTGTGAAAGGGGTCTAACTGTTAGATTTTATGAGATGAAGGGAAAAAAGAAAGGAAAAAAAAAAAAATCGGCCAAATATATCGGCCCAAAAAAAAAATCGGCATCACATATCGGCCATCGCGATTTCTAAATATCGGCATCGGCCAGAGAAGAACCCATATCGGTCGACCTCTACACGGGAGGCCCGGTAACAGCGGCGGGAGGGGGGGGGATGTCCCCTCCCGCTCCTCCGGTATAACAACCGAGCGGCTTTTAGCCGCATCGGTTGTTATACTCGGGTAGCCAATCGCCCGCTGAAAACAACGGTACCGGGATGATGCCTGCAGCTGCGGGCATCATCCCGGTATAACCCCGGAAAGCCGAGTACGCATATGTGCGTTCGGTCGGCGGGAAGGGGTTAAAATGCTATATAATCCCCTTAAATGGCTGAACCTGTGATTGTTTAATGTACTTTTAGCGGTGTACTGAATTTACAAAGATTTTATAGTTTTAATTAATTGGAAATTCACATAAAGGTTATTATGTATTTTTCTGTACTTGCAAAAGCTGTACTTAAAGTGGTATTAAACCCACTTTTTAAAAATTGTTAACAGGTAAGACTTTTATGACAGAAGAGATCCCATCAGTCTCATCTGTCATAAATGCTTCATCAGCCTGTCGGCTGTAATGTACACAGAGCAGTGCATGCGCAGCTCAGCATGCATGAACGGCACCCAATCTGTGCTGCGATGATGCAATTGCCATGCACATGTGCCCGGCACACGACCCACGCGTCATTACAGCCCAGCACACAACCCACTGAACACAAAAGAAAGACCAGACAAAGATAGAAGTGCCCGGGACCCATGGGATTGGCGACACCCACAGCACTGAAGGGCACGTTATGACAGGCAAGTCTGTCGTCCTATGTTATATGCCATGCCCAGTAGTACATTATGACAAACAGGGAGGAATTTTAATTTTTATTTTTTCCAAAGCGTTTACCACTTTGACCATAAAATGAATGCAGCCAACACATCAAAGGGCTTGTAAGTTACATTACATTTTTGTTCTTGCATTTAGATACATTTTAGTATAAAACAAACCCTATTTGCCCATTTAAAATTGAGAGCGGTATCAGTAATTCTCAGACCACTGCTTTGATAACTCCACACTATATCTGTATTTTACATTTCTAAAAACCCAAAAACAAACTGTGGAGGAGTTTGCAGTCTCATATAGAAGTTTCTTCTTCACCTCGGCAATTCATGCAAAGCATATGGCTGGGCTTTATAAATATATATTAATAAAGTGGCTGAGATTTTTTAGTTAGGCAGTATGGCTTCTATTGAAGGGATACTTTATGGTCTCGTGGATTATGCACCATGATCACTAACATCCAGTCAAAACCCAGGAAAGGCACCACATGACTTCAACATGCCCAATCATGCTGAGGGGTGGAGCAGCCAATCCTGGGAGAGCTGGAGAAGAAAGGAGGGGGGGGATGTGAAGTACACAGAATCCCTTATCTCATGCAGGAGGTGAGAGGGACAATCATCTGTCACAGCAAGAGGGAAGAAACAGACACCCATTTCTCTGTGTCTGTGTCTGTGTTTATCTTATCTTTTTGCAGTAAGAGGATTGCTCAGAGCTGGGTTAACTCTTTGTGGCAAGACTGGGCACAGATGATATGAAATCCTATACTCTAAAAACGGTACAAGCCTTAATTAAAAATGTTTTTTTTTTTTTTTCGGGTTTACATCCACTTTAAGGCTACTTTCACACTGGGGCAGTGGGGGGGGGGGGATGTTAGCGGTAAAGCGGCACTAGTTTTAGCGGCGCTTTACCACTGTTATAGTGGCACTTTTAACCCCCACTAGCGGAATAAGGGGCTAAAAGCGACCGCAAAGCGCCGCTGCCAAAGCAATTTGCAGGCGCTTCGGCAGCGCTGCCATCGATTTCATGGTATACAGAGCTCCCGCACCGCCCCAAAGATGCTGCTTGTAGGACTTTTTTTCTAATCCTGCAAGCACACCTCCCCAGTGTGAAAGCACTCGTGGGCATGGCAGCAAGGATAAAGGAGAGTGGGATATAGTTGTTAACGAGGGGCTGATGTTATTCTAAGGGTTGTAGGCGATTGTAGCGGTGTTGGTACACTTGCAACAAGAACGGAGAACTTTTTGTTATATGCATGAACACAACGGAGAACTTTTTTATATGCATGAACACAACGGAGAACTTTTTTATATGCATGAACACAACGGAGAATTTTGTTATATGCATGAACACAAGGGAGAACTTTTTTTATATGCATGAACATCCACATTTTCAGGACAAGCTTTCAGAGTGTGCCTCCTTCTTCAAGATCCAAGCAGTACTGCTTGGACCTTGGAAGGGGCACCCCCCCAAAAGCTTGTCCTGAAAATGTGGGTGTTTGTACAAGTTTTAAAAAAGTATCATGGACAGTAGAGATGTAAAATTTCAGGAAATTTTGAAGCTCAGAAAAAAAAAAACGTTTTTTTTCTCTGGTTTTTTTTGGAGGGGGAAAAAAAAAAAAAACGGAAATTTTCGGAAAAATTGAAAAAAATGCTACATTAGCACTTTTTTGTCTTTTTAAGATTGAAAGTCATTCTGTTACTTTAGGAACAAACTATGACTATGGACAATTTGACTTGGCATAAAATTATCACATATTTGTAACAAAGGGAGCAACAATCTCCTGAACTGCTTACTAGTTTATGTGGAACAGCCAAAAAGCCTCCACAAAACAATTTTCAAAACCAAAAGTAACAATTTTTCATATTTCCTCTCTACAGTATTAAGTAAAAATAAAAACCCCATTCTCATAAAAAGAATTGAAGATGGGGGAAGTGTTAAGAAGAGAGTGGGACTAAGTGTCAATGGACATTTATTCAGAATCATTTTCGGAGCTGAAATTGTCAGCATCCGTCTCTGCTTCTGCAGCTACTCTTTTTTGTCCGTCATCACAATTAGGAACTTCTAAAAACTTAAGGTTTGACCGGACCAGTTCTGGTTACAATAGCAGCACAGCACCTCCTAAAGGAAGAAATGCATACTGTTCTTGCATTGGAGGGTTCAGTTTGTTACCTAGAACTTGCTTGTCCTCACTCAGAAATGGCATCTTAAAACGGTGGTGTGGTTTTGCCAAAATAAATCGCGTTGCAATCGCGGCAACCCGCATCGCATGAAGCATGTCACCCAAAAGTAGCTCCTGAATTTTTTTTATTTTTTTTAGGCGACATGCTTCATGCAATGCCGCAACTGCAGCGTGACAATACTGCACAGCGACATTCAAATAGCATCTCAAAATGTGCGTTCTGCGATTTGTCATTCACACCTTGGCGTTTCAAAATCACAGGCAGAATTATAGCAAATCTGCCTGCTATTCAAAGCGCTGAGGTGTGAATGCAGCCTTAGTGCACAGAAAGGTATATGTTCTTTATTGCCTGTAGTGTACTGGGAAAACACATCAAGCTGGTATATTTTTTGGTTCACTAAATGGCAATGCTTAACACAGCATGTCAAAAAATGCTTGAAAACACATGCAAAAGTGTGAATTGCCCCCACCCCCACCAAAGAAAGACAAAATAGGTTTACCTGACTATACATAAACCGGAGCATAAAATCGAGCAAAAAAGATTTCCCTTTCCGAAAAGCACCAGCTACAGACACAACCACCACATTCAAATCACGTATGTGTTCCTGCATCAAAACACGCTCCAGGGCCTTTTCATCAAGCTCAAAGTTATGGTCATCCTCATGAGCCAGGACTATCTGGATGGGGCATGGCTTGTCCATCACCTCAGCATCAGAGTCTGAACCAAGCTGGAGGTCTTCCACATTATTTTCATCTGCAAAGAGAAAAAAAGTAATTGCTACCACAGAAAAGATAACCGCTTTGTTAGCAAAACACGATCAGGTGACAAAAAGTGATACCAATGATTTATGTACACAAATACCAGGAATGACGACGCTACGTCTAAAGCCTCATACACACAATAAGAAAATCGAACGAATGATGCATGCTAGTCTCATATCGAAAATAAAGAGGTTACTAAGTTTAGGAAAATTCTCATACGACAGAAGTGATCTAATGTGTTGTATTATAATGTATTCTTTTGTTTCCGAGCATGTGTCGTCACGCTCGATCGATTTTTTTCGAACGAATAGTGTACCGATTAAAAGAAAATCGTACAAGAAAATATTTAGTTTTGCCCCTTGGATAATTTTAGACGAACGTAAAAGCTGTGTACTAATGATTCGATTATCCCACGATTAATTTGAAATCAGTATTTTTCATCTGATTTTCTGATTGTGTGTACTAGGCATTATGCTGGCCTTTTGCAGACCATAAAAAGAAAAAATTATGTTTCTTACAGACGCTGAAAAAAAAAAAAAAACGAACAAGAGCTAAAAAAGTAAAACAAAAAATAGTCCAAAAAAGCAATGAAATGCAAGGGTGAAGAACAACTATTTATTAACAGAAATTTAAAAGGAGGAGCTCCAGTTTCCTGTGTAAAAATTAAAAGTTAGCAGCTACAAAAAAAACTGTAGCTGCCAACTTAACAGCCACTCACCTGTCCAACATTCTAGTGCTGTGATCACCCCAGCCAGTTTCACATCTCATCTTCTGTTTTTGGCGCTGGCATCTTAACTGTGGGCACCTGGCTGTGACAGCTTGCGGCTTCACAGCCAGGTGCCCACTGCATATGCGTGATCCGCGCTGCACATTGTGAATGGTCCCGCAGTCTTCTGGGACCTGTCACGTGTCCGAGAAGACTGCGAGGAGGGAGGGGGAGGAGAACTTCCACTTCCGATCGCCTATGCGATGGGAGCGGAAGTTAGAATGGGTACCTGTCAAAATCAGGTACCCGCCCCCAAAAGTGCCATTAGTGAAGGAGGAGCAGGGTAGGAGGCCTTAAAAGCGGAACTTCTCATTTTGGGTAGGGCTCTCTAAGGATATACATTTAAACAAAACATCCAACAAAAAAATGGTGTGGCTTGAAACTATTTACCATCAGAGCGAAATACTACGAGTTTAAACATTTGCAAATTTATGCATGTATGGATATAAAAAGGTCCTGAACAGCCAATCAGCAGAGCAAACTTTAAACCCTCTAAAATCAGCAGCACAGTTGTCACACACACACACACACACACACACACCAGAAAAGTGAAGACAGACATCAGCAGTCATAAAACTGTAGAGAAACAGGAGAAATGCTAGGATTTTTTTTCCCCCATTCTAAAGCAAGAGACCAAGGAAGCATACTGGAGGTTGTGGTAGTACAGAGATATAGGAAACACCAGAATGGCATGCTGGGTAGCAAATCTTCTCAGTAATGTAGTAGGACAGAAGAGACACCAGTGACATATGTTTTAATTTGAGCCAATGTCGGTTCCCATACATTTCTATCCTCGGTTACCTTGAAAATGACATTTTCTAGGAGACAAACATAGTGGCCATTTTTGTGACAAAGTCATCACAAAACTACACATTTAACTGCAGCACTTCCACAGGAAGTCTGCACACGTGTTTCGTAGTACTTGTTTAGCAATTTAAACGCTGGTCATGCCACCTGCATAATCTCCTTTAGTGGGGTCAAATCATCGTTCTTTCCAATCACAGTGAGAAGAAAGGGGCAGGATGCAAAATCATTCTCTATAAAAATCTGAAGTACTTTTCAAACGACATTTGTCTTGTCATTAAATGTACTTTCAACATTCTCAAAATGAATGCCCTTCAATCGCCGCCTTCTAGACCTGTGAGTGGCCATTCAATTTCCTTGACGTTGATGGGCCATCTATTCTTCTGCAATGCTCCTCCTCTACCCTCTGACCCTCTCTAAAGACTAGTAGACGGGGGCAGAACGTCAGGCAGTTCAATAGAAAATCAGCTGACATTCCACCCATGTATATGGCAACAGCCGATCCGACAGAAGCTTCGGTTGAAGGGTCATGACCAAAAACGGTCTGCCGATGGCTGACAGCGCTGACTGGAGTGTTCTGAGGGGGGGCCCATCCCCTTGTCAAAACACAATAGCACAGCAGGGGAGATCGCTGTACTAACATCAGATTGTTAGTACAACGGGCTCAGGCCTGATCTGTGAGTTAAACAAAAGAAAAAAAAGAAAAACACACACACTAACTAGTAGTGTGTACTTGGCTTTACTCTTCAGATCTTTCCCCCTCTCTTCTCTTAATCCTTGTACACACAGGTCAAAAATCGACCAACTTTCAGCACATGTGTAAAGCTCTCTGTCCATCAGAGGCCGGTCTTATGACCGGCTTCTGTCAAACGGGTATGCTGCAAAGCCGGCATCCAACCAGCACAGGCAGTCAATGGCTGCTAGCACCGATTAGTGCATTCAGGTGGGGGGCAGTCCCCGTCAGAACACAAAGCAGGGAAGAATGCCGCATGAACATCGCTTGTGTTGGTACTGAAATCTAATTTTTTCATTCAGCTGGGTTGAAGAAAAAAAAAAAAAAATAAAAAAACACAATACCACACACCTTCTGGTGTGTATCCAGCATTACCCTTTTTACTCAGTCCCCTCTCTACCTAAAAACCTACTAATGTACGGCCTGCTAAAGTTTTGGAGCATACAGGTCAGTATATCAGCCAGGCTACTAACATTTTATGAAGAATAAAAAATGCACATGTTGGATTTAAAGAAGAATTGTACTTGGGAAAGGATATGTAGTTTTTGCCCTTTATACTATAATGAACCTCGGGCTGATCCCACTGGATAAGGCTCCAGCACTAGAAAATTGTTCAATATTTTCCTATCAAGAAAACATTTGTATGATCAGCAGAGGAAGCAGCTGCACTGAAAAAGGGATTTATCCTGGGATATTAAAGGACTTGATTGGTGTGGGGCTTATTAAAGCCCACAAAAGGAAGGATTGGTGAGGCTAAGTGATCTGCAGGGCCACATTTATAGATCCTTCCTCCCAGGCCAACTGTTTTATGTCCCTCTTACCATTTTGACTGGATAGCCTTAATACTCTCCTTACCATTGTGATCGGATAGCCTTAATACCACATTAACAGGATCAGGGGCCAAAGCCACATAAGACCCATTTAGGCTGGGTTCACACTACTGCCGCATGTGGCTCACAGCAGGGGTCCAGTGCGTCCCCATCCACCGTTTCTGGTCCAGTTTCAGTCCGAATTTTGGGCTGAATTCAGATGTAAAATGGACCAAAAGACGCATTGGACCCCTGTGCAAATTCGCACCAGAGCTGAAGCAGAGATGCGCTAATAGGCTTCATAGAGAGCCGGTCACAATCTCCTACCATGCAAATTGGATGCCGGGAAATCCGCATCCAATTCGCATAGGTGTGAACCGAGCCTAAGACGGTGCAGTGGTCCTGGAAAGAAAAAAAAAAAAAAAGTCTGCCCATTCTGCACCAGTATACCTGGAACTAAAAAATGTGAGCAAATGTCATCTTATTCAGTTAGCGGTTTAGTTCCAGGTGTACAGTCTCAGTTATTTAACATGGTGACTATGTACCACTCCAGGGAGCCTTGTGATCTTAAAATCATCTATGCAGAATTCCAGGCCTGGTGATCAGCAGAGGCAACAGCTGCACCAATAGGGCAGAATTTCACTTGTGGCCTAACCAAGAACTAGTTTGACCCAGGGCATATTATACCTAACATAGGCATCAAAGACTGCTATGGAGTTTAGGCAAGTTCTCATCCAGGATATGCTTCTAGGTATTTGATCTAAGTTCAAGGACACTTTAAGCCTGTTACCATCTGAGAATTACAATTTTGCAGATGATATTTGGTACACAACTAAAGATGATCAGTGCAACCACACAGAATACACAAAACAGCAAGCTAGTAGTCCTTATAAGCAGCAGTGCTTTCATAGTACTATTTCTATCCTTCAGAGAGGAGACAAAAATAGCAGCAAGTTCTGCTTAAGACTTTGCATTCCTCTGGGATGTGCTGCTACCACAATATGCAAACAGTCAATTTGATTAGGACAGAGGACTGGAGAACTGAGCAGAAAATAGACCAAATTTCCCTGCTCGTATAGTGTAGAGTTAACCCAATTATGCCATCATTTAACACCATGGGAGAACTGCACTGCTTGGTCAGATATGAACAGAAATGAACATATTACACCAATTACGACAAGAGATATTACTTGTATTTAAACCACATGCTCACAAGCAACAAAAAAGCTTTTGTTATCACTAAAGCATAACGCTGCTGAAAGCATATATGTAAAAAAAAATTCCAGTGTAGAAAAACATTTAATCTTACATAGATTGCATTAGAAACTTGAAAACACGAAAAGGCAGATAAATAAAACTGTTTCAAAACAGACTGCCATCTAGGAAACTCATTTTCAGCTTGACCAACACCCACCACATAAAATTACAATTCAATGGAATAATCTCCTTTAGGTCTACCAATAACTATGTAGTGCAAGGGCCTGCCTGAATGGATACAAACTGGTTGGTTAGACTAGGTAAGAGCCAATATGACATAGCTTTGGTAAATTTAAAGGTTCTACAAAGATTGTCTAGTCATATTGTAACGTGTATGGGTGTAGAACAGTGAACTATAGAAGGAACAAGGGGTATAGGAGAATCCAAACAAGGTTAGATGGGACCCAACCTTTGTGAACCCTGTCTTGAACGGATGGAAACATCAGTACATCTTTGAAGTTCATGAAAATGCTTATATTATGTGCTGCAATCATAGGAAACTTGCCAATGGTTATACTAGAGTCTGTAGATGCGATTTGCTAATGTGAAATACAGCCATCACAGTAGCAGAAATTCCATGGATTACTCCTTTGGGTGATCCAAAAGATTACAAGGTCCTCCAGAGAAGTATTTGTGCAAACAAAAACTGATGAGCACAGATGAGTGTGCCAACAATATCTATTTGTTGCTATGACTGACCCATCTTCCAGGGGATTTTTACTAAAAGGGCACACAGGGGGACCATAGCTTCAAGGATCGGAGTGCCAGAAAGGGGGTGGGTGGCAAAATTATTGGAACCAATTCCCCTGTATGACTGTCCCTACAGCAACTGAAAGCCAGCAGGGAGGGAGAGAAGGCAATGCACTTAAGGGACAAGCCTTACAGAGGAAAGTTCCAATAATTGTGCACCTACTACCCATCAAGGCACTCTGACCACCCCCCTTCACTTTCCAACACCCCCTCCCCCCCTTTCCGCAAGCAGTGGGAAGGAACCCAATAGGGGCAGTGCCTGTATCCTCCTGTATATGTACTTGAGTATACAGGCATACATAAATTACTGCAGATAAACGTAAAAAAATTCTATTTTTTTGTGCCTCTGTACTCCCTGCGCTTTACTAATCTTTACTCAGCAGTGTGCATGGTTAGAGATCAGTAAAATACAAGGCGTTTTTTACTCCCATGTGCAATAGACCTTATTCTCAAGATCTTGACAAAAAGATACTGAGTGAAATGCTTCATAAAGACCCAACATGAATGCGCAATGTGCGCAAGTATATAAAAGCGTAAAATTGTGCTGCACTGCCATTATTGCAACATATACAAGCACAAATTACTGCACTCAAAACGTTAAATTTTCTATTTTTGTTTTAGGGCTCTGTACTCCTCACTCTATTACTCATCTTAATGCAGCTGTGTGCATGGTTCCATAGACTACAATGCATCTTTATCCAGATCACTAAAAGAATGTGAGGTTTTTTACCTCCTGTGTGCAAGACACCTTATAAACAGGATCTTGAGTAAAATATCTCAAAGATCTTCCATAAAGGCACATAAGTATGAAGAGTAAAAATTCTTCATTGCCAGTATTGCAATATAGGTGCGTAAACGCCCATACACGAGTAAGTCACTGAACTCAAACGTAAAATGTTCTATTTTTGTTTTGCAGCTCTGTACTCATTTTTACGAAGCAGTGTGTATGGTTGCATAGACTACAATAAATCTATATCCAGATCAGTGGAAAAAAAATAAAATTAACTTTTTACTTTTATTACTCCCGTGTACAAGAGTCCTTATAATATTGATCTACTGTTCAATGTGATCAGCGATCAAAAGAAAACTACTGAACTCATCTTTTGCTGAAGGGAGGAGCATAAATGTGATTTCTCTCCTACTGTCAGAAACTTCCCAGTGTTTGATTGACAGCACTGTCCAATGTACCAAGCCTGACTGGCTCACAAAGATGCTTCCTCCTCTTCCGATTCAAGTTCTGTCTGGGTTAGGAAAGCCTAATATACAGTCAATTTCCATTACTATTCAATTTTTATTCTCCATAAGTACATGTCTGGATTAAACATTTTTCTATTTACATCCGTGAACAGTTTAAGCAATTACCATAGTATTCTTAGATTGTAAGCTCCAACGAGCAGGGCCCTCCGATACCTCTTGTAAAGTGACTGCAATGTCTGCCTTCATTTTGTTAAGCGCTGCGTAAACTGTTGGTGCTATATAAATCCTGATATTAATAATAATAATAATAATAATAATAATAATCATGGTGATCATTTCTTTCTTATTCAGCCAAGCTTACTATAATCATGATTTTTTTTTTTTTATACTGGTTTTTTTTTTTTTTAGCTTAAAAGCTACAACTTCTTTATATCCCACTGATTAATGCAAACAGCTCTGAAATGCAAATTGGATCAATAGTCCTATATTTAGGTAGAATGAAACTATAAATCAAATTTAGCTAGTCTAGCTTTGGAAAAATAACCCTGTTGGTTTTTGGATTGGTAAAGTAATAATTACCTGTACAATAAGATGAAAGTATTGATCTCTTTGGATAGTCCTTACAGAAGAAAGTACCCACCAGAGCTCACCTCTGCATTTCACGATTCCATATTTACAACCCAAGTAGATGCAGTCCAAGCACTGGTTTCCCATCGTAAAGCAGTCATATCCAGCAAAGCTCCTCTGAAAGAGTAAACTCCTACAGGACATCACCAATATACTGCCTAGCCACACACTTTGAATTGTAAAACCAATTTTCAGTCCTCTTTAAGCTAGGATAACACTGCACATATAGGTTGAAGTTCACACCTTACAGCCTACACGATAAGATGACCTGACAGAACTTGAAAGTACTGACTCATGAATTCCACATATCACAACTTTAAAGAAATTGGGCAATGTAGAATTTGTTTTAAGATATTGAAGAAATGAAAGATAAAAGCACGGTTTTAATAGCCACCATTAAATCAATTACCAGGTGAGGAGGACATTGTGTAAGGCTGAACGAATGAATAGTCATAGGGAACTAGACACCTGTAAAGCACACTGGGGGTCATTTACGAAAGGCAAATCCACTTTGCACTACAAGTGCAAAGTGCAGTTGAAACTGCACTGAAATTGCACTTGGCAGTGCAGTCGCTGTAGATCCGAGGTGGACATGCAAGGAAAATAAAAAACAGCATTTTATCTTGCACATGATTGGATGATAAAATCAGCAGAGCTTCCCCCTCATTTCAGATCTACCCCTCAGATTTACAGCGACTGCACTTCCAAGTGCACTTTCAGTGCAAAGTGGATTTGCCTTTCGTAAATAACCCCCATGGTGCCTATTGCATGAAATCTGAATTACAGCAAAATAAAATAAAAGCAGAGGACATTAGGCTTCATGTACATGGGACATTTCTCAACCTGTCCTGCATGCTGGAACATCACAGCTAGTAATCCACATTTAAAAAATGTGTTTACAAGCCACAAATTTTACTAAAGATAATCCCAGGAGACCCTCCCAAATGATTAGAAAGCACTAAAAACAAGTATTTATTAACTATTTCAGCCATTCTGTGAGAGAACAGTGTAAGTAGCAGCTGAGAAAGCAGTGTGCTTGTAGCTAGCTATTATTTTTTGGCTGGTTTGTCAATATGGATCCCCTGATGAGCATGTGTGAGGAAATGATCCTGATGTTGCTTTTGCTGAGGCTCCAAAGACTTAGAAAATTGCGTGAGAGGACCAGAGTTCGTCCCTACTGGACACATCCACTGATGGCTCAACGCATGTCCACAGGATACTTTTCTAATATCTATGTTCAGCTGCGTAATTACCCAGAGAATGTGTATTGTACAGCATAATATAAATGAGGGGAATATCACATGGTATATCAATTGCATACAGTGATAATTGAGTTTTTGGTGTGTTTTTAGCATTTTCCAACAGTAATAAATAAAATGTTTCCCTTTAAAAACGCTACTACTCTGGTCTTCGCCATATACAATAGCCTATACAAATCGGCAAACGACACCCACCCCAGAGATAGCTCTATTATCTATGCTCCCTGGCTCCATAGCCTCTCAAAAACTTACTCTTTTACACTTTTTCCTATAAGCCGCCAGACAACTTAAACCTCTATTCTGGAAGACCGCTACTACCCCTCTCCTCTGTCCTCCTGGGTCTCGGTGGTCAACGACATTATGCGCATGGAAGAGATGATAGCTTTGGACAATGATACCTTCGACAAGTTTAAAATTCTTTGGCTCACTTGGATTGACTTACTCTATTTCTGATTCCCTGAAAGCCTTGTTGGCACCCCATAGCTAAGCCGAACGCACCTTATGACCCCAATTTCCCGATTTGTTGCACCAGGATCTGCTCATCCCCCTCTATTCTCCCTTTCCCTCCTGATACGCCTATACCCTTCCCAACCTCCAAATCCCCTCCCCCTCTCCCTATTTTTCTTTCTACCTCCTCCCCTCCAATTCTGTTTTTTCCTGACTAGAACCCAGATGTTTTCATCCCCATCCCTCATATTTCATCTCGCAATACATCGCAGACTAAGGCCCCTTTCACACGATTGGACCGTTCAGGTCCGCCTGTCCGTTTTGACGGCGGACCTGAACGGGCGCTCCATGTTAGCCTATGGAGCGACGGATGTCAGCGGAGACATGTCCACTGAATCCGACCCGGTCCGATCCACTGAAAAGCAGACGGATGGCCCTACGTCCGGATCCGTCGCTGGCGGATCGGGTGAGATCTGATGAAAAAACGGACATCCGTTTTCATCCAATCCCTCCATAGGCAGCAGCGGCGCCTGACAAACCCCTCCCCGCTCAATGAGCAGAGAGGGACCTGTCATCCGCCGGCTCAGCGGAGATCAACGGAGAGATCTCCTGCTGAGCCGGCGGACTGAGGCGGACTCCGTGGAAGCAGAGAGTGCCTCGTGTGAATGAGGCCTAAGTCGATACCTTTTGGATAATGATCATACCCATATATTCCACTGGTTTAAAGACTAGAGTGGATCAGATACAAGACCTACAAAGTATTGCCTCCTGTACTGAACATCTGGTTATGGTGTATGTAGTATTGTTCCATGTTGTTAAACGCAATAAAAACATATTTCACTCTAAAAACGCACCTAAATGCGGGTAGCTGCGTTTAGCCGAGTCTGGCGTCTGAAATGCCTCTAAACACAGCTTCTGAACGCTTTTTTTGGGTTCCAAAAAAAGCCTCTAGACTCAGCTGCCTAGAAACAACTATAAAACTACCCAGTGTACATGTACTGATAAGATAACAGAGGAGAGTTCAGGAGCAGTTTAAAAAAAAAAAAATGCCCAACTGCTCCATCCGTTTACCAGCAGCAGTGTACATGAGGCCTAAGTCTACTGCAGTATCACTTTTGTTCAGAGCACTCTTTGGTGGTTTATGTTCAAATAAAGTATAAACTCCTTGATACAGGTAGCCATGACAAAGACTGCTAAAGAACCTGAACTGAAATCAAAGTTATCCTTTAAGGTCGGTTCACACCAGTGTGATGCCAAACATTGCATGCGATTTGCACTGCATTGCTATGCAGATCACATGCGTTGTCCATGTGATGCAAATTCGGCCATAAAAACTGTAGGGCTGAACTCACATTGCATGCAAACCAAACTCATGCAGGACCCTTTTTTCTTGTCCGCACCACAATCGGAACGCATGGGTTTTCACACACTTACACGCCGCAAACAGTTTGCATGAACGGGTTTGCAAATTAGATGCAGCATGAATTTGCAGTAAATTCGCACTGCATCTAGTGTGAACCGGGCCTCAGAGTGCATTTGTATCAAGGCTTACCTACCACTCTAATTCACACTGAAGCCATTAAAAATAAAGCTGAGCAAGGCTGCCCTCCACCCCAGTGCAAGAACCCTTTGGCCTTGCAACTGGCTGCCAAGGCACTAAAGCGCTGCATTATGGAAGGAAGGACTGCCGCATGTGCTAGGTTTTCAAAGGGTTCTAGCAGCAGATTAGAACTGGGGGGGGGTAGGCAGTGGTTAAATGCCTTCTAGAAACACAGAATACTTACTTGGTTTAGTTAATCTAAGACTATATGATTTTATGCACCATGCTCAAGGCAGACAAATAGGATTTTCAGTACTGAATGCCATTTTATTAGAAGCGCACTACTTTAAAACTTAACTCCACACAGAAAATTGTTGGAACGGTTTAGATGAAAAGTAAAATAGATCTAAAGCACAACAACAAGGGGATCACAAGGAATTACAATTAGAAGGATTAATGTGGATATAAGGATTAAAAAAAGAAAAAAAAAAATCTCACCGCGCAACGTAATATGGGAGATACTATGCACATTTTAAGTGGATTTATAATTAAACATTAACGCTAAAAGAAGCATTTAATAAGGATTCAAAACAGAAAAGATGCAGTATCAAGAGATGAACTTTGACAGCAATCTACACCATACATCCGTTGGTCACACACTGCCTGATCACAGCTCAATTTTAGCGTGTATTGCCTGTGACAATTGGGTTCCCTAGGAAGAACTATGGATCATTTTTATTAAGGCTCGGCTCACACTAGGCAATTTTCTGGGCTCACATATGAGCACGCAGCGGCTCACAGCATGAGTGCGGTGCGTCCTCGTTAATCGTTTCGGCCTGAATTTTGGGCTGAATTCCAACCTGAAAACAGACCAAAGACACAGGACCCCTGTGCTAATCGCACTTTGCCACTGCAGGGATATGTGAACCGGCTCCATAGAGAGCCGGTATTCTATTGAGAAACGGCCTCAATCAGAAAACTGCCCCCGATGGGTCTGCACATGCGCAGTACCAAACGTCACTCCAGCTGATATGCTGATCAGCTACCGTGACATCAACACAGCACATGTGCAGATCATCGGAGCCATTGTCCGATGCTATGCAAACAGCGGGGGAACGTAGTGATGTTTGGTACTGCGCATGCGCAGACCCATCGGAGGCATTTTTCGACGGAGTGCATTTCTCGATAGAACACTGGTCACAGTCTCGTGCTGTGCAAATTGGAGCGGGGGAAATACCAGCATCCAATTTGCACTAGTATGAACCCAGCTTTATAATTTCTGGAACTGAAGCCCCGTCAAAGTCGGATCAAAGTAATTCAAGAACCTTTTCTGAATTTGCAGCGACTTCAGTAGTGTTAATGGACATGGCTCTCAGAGACACATAGCATTTCACATGTCCTGCGACTTTGGGTCTCACAAGTCGGATCCCAAATGGCAGGAGTGTAAACTGAGCCTGAAATTGCTTTTCATTGCAAACAAATCCTGGACGTAAGGACTTGTTAAAGTGGAACCCTCAATCAACATTGACTAATTTTAATCCTTATGCTGCTAATATTAGTAAATAGATAGGAAAGTAGATGATAATTTACTGGTTTTAAACTTTTTTTTTTTACATTTCTTCAGTTACTTCCTGGTTTCCAGGCCTAGACAAATGTTATACATCCCAGGAGTCTTCAGGAGGGGCTTTCCCAGCTAAGCACACCCTCCGCCTGCATAGCTGAGCTAAGCTAAGGGCAGATGGATTCCAGGAAGTGCTACATGATGAATCATCTGCCCTTTGTTAAGGTAGCCACAGCCAGAAATGTTAGGGGGAAGGTTTTCAAAGTGATTTCTCAGCAAAAAAAAACAAAAAAAACAAAAACAAACAAACATTGAGACATGGATGGATTGGGGGGGAGTTTGTTTTGAATATAAAAAAAAAATTCAATCAAATGGTGTTTGTTTGTGCTGCTTAGATGGAGTGTAGTGCAGCTTTAACCACACATACACTGACTGCTTAGGAACATCAGTGGGGGTGAACCGCCAAGTTCCTGCCGTTTCAAGGACAAACATTCTTGGGAGTCGTCTGCTCATTTGTGGTCACCTTGAACTGATCAATCCACTATTAAAATAAAAATACAAACACATCACATCCTTCTTTAAAAAAAAAGGCATATTCCAGGAAAAAAAAAAAAAAAAAAAAACCCACACACACACAGTCATTTCTATAGAACCTACAGAGAAAACATACAGGTCACCAAATTTCAGACTGTAGGTAGCATACAGCGCTGTGTTCCACCAGCAGTAAAGAGACTTCCCGTCCATGAACAAAATCAAGTGCTCTGCAGCCACTATGGCTTCATTCACACTAGTGCGATTTCAGATGTAATTATAGTTGCACACAGTTGCATGACAATGGAAAGCATGTTATATAATATTTATTAGATTCCGTGCTTAGGTTTAGGCTGGGCTGCTGCCTCCCCCAAGGGGCTCCAACCGGAGTACCGATAGTAAAAAGGATATGGATATAGGGGTGGGTGGTGCTGCCCGTCACTGAAGAAGAGTGCTCCTCCACAATGGGTCACTCTTTCCAGGTGAATATAAAACAGGTGAAAAGACACTGCCTGTCACCTGAAGAGTAATCCTCCACAGTGAATCACTCTTTAAAGAATAAGTAGTGAGTGCTAAATAGTGTGGTTAAGCACAGGATGAGAACACCCGTCATGACATTTTATTTTATTTTGAGATTAAGGCAAGTTTGTACAAATAAAGCCCTAATAGTGGTGCTAATCGCAAACTGGTGTATCAGCCTGCAATGTGAAAGTGAATGAGCTTGGTGTAATAATGGGTGTTCTCACCCAATCAGCAATTATAACCAAATTTCATCCTAAACAATTCATCTCAACAGCTATATCATGAGCGTGCAGCATGAGTTAATTGTATCCAAATCAATAATAGACAAAAATAAGTGCATTAACACATTCTAGAAAAAAGAATTTTCCGGTGAAAAAATATATATAAAAAAAAATTGGATAAGTTCAGTCTTAGTAGTGCAAAAAAATGGCAAGGTTTCAAGTGACTTTGTGCTTGTCCAAAAGTGACTCGTGCCAATGTAGCAATTTAGGTGACTTCTGGGCTCCCCTTCAGTTCCCCACTCACCAGATATCTGCACCCCTGCAGGGGCAAATCTCATGCAGCGAATGTAGTAGCAGTCCTCAGGGCAATCACCTCCTCCTTAGGTCAGCACGTAACGGGGTATGCCGTTCCTAATAGATTAGATTGTAGTAGTTTTTTCACCAGAAAATTCTTTAATAGAATGTGTTAGTGCACTTATATTTGTCTATTAATGACAGCAGTGTCTTTTCACCTATTTTACATTCACCTGGAAAGAGTGATCCATTGTGGAGGTCACCCACCCCTATATCAATATCATTTTTAATGGAAATCACATTATTTTCAATGGTGCCCTGTTCTCATATCAATGTAACTAAGCACAGGAAATTTTGGAAAAGGTTCCTGTACTCCTTTGGTGCGATTCCAGTGTGATTTTGGCTCCTGTGCAAACCTCATCTAAGTAGAATCCACTATATAATCGCACTGAAAGTCAAACCAAAATCTGATCACAGCAGTGTGAACCTGGGAAAGGTCTGCATCTTTTTTGGCCTTTTCAGACCTAAAAAAAAGGACTCAGGTCTGGCCACTGATAAATCCAACCTTGTAAAAGCAGACCCCCCCCCCCCCAAAAAAAAAAAAAAAAAAAAAAAAAAAAGGGTAATTATATATATTTATTTATTTATTTATTAGAGATGATAGGGATAGAGCTCTATCATGGGCACAGATATCACAAAAGTGACATCTGCATCATTCTGCTCCAATTCAGCAGGGATCTGTTCATGGAACCCCTGCTGATCAGACCAGACGGCTCCTATGTGAAAGAAACCCAATGACTTTTAGGTCAAGTCTATTTTAGTTTTATTGCATATTTTTTTTATTATAGCTATACAATCTTTGATTTATAACTAAATGTTGATTAAGTGGCAAAGTATTCAGAAAGTACTAATTATTAGCTAAAGAGATGGAACATTTTATCTGCTTTAGGAGGTTTGGTTTACAGTATTTGACAAACTTTGATCTGATTTTTAAGGTATAAGCCATTCACTTGTGTGTGTAAATTTCAGCTTGAGCTACTGATCTATAAAACAGGCCAATATCTAGGCTGAAAATATCAGAGGGGAGCCCGAATATCCACCTGCTCAATAATTATTAATAAATATATATTTTATTTTTTATTTTTTTTTTTTAGGCTTGACATAAGAATTATAATTTTTAGGCTTGACAATAAGAAAATAAGTACTAAATTAATATTAATTTTAAGTCTATAGGTTAGCTCTATGAAAACAGGTCACATACTCCAAAGTGGTCTGAAAAAAAAGCCAGGTGGCTTTCATTAAAGTCCTATTTGCACAGTGCTGAACACGTGTGATTATTAGCTACTGTATACTACTTGCACAAGTTACACCATTCCATGTGTGATATTATAATTACCACTCCTAGTGACAATTTGTGATTATAATAGCAGGTCTATATTTTTAGCAGTCAATTTATCCTTCCTGCACTGCTACCAGTTACGTTCTCAGCTATGAGAACTACAGAAACCTTACCCTCTATGTTACACAGTTTACAAAGAAAAAGGAGATTATTGTAGCACTAGCAGGACAATGCTGCTTTACCATATACATGTCAAGAACTAAACATTGTCACTATAAAGGAAATGTGTTGCTTGCAGTTTACCAGGTGAGAATGGAAAAAAAAAAAAAAAAGGATGTAAAAATGAAGTGTAGCCAAGGACTAGTAAGCTGCAGTATAATAAATGTAAATTCCAGGAACTCGACAAAATCTACCCCGACAGTGGGGATCCCACTAGGTTAAAATGTAGAGATGGGAGATTTTCTCAAAGAAACCCCCCCCCCCCACACACACACACAAAACTCGATTCACAATTTTAATTTTATTTTGTTATGGACACCGCGCTGGTCCTGAGGAGCTGCAGGCAGGAGTTTTTAGGTGAGGCTTTGGCCTAGTACATGAGGCCGGATGCTGCAGACTAAGCCGAAGCCTCGCCTAAAAACTCCTGCCCGCAGCTCCTCAGGACCAGCGTGGTGTCCATAAAAAAATAAAATAAAATTCAAATCGTGAATCGAGTTGTGTGTTTTTTTTTTTTTTTTTAGAAAATAACACACAACTCGATTCACGATTCGAATTTTATTTTATTTTTTTTATGGACACCGCGCTGGTCCTGAGGAGCTGCGGGCAGGAGTTTTGTAGGCGAGGCCGCGGCTTCGGCCTAGTCTGCGGCGTCCGGCCTCACGCACTAGGCCAAAGCCTCACCTAAAAACTCCTGCCCGCAGCTCCTCAGGACCGGCGCGGTATCAGCGCCGGTCCTGGGGAGTTGCAGGTAGGAGTTTTTAAGCGAGGCCGCGGCTTCGCCTAAAAACTCCTGCCCGCAGCATTTTCTCAGGACCGGTGCGGAAAATTATATCATATTTTATAATATATCTATCTATCTATCTATCTATCTATCTATAGACCTCTCAACTCGATTCAAATCGATTTTTTTCCCCAGCCCTAGTTAAATGATCGTTACATCTAGGGGAGATGAAATCACATACAATACAGAGCTATTTATCCTGCATTGTACATGGAGGAGGCAGGAGGGTGACCACAGCCAGGAACACTTTAGGGCCGGGTTTCTCCACCAGGGTTCCATAAAACCCTAGGGTTCCTCCAGGAGGTTGCTAGGGGTTCCATGAGCAAATGACCAATTTCAGATAAGTTCCCACTGACAGTTCTGATTGTTAGCTATCTGTAAGGGGCAGATTCTTCCCAATGATCACAAGTGTACGGAACATACATTAATGTGAGGGTCAGTAGGATGTATCATGAGTTATATATATATATATTCATTTTTAGCAGGGGTTCACTGAGACCAGGAAGTGGTTTTAAGGGTTCCTCTGTGTTGAAAAGGTTGAGAAAGGCTGCCTTAGAGAGAAGGTGTTAAGGTACGGGTCTCCCTTCTTAACTGACTGTGCAGGTAACGCTGGCAGTGCAGAGGAGGCCCCGCTGCAAGAGTAGATTTTGTCTCATTCCTGGAGTTGGGCTTTAGGTACAGGTTCCTGGTAAATTTTCCAAAATAGGCATTTTTCTTTTTTTTTTTTTTTACATATATGTAACATGTAACACAACATGTAACACAACATGTAACACAACATGTAACACAACATATTACAATCACACTATGAGTTGTTAAGTGTTACATTGACCAAGAACCATATTTAAAACACAATGTGTATGATATTTATTCAGAGAAGGCTTGTTTGCCTGACCACAGTGCCTTTTAACATTTTTTTTTTTTTTTAAATTAGAAGTACATTTTCAGGCTATAAAAACAGTAAAAATATGTTTGCATCATGTAGAAAAAAGCCTGAAATAACTACTGTAACTAAACAATTTCTTTAAATTTCTCAACAGAAGGCACAAAGGATAGATGTTACAAAAACCATTAATAAAAATGTAAAGGGTGCCTAGCAAGCACAAAATGAGGGAAACCGGCTATCATGTATTGTTTTCTTGTTAGTTTGCAACTTCTGCATCATCACATTGTTTGGATAATGTCTACAAGATATATGGATGTATGATGTATACATTTATCATCAGCTGCACAAATGTGAGAGGCAGCATTAGGGGATAAATGGTGATTCAGTGCCTGCAAGAATTACCGTACATAGAAAAAAAATAGGTCATTCTTACCAGTATATCTGTATCTTTTTTTTTTATGGGAAATCTCTGGCATGTTCAGTGCAAAATAAATAAAATAAAAATCACATAAATAGAACATAAAAGTGAAAAAACCCTAAATAATCACACATACGAGTGTGTACATCTCAGTTGAAAAAAAAAAAAAAAAAATCCCGCTGAAGAGCCAAAGAATAAATTGAAAAGTCCTCTTGTGTATATTGAGAAAAATGGATTGTGAATCCCAAAAGGAACCTCCAAGTTTTTCAGCATAGGAACCACCACGAAGACCACCACGGTGTGTAAAGCGTGGGGGCTTACCAGATTCTAATGACCCTCACAAAAGGAGAAAAAAAAAATGAATTTTTAGGATATTCCACACAGCCTCCATTTTTATCACTATACACAACAGGACTTTTCAATTATTCTTTGGCTCTTCAGATGGAACTTCAACTTATATGTACACACTAATGTGTGAATAATTAGTTTTTTTTCACTCGTATGTTATTTTGTGATTGTGTATGTGCTGTACTGACCTTTCAATTTACAGTATGTATACCATGTTTTAGGCTTTTGTGCTAGCCGTTTAGGAGTCCTAGCACGGTTTTTTCTCTTTGTTCACAATCTCTGGCATGTACCTCCCATCCCCTTTGAGAAGCAATGGTGAAACTTGCTGTTTTAATGGTTTGTTTTTGATGATGGGATTTTGGTTTTAGTGGCAGCTCTCACTGCAATCCGAGATAGAATTATAGATGCAGCAAGAACCCCATATTCAGTGTATTTGCCCGTACAAAATCGGACAACAGATCGTCCGACTTTTTCCGCTTATTAGGCAAATAGAAATTGAATAGGTTACTAATGTCACGAAAATTCTCGTACGACAGGAAAAAAAAAAAAAAAAAAAAATTGGAAGTGATGTCATGTGCTGTAATGTATTTGTATTTTATTTTCGGACAACTGTACTGACTAAACGAAAATTGTACGATCTGGTGTACAGTCCCAACAGTGAAGCATGGTGGTGGCAGCATCATGCTGTGGGGGTGTTTTTCAGCTGCAGGGACAACACGACTGGTAAAGATGAATGCGGTCAAGTACAGGGATATCCTGGATGAAAACTTTCTCCAGAGTGCTCAGGACCTCAGACTGGGCCGAAGGTTTACCTTCCAACAAGACAATGACCCGAAGCACACAGCTAAAATAACGAAGGAGTGGCTTCACAACAACTCCATGACTGTTTTTGAATGGCCCAGCCAGAGCCCTGACTTAAACCCAATTGAGCATCTCTGGAGAGACCTAAAAATGGCTGTCCACCAACGTTTACCATCCAACCTGACAGAACTGGAGAGGATCTGTAAGGAGGAATGGCAGAGGATCCCCAAATCCAGGTGTGAAAAACATGTTGCATCTTTCCCAAAAAGACTCATGGCTGTATTAGATCAAAAGGGTGCTTCTACTAAATACTGAGCAAAGGGTTTGAATACTTAGGACCATGTGATATTTCAGTTTTTCTTTTTTAATAAATCTGCAAAAATGTCAACAATTCTGTGTTTTTCTGTCAATATGGGGTGCTGTGTGTACATTAATGAGGAAAAAAATGAACTTAAATGATTTTAGCAAATGGCTGCAATATAACAAAGAGTGAAAAATTTAAGGGGTCTGAATACTTTCCGTCCCCACTGTATCTTGATTGACCAGGTAAGAAAAACAAAAAGCATTGCAGCATGGGTTAGTGGTCTGAGTTTATTCATAGGTTATCAAAATGATAGGATTTAAAGTATTGCATAGAACAAACTGCGTTGGCACATCCTCTGTAAAAGTATTTGGAAAATATTACATTGCTCTTATAGAATAGCAAGAAAAAGGCAAATAAAAGGAAGGCAGGTGGACCATGATAACCCTTACAAGTGGAGGTTTTTTTTTTTTTTCCCCAAAATTGTCGGCTTTCTTTTTGTTTATAGCTCAAAAAATAAAAACCGCAGGAGGTGATCAAATACCACCAAAAGAAAGAGCTTTTGGTGGTATTTGGGGGGGGGGGGGGGGGGCAGCAATTTAATTTGGGTACAGTGTCGCACAACTGCGCAATTGTCAGTTAAAGTAACAGTGCCATATCACAAAAAAAACGGGCTGGTCATTAAAGCAGAGATCCACCCAGAAATGTAACTTTTGCAGATCGGATACCTCACCCCCTCCGGTGCCACATTTGGCACCTTTCGAGGGGAGGGGGGATACCGGATATCTGTCAGAACCAGGTAGAAAAAGCTGCTTGCTGTGGGGGGACTCGACAGGAGGGAGGAACCAGGAGCAGCAAAGAGGGACCTGAGAAGAGGAGGATCCAGGCTGCTCTGTGCAAAACCAACTGTACAGAGGAGGCAAGTATAACATTTTTTTTTCTATAAGAATAACACACACAAGAAATCACTTTAATTTATTACCATCTTACCTTGCTACTAAAAAGTGGGCACCACATCACACAGTTAAATGTTATTCTGTACAATCTCCTAGATTAGCAACTTTTTTATTTAATAAGATTCACATTACCTCCTAACCAGGGGGTATATGTATAAAGCAGGTAATGTGCAGGTGTATCTTCCTGGTGCATGTGACTGATTTATCTGCAGTAAGGGTTTGGTGAATGTCACCTATGGAGCACATAGCAGGCAGATAAGCAAAACAAACTTTGTCCATAGTTTCTCTAAGTCCAAAGATTCTGTTAAAAACAGGCAGAAACCTGTTAACGCTGCAGGTCCAAAAAACAGGATGCCTGCAAAGACAAAACTGAACATTTACAAAAGAAAAAACGTTTACGTGTTTTCACAATTGCCATACAACACTTAAATTCCCCTTTCCGGTGATTGCATACAGCACAGTTTCCATGGGAATTTCAGATAACAATAAGGAATCATCAACATCAAATCTGTAACGAGTACCCTGTGTGTTCAACAGCTTTCAAAGTCCAGCAGTCTGCATTAGTTGCTTAATAACCTTCACACAGGAGAGAGAACATGTGGAGTTTTCCAGCTGCTTAAAAAAAAAAAAAAAAAATATGCGCGATAGCAGTAAAATACAACTGCTATGGAAAGAAACAGAACCTATGACAATCTGACCTTTATGAGGAAGGGAGGAAAAAAAAAAAAAAAAAAAAAAAAAAAAAAAAAAAAAAAAGAAAAAAAGGGGGTCTCTACCATCTCCTTTTAAAAAATCCATCTAAGGGCAGCTTTACACCGCCCCGGTGGGGTCCCGTGCAGATTTCGTGGGGGTTAGCTGCATTTTCCCATAGACTTCTAAGATGTTCACACATCAATAATGTGGCATTCTGGAGCTTTAGCAAAAGCACAGCAGGGCAGTGTGAAGCCGTCCTAAGTATTTACATACGAAGACAGGTATAGAGTAGATACAAACAGGCAGTTGGACACCTAGGCACAATGAAAAATTAACACGCAACTAAACATTCCTATCCTTTGGAAGCGGTCATCTCAGTCTCTGTTTGATCTGCAGATGCCATTGTGCTGCATATGATCAGTTATGAGACCAGCCATTTGATGGCTTGACAGTTCGGTTGAGGGCACAAGCAAATGCGACAGCTAAATTCCAGGCATGTAATCAGAAACAGAACAAGGGAGCACACACCGCTTCAGGCAAAAAGTGGACACACCCGGTCCAAGGTGCTAATCCCGGCTCATCACTGCAGAATATCGAGAAGAAAATAACTGATTGCACACTCGAACCCAAAGGATGCTGTTGAAATTTCTTTGTCATAAGCCAAACTTGAAAGGATGATTAGTTGACGCGTTTCACACGAAAGGACTGTGCTTGCTCAACAGCATCCTTTGGATTCGAGAGTGCAATCAAATGTATTTTCTTCTTTCAATTCCAGGCATGCCATGAATGATTACAGTTTTGGAAAACCATTAAATAGATTTGGTTCCGCTTTAAGCTGGCCATGCACTAGTGGATTTTCAAACAAACTTGAATACAAAAACTCAGTTTTATTCAATAACTTGACAAATGTCATTCAAAAGTATTTAAATGGTTTTTTCTAAAATTTGAATGGAAAACGAACGGACTTTACCAAATGAGAACCGCATACAGTGTCAGAAATTGTCAGATATTATGTAAAACTCATACAAGTAATATTGTGCTTGAGGGGCTTGGCCTGATGAGGGTTGCCAGAACCAAGCCGATGCCAACCCCAGAGAAACAGAGGAGACGCCGCAGCGTCCCAAGCTGTCCAAGATGGTGCCTGGCATTCGCAGCCTCCTAATATGCCACGAGGCATGGAGAAGAAAACACAGCGGGGGGGCAAGTTAAACAAACCCCTGAAGCCCAAAGACCAACCCAGGGATATGCTCTACTATACCGAGAAGCTGTCTGGCCTTGCTGGATCACCCCTGAATGCTTCCCAGCGAAACTCTCCCCTGAGCCTGCAGACAGGGAAGACGTATGCTTGCTAGATGACACAGTGCCATTAGACTCTCTCACTGACCCCATGTCTGATCGATTTGATATACCTTAAGAGGACAGTGCTCAACCTACGCTCAGTGAGATCCTGCATGCAGCTCACAAATGCACTGCCTCTGGATGACTTGAAAGGAAAGTTAGGAGAGCTGAGGGAAACTGTGTCCCTCCATCAAGACCTCCAGAAGATAAGCGTAAGAACCACTGCAGTGGAGGGCAGAGTGAGCGATGTGGAAGATCAGCTGCCCCCGCTTACTAGGGATGCTAGAATGGCTACCCAGCAGGCCTTCCAAGTCCTAAACTAAACAGATCAGATGAGAACCACCTGAGAGGCTGAGACGCAATAATGTCCGCATAGTGGGGCTCCCAGAAAAGGTGGAGGGCAGAGACCCCACAGCATTTGTTGAAGCATGGCTGCAAGATGTTTTTGGCAAAGAAGTCTTCTCACCGATCTACACTGTAGAAAAAAGGGCACACAGGGTGCCCCCGAGACCTCTCCCACCTGGCAACCCTCCCAGATAGGTACTAGCCAGGCTTCTGAATTACAAGGATCGGGAGGTTGTGCTGCATCTGGTCAGAGAGAAGGGAGTCATTCACTGCAATGGCACCAAAATCTTGTTCTACCCAATTTTTCCGCAGAGATGCAACGCAGACGATCGAAATTTGCGGATGTCAAGAAGAGATTGCAAAGGCTACAGCTATCCTACGCTATGTTATTCCCGACCAAGCTGAGGGTAACGGCCAGAGGTCAGAATCAGTTTTTTGAAAAAACGCACAAGATGCGGCCGTTTGGCTGGATCAAATCAAGCAAGATCTCCACTGCCGCGGACGCAAAGATGGTGCGGGATGACAGCCTGATGATAGGAAACACAAGGAATGGGGAAATGTCGGGCGCCAAGTTTCCTATACAGTTTGCCTTTTACAGAGGAACTTTTTCTGCAATTTATCTACAGCGAATAACTACACACTTTCCACTTTTTGTTGGTTCGGCTTCTTACACTGGCCCACACGGGAGACGCTTGTTGGTTGCTTGTGAACTATCTGTGGTCTTGGGTTACATGGCCTATGTTTCGGTGCCCGGTTGGCATGAGATACATAAATATGAAAGATATGATTGAATATTCCTTACATCACCTGGGAAGCCTGAGCTGTGTCCAGTTGACCATGGCTGTATTCCAGGATGTCTTTTGCATGTCATATATCTATGAGTATGCAATGTCATCCACACCCATTGTGTCTTGGAGTGTCCGAGGAGTGAATGATCCCCTGAAATGGATTATGATCTCATCTTGCTTACGCAAATTCCACCCAGCCATTATTGGTCTACAGGAGACTCACCTCCTGGGGGGGCAATGTGGGGTTCCTGCAATATGCATGGGTTGGCAAAGCGTATCACTCCACCTATTCTGCCTACTCCCATGGAGTGAGTGTACTGATACACAAAGCGTTGGCCTATCAGGAGCTCTCAGGCAGATTGGTATTCTTATACTGCAATCTGTTTACCATGACCTTGTTTCTAGCTTTTGTATACATTCCACCCCCGTTCTCACGGGGCGTATTGCAGTTGCTGCTGTTGTACCTGGCAAACAAGCCCGATGTTCCAGTGTTAATTATGGGGGACTTTAATTGCTATCTAGAGCCCAGATTAGATAGGCATCCCCCAATCTCCCGTGTATACAAGAGTGTAGCGATATTAGGTTGAATGGACAAATAAGTACATTATCGCATAAATAAGATATAAAGGAAAAGAGTCTTTTCACATGAAGCAAAAAATAAAGTCTCTGGTGATCTTCATAAACCAATGTTCGGATAAAAACAGTCCCGTTCACCACGTGATGTACTGATATGGAAAAATTAATGTGACGGCCCCTCCACACAGAAGAGGTGTAAGCTTACCAGAGGGGGTGGACTCATAAGAACGTACGCTCAATGAGTCAGAGGGGCTTGTATTGCCAACCGGTAATGGAGGAGGACCTTTCACGTGAATGGCGACAAAGCTCCAAAAGGCATCCACAACTATAGGGGAACCTCTTCCAGTGGGTGAATGCCCGTCTCAAGAAAGTAGCCCATACAAAATAAAAAAGGGGCCACATAGCATAATTCCGCATATAAAACAAATTTAATAGGTAAACGAAAATACACTTACATTTTCATAGTAAAAAAGCTTGTTGTAAAATTGTGGCAGGCAGTAGCATCACCCGACACGTTTCGTCTCACTAGACTTCGTCTTGGGGTCCCCCAATCTCCCCCCCTAGGGGTGGTAGGGGTACAACCATCAGCCGCCTGCTCTCTGAGGTAGGCTGGACGGCTATATGGTGCATGCGCAATCCAGATACGAAACAATTTCCATGTTTTTCCAAAACCCATGGCTCCCTGTCACGTATTGATCTGTGTGTAGACACCCATAGCATAGTTAAATACATTTCCAGGGTACAATGTACAATTTCTGTGGGGAGTGTCTGATCATTCCCCCGTAGCCTTATGGATGATCACCCAGCCCCCCCACCTCATTACCCATAGCCCCTTGGGAACTCAATGCCTTCTGGCTTAAGTTGTTCACCTCACAGGAATGGATAGAAACCCAAATTGATGACTTTTTCCAATCTCATAACCAATATACTGATACTATAAAAAAAAAAAAAAAAAAAAAAAAAAAAAAAAAAAAAAAAAAAAAAAAAAGGGGGAAACGTTCAAAGTATACCTAAGAGGGGTGTTCATAACAGAAATCAAACGTCAAAACTGAACTCTTCCACTCTGCTGGAGCAGGTGGGTACGACAGCTAGAACTATCCTACGTTACAGATCCATCAGAGAAGGGAGGCATGGATGTCGGCCCAGGAATCCTTGGATCGCCTGAGATGCTCCACTGCAGAACGTAAGAGGTTCTTTACTAAGCTTGCTTTCTATGAGGAGGGGAAAAAAAAAAAAAAAAAACGGGACGCCTTCTGGCGAAAACTGCTATATCACAGCAACAATCCCCAGCTATCGGGGCAATCCGCTCTCGGGTAATTAATGATTTGGAACAAATCATATCCGAGTTGGCATCCTTCTACACAGACCTTTATGGGTCGAGGGATGCTTATCTTGACCATTACCTCTCTGGTATTGACTTGCCCTCCCTGTCTGGGGGCTTAACAACTATTAGAAGCACCTTTAACTTTGGGGGAATTGCAGATGGCAGCGTGCTCTTTTCCCGCATGGAAGACCACCCCGAAGAGGTTTTTGACCAGTACGGTGAATAGGTACTGCCAAGGCTGCTTCAATGCCTCCATCAAGGAGGGTTGTCTTCCACACTCAATGGCCAGGGCAAATGTGATACTATTGCTTAAGCCTGGGAAGGATCGGGGGGGGGGGGGGGGGGGGAGGAGGTCACCGTGTTCCTATAGGCCCATCTCTCTCCTCCAGAGTGATGTTAAGATCCTGGCTAAGGTCTTGGGGCACTCTGGGTCAACTGTATCATATCCTCCATTATATATCCTGATCAGGCTGGTTTTATGCAACAGAAGTCCACGGCCACTAATCTCAGACGCCTTTATTTGAACATGCAAGTACAGGCGGACAATGGGGGACACAAGGCTCTGTTGTCCCTTTAGCGTTCGACAGTAATAGTTGGTGATGCTATCAAGATTTGGAATTGGAGATCGATTCATAGCATGGATTAGACTGTTATGTGTGCCCACAAGCGACAATTAGGATGCGGGCCGAATGTCTCATGCGTTTGCTCTGGGCAGGGGCACAAGGCAGGGCTGCCCACTGTCCCCATTGCTCTTTGTTATCGCCATAGAGCCATTGGCGGCACTGGTGAGGGCCAACTCAGGGATTACGGGGTTCAGGTTTGGTGATCTAAATGAGAAGATAATGTATGCGGACAACATGATGCAAGCTTTTCCTGGGGGACACCAATACCTCTTTGGCCGAAGAAACAGCCGTGATTTCCAGTTTTGGGCACTACTCCTGTCTGACCTTAAATTGTCGTTATATGGCGGCTTCTTAAAGGAGGATATCGTTATGGCAGCAGCCCGGTATCTTCAGCGGGCGGTCTGCTACAAGATAAAAGTGGTCTCTGCAGCGGATTCGCCGCAAGATCACTTTTAACGGTGGCGGGAGAGGGCCCCCCTCCAGCCGCAATCCGGAGCCATCAGCAGCGGCGGAGACGATCGCGTCCTCTCAGTAGCTGGGTATAGAGATTAGCGTGGGGAAAATGGCCCCCACCCATCTCCATACAATTGCTGGGCGGAAGCAACTTCATAACCTCACTTCCGGCCACAGCCCAATCTAACACTAACCTATCTAGCCCTGTAAAGAAGAACTCAGTATACATACTTTTTTTGAAGCCGCTCTGGTCCGGTCTCCAGTGGTTGGGGCTCTGCAGAGGAGACAGCGGCTGTGAAATGAATGGGGAGTGACATCACCCATAGAGTTACTATGGGGCTTCCGTTGGCGGCGGCCTCCTCTGCAACCGCCTCCACAGCGAAGCCGCAGCTGACAGCTCAGCGTGGGACCTGGTCGGTTTGGCTTCAGAAAAGGTACGTATACTGATTTCTTCTTTAAAGGGCTAGATAGGTTAGTCTTAGATCGTGGCTGTAGATGCAGGGATTTTAGTGTTGGGGTGAACTTCTACTTTAAGCCCTAAAGAACATTTTTTTTTTTTTTTAATAGACAAAAGGCAAAAATCTCTAGTATACTAGAAAAGACTTTTCTAGCACCACCAATGTTCCTAAGCACAGGTATGAAAGTCAAATTTTACACAGATGCAATCACTTTCCCTACAAGACTAGTGAAAAAGGGGTTGATAATTACTGTATATCATTGTGAGACCTCCTGGAAAACACAGTCCTGCAAAAGTAGGTAGCAAAGACGTGCTCCACTCCTTGACAGAAGTCAGAAATCATCCTGCAATGTTACCACTTATATTGTTTTTATCCTTCTAAAATCAATGCTAAAAACCATCAGAAAAAAAAAAAAAAAAAACATTTTTTTTGTAAGCACTAAATTTGATGCAAACCACAACATAAGGAAAGCTAATGTCTGTCTGTGGAAAACGCTAAAAACAAGTATGCCTCATACAATCCAATAAAGTAAAACTCCAGGGCAATGAAAAAACTACATTTGCAGTGAGGTTTCCCTATGTACTGCAAAAGGTTAAAGTGGACTTTCACCCAAAAGGAGAAGTTTTGCTTTTTCTCTTCCTTCCCCTCTTCTCTCCAATATTTGGGATGTTTCTTTTTTGGGGGGGTAGCTTGTTTTGACAGGTACCCGCTCCCCATTTCCGGTCAGATTGCCCATATAGCTACTGACTTCTACATTTTTGTTTCCAGACTGAGGAACCTCTTTAAATACTTGTTTCTACCTAGGGTACCAGGAAAAAGCAGTTTTACATACCTTATCCCTCACTCCAGAATGCTCATGTGACTGGACCCTGAAGCCTATTCTTTCCATTCGGCAACTGCAGTCCTGATGTCATCACATACCAGTAGTAGTGCTGCATTGTAAGTGAAGACTGCAAAGGCCTGCCTACAACCTTAGGAGTCTGAGGGAAGTGGAGAAAGTCGACTGCTGGGGAAGTGAGGGATAAGATGAGTAAAAGTACTTTTTACTGGTACTCCAGGCAGAAAAGGAGTATTTAACTCTTGCAGTGTGGGGGAAACCCCAGTGCAAATTAGGATTTTTCATGTCTCCAGAATTCAGCATTTAGCAGCATGCAATGTCAGTTACCAGCTTTTAGTGCAAATAATAAAAACCTTTTCATGTTTAGGTATCGATCCAGCAAAATCACTCAGGTTTTGAATAGATGGGAAGGGTCAAAACCACTGTAAGGCTTTTATTGCTACTATTAGGGCTCCGCTAGAGAAATTTACCACCACCACTTCCTCTCCCGCTAAAGTTTTACCAGACAGGAAGGGGAACGCTCCAAAAGCACAGTCAGAAACAATAAGGAGTTTTGGCTTAGCTGTAAATTCTGTAACTCAACCCCTCCCCGCCGCTGCCTCCTGGCCCTTTGAAAGCTTCTAAATGCCGGGAGGTGGAGGCGAGCATTCAGGTCATGTGACCTGTTCAAGAAGCTCCCGACTGAAAGTATTCACTGGGAGCTTTCCAGTCCCCACCGGTAACTGTGCTGGGACCGCGCAGGTCACATGATCTCCGCACAGAAAAAGGTTTACATAGGGCCGCATTTATGTGGCCTCTCAGCATTAAAGCCCACCCACTAGAGGCAGCATATATGGGTACCATCAGTGGGAAGAGGTTAAGAGTATGGTACTGGATATTCATAGACCCTGGGTAATAGGCTACTGCTTGATAGGGATTGGACATTGGCAAAACTTTTGGACATGCTCCCTGGGGGTAATCCTAACAAAAAACCCTACCCCATGTGAGACCTTAGTTTGCAGGGACAACCTAACTGTCTTGAGCTCCAGGATGACAACAGGAACGTAATTTCTTCTCTTGACCATGTTCATTGAACTATCAAAGATTGAAACACTCCTCCCAAGCCTGAAAGACTCATCCGTTTTAAGGACTTTCCAGTGGTGGTGGAGGAAGGACTTCCACACCGTTAGTGCTGGGGTGGTGACTTACCAAGTTGGAAGTTCTTGCTTTGCTGGATAGGAGCATAGGTAAGTTATGAAACAAAGCCTGCTTTCTCCATGCCAACAAAAGGTTTTGTTGAGCTAGTTCTTGAGTAGATTTGGATGAAAAAAGGCACTGCCTTGAAGGAGGCTACCAAGAAGTCTAGAACTCTCATGGAAAATCTCACTGCAGGATATCTCATGGGTCTCCGTTCTTGAGCATGGACTCTTACAGGTTTGAAAGAAACTTTTTTTTATATAATTGGATCACCTTCTTGAAAGCCCACAGAATCTGAATTGTCCTATAGACCTATTCTGATGACTTAAAGGGGGAGATGGGTCCTTCAGAAGAAAGTCGTCTAGATGGCCCAGAACTTGAATGCCCTGGGTACTGAGCAGGGCCAGCTAAGGTGCCAAGACTATTAACAGTCTGGCAGCAGAGGATATGCAGAAGAGCAGTGCAACAAATTGGAAGTGATTTTCTGCCATTACAAAGCCCAGAAAGCGCTGATGAAGTGGGTAAATTGGAACATGCAAATAGGGATTTTGACAATCCACTGATGCCGGGTATTCCTCTTGTCCAAAGAGAGGCAATTACTGACCTTGTAGAATCCATATGGAATTCTGGAGTTTGACAGGTTTTGTTGGAAGATTTTAGGTCCAAAATGTGGCAATATCCCCATTGGGCTTTGATATCAGGAATAGATTTGAGTAGAAAACATTGAACATGTTTTGTGAAGTCACTCCAATTTTAGGAGTGAGGGCACACCTTTGATGAGGGCTTTGGGGCAAGATGGCCTAAGCCCCAAGCATTTTAATATAAGCAAAAAACAAAGTGGTTAAGGCAGAAGGTTTTTTTTATCTTGATGCATTCTATGCATCAAGATAAAAAACCTTCCGTGTGCAGCAGCCCCCCTAATACTTACCTGAGTCCATCTCTATCCAGCGATATTGTACAAGAGACTCGGTTGTCCGGGACTCCATTCGGTCCTGCTGCTGTCAAAGCAAGTAAACCAATAAAGGAGAGAGAGGGGGTGGATCTGGGCCGCAGCTCAGTGTCTGAATGGACACACTGAGCAGGGGCTTGGCTCAGGTGCCCCCATAGCAAGCTGCAATGAAGGAGGGGCCAGGGAAAAGGATGATCAGGGCTGCTCTGTGCAAAACCATTAGACAGAGCAGGTAAGTATAACATGCTTGATTTTTTTTTTTTTGCTTAAAAATAAAAACACACAACAAGCCTTCAGTATCACCTTAAGGAGGGTGTTTTCTGGAAACTTCCTTTGTGAAAGTAAAGCCTTTCCTCCAATGACCTCTGATAATTTGATCAAGTGCCTCTTCTTGGAAGGGCATACAAGTGAAAAACCTTTTGAAGGCAGCTTCAGCTATCTAAGCTATCTAAGCTTTAAGCCATAGGATTTTGCACATGTGAGTGAATATTAGCCACAATATTAGCATTAGCAATACATTCATTATGGAAATTTGTCTCATGACAGGTTTTAGGACATCTACAAAGACATTTTTCCACCAACCTCAAGAAAATCAGGGGGTGGGGGAAATAAAATGGGGACTTTGAATGTTCCACAAAGATAGCATGTGGCTGGATCAGCAATGGGCACAGAGCTCGACTTTGACTAAGACGCCAGCAGTGTGCAGGTGGGGCAATGGTATGGGCTGGAATAAAGAGGAGCTAGTTGGTCCTTTTTGGGTTGAAGATGGACTCAAAAATAAACTCCCAAACCTACTGCCATTGCCAAATTTTAGAAGACACATGCTTCAAGCAGTGGTATAGGAAAAAGTCTGCATCTTTCAAGACGTCCATGATATTTATGCAGGACAATGCTCCATCGCATGCATTGAAGTACTCCACTGCATGGCTAGGCCATAAAGATGAAAGAATAATAACATGGCCAACTTCCTCACCTGACCTAAACCCTACTGAGAATTTGTGGGCCCTTCTTAAACTGGAGATTTACTGTGAAAGGACAACAGTACACCTCTCTGAACAGTGTGATCGTGAACAGATAAAGAAACTGGCAGACTTCACGAATGGAAGGCTTATGACTTATTGAAAAGAAGGGTGGCTCTTTTGGTCACTGATTTGTTTAAACGTCAGAAATGTTTATTTGTAAATTTTGAGTTGTTTGTTTTCCATCTGTTAAAGTGAGAATAATAAACAAGTGAGATGGGAAATGTTTGTTTTTCCATTTAGTTGCATAATAATTCTAATTATAAACACTTATGCCCCGTACACACGGTCGGATTTTCCGATGGAAAATGTCCGATCGGAGCGTGTTGTCGGAAATTCTGACCGTGTGTAGGCTCCATCGGACATTTTCCATCGGATTTTCCGACACACAAAGTTTGAGAGCAGGATATAAAATTTTCCGACAACAAAATCCGTTGTCGGAATTTCCGATCGTGTGTACACAAATCAGACGGACAAAGTGCCACACATGCTCAGAATAAATAAAGAGATGAAAGCTATTGGCCACTGCCCCGTTTATAGTCCCGACGTACGTGTTTTACGTCACCGCGTTTAGAACGATCGGATTTTCCGACAACTTTGTGTGACCGTGTGTATGCAAGACAAGTTTGAGCCAAAATCCGTCTGAAAAAATCCTAGGATTTTGTTGTCGGAATGTCCGAACAAAGTCCAACCGTGTGTACGGGGCATAATAGTTGTCCAATAATTGTGCACACAGATATTCTCCTAAGAAATCCAAAATCTCACTTGTACTTTCTTAAATATTCAGGTTTGAGGTTTATTAAAGTGGAGTTCCACCCCCCAAAAAGAAAATATATAATATAATATATATACACATTTGGAGAAATTTTTTTTTTTTTTTACTCGCCTGTTGCTAGGGGGTCCCTCGTAGTCTGCCTCATTCGGTGCCTGGGCTCCTGACGTCACTTCACACGGTGCAGGAAGGGAGATCGCCCCTCCACCCTCCCTCTTGTCAATCATCTGGGACACGTGACCGGTCCCAGATGATTGCGGGGCCAGTGCACAGTGGGTGCCCGGCTGTGAAGCCACAGCCAGGCGCCCACAGTTGAAATGCCGGCACCAATGAGCAGGGCTTCGATCCCCCGCTTTGCTGGGTCAGGTAAGTGTCCAATTAAGTATTTGTAGCTGCTGACTTTTAAATTTTTACATTTTTTTTTTTTAAATGGGAACCCCGCTTTAACATTGTGGATAGACCGAGAGCACTGTAGTTGTAGACCAAATTCATGCAAATATACAATCGATTTTTAGCACATAAAAGACAGACAGTACATACGTCCTAACATTACATATTAACCACTTCACGCAAATCGCCGTACCCAAACGTCAGGACTTTGACACTAAATACCGTTATGGCAGCAGCTAGCTGCCATAGCATCAGTATTTTCAGGAACGGCGTGCGTTTCTCTTTAAGATACAAGTGGTCTCGACGGAAGATTCTCCACAAGATCACTTATCGGGGGAGGGCCCCCTCCCACCATGCTCCCATAGTCTCTGCCGCTTACCAGAGCCCTCCGTAGCGGCACTCGGCTCCATAGCATTGGAGGGCGGAAGCGACGTCTGGTCTTAAAAGGGGAAAAAATGTATTCTTTTTTAAAATGGCATTTCAATTTTTTTTTTTTTTTTTATTGCAAATTTGAGATCTGAGGTCTTTTTGACCCCAAATCTCACATTTAAGAGGTGCTGTCATGCTTTTTTTTCTCCCATTACAAATGATGTTTACATTCCTTGTAATAGGAACAAAAGTGACCCAAGTGTTTTTTTTTTTTTTAAAAACACGCCCTGTCCCGCCGAGCTTGCGCGCAGAAGCAAACGCATACGTAAGTCACGCCGCATATGCAAACAGTGTTCAGAAAACACATGAGGCATCGCCGCGATCGTTAGAGCAATAATTCTATCGAGAGAGAGAGAGAGAGAGAGAGAGAGAGAGATCAAAAAAAGGCTCGGTCCTTAATTGGTTAAAGAGAAACAAAAAAACGATTTCTTTATGAGTTGGTTTACAGGCAACGTTTATTTATGCAAGATTCGTAACGTTTCAATTTATTTTCAAATCACTTGGTGATCCATGTCACATGGCATGGGACGGCATAACACCTTACAAATAACATCTGATGCAATAAACGACCTATAAAAAGATACCTCAGCAATGACATGGAATATAAATGCAGAAAGGAGATTTACAAAAACACCCTCTAAAGGAGTACAGCATTTCACTCTTCGGAGGGTTTTTTTTTTTTTTTTTTTCCTTGATTTTCTTTTTTAACCACAATGTGATTCATCATCACTTCAATCCCATGTAACAGGGTGAGGAACAGTCCCAAGTCCCTACCTTCATTGGTCCCACAGAACATATCCTTCTCCATATATTTCCTATGGAAAATACACTAGGAAGCCAATAACAGCACAAATGCTGGTATCTCAGGGCTCTACTGGTTTTCAATACAAATGTATGGAAATAATTTGGTCTATCTAAAGTGAATTCTCCAGACTCTTGGGGGTCATTTACTAAAACTGGAAAGTGCAAAATCTGGTGCAGCTCCGCATTGAAACCAATCAGCTTCTAGGTTTTATTGTCAAAACTTAATTGAACAAGCTGAAGTTAGGCTGGCCATAACTTATACTATTTTCCTTCAGATTTACCAAAACCATACAATATAAAAAAAAGGTCAAACCTATACACATTCAATTTTATATGCAATCAGGCAGGCCCTTGTACTGCATAGCTGAAGGTAAAGCTAAAGGACTGGCTATTATGCATAGCTGCACCAGTTTTAGCATTGCTGTCAACGGAACTTTGTTTTCTAGAACCAGGAGTATTTTTTAAACAAATTATGCAGGGGTTTGGATTTTGAGATTTGAGGGGCCTTCAATAGAGCAGACCTTCTAGTTTCATGGAAGTTCTGCTTTAGCTTCCACAATTTATGGAAAAACTCTTAAGTCATAACTTAGTAAGGCCCCTTTCACACTGCCGGACCCCGCCTGTCAGTTTTGTCGGTGGACCTGAACAGGTGCCCCATGTTAGCCTATGGAGCGATGGATGTCAGCGGTGAAATCAGACAGATGGCCCTACGTTCGCATCCGTCCCTGGCAGATCGGATGAGATCTGATGAAACCGGACATGCTGTTTGTTCTCTCCATAGCAACCAGCGGCGCTCTACAGAGATCTACCGCTGAGCTGGCGGACTTCGTGGTAGTGGATCCGCCTCGTATGAATGAGGCCTAAGTGTTCTAGACACGTTAATAGTGGATAACAACAAAAACAATCTCTTCCCTGTGTGTGTGTGTGTGTGTGTGTGTGTGTGTGTGTGTGTGTGTGTGTGTGTGTGTGTGTGTGTGTGTGTGTGTGTGTGTGTGTGTGTGTAAAAAAAAAAAACCACACACCATAAAGGATGCATACTCATATACCATCCATTAAGTCAAAAAAATAGAATTTCCTTCAAAAGCCTGCCAACATGTCATGAGAAGTTTCACATATTACAGTAGTTAAACACCAGTAAAATAAAGTTAGAGGTGTCAAAACATTTTCCCTAAAATATATGGCCAAAACTACATTACAAATATACAGAAAATAAAATGAAAATCAAGAAGTCTTTTTAGTATGGTCTTAGTATACAGTGGATATTTAAAAAAATTATCAGGTTCCTGTGATGCAAAAAATACCAGTAATAATGGAGGCAAAAAGATAAAACATTTCAGATTTTTTTTTTCCACCTTTAATGTGACCTATAAACTGTACAACTCATTTGAACAACAAACTAAAATCTTTTAAGTGTAGAGAAGTAAAAATAAAAAAAACTTAAATGTTATGGTTGCATAAGTGGTCACCCCCCCCCCCCCCCCCATACTTTGTTGAAGCACCTTTTGATTTCATTACAGTGCTCAGTCTTTTTGGGTATGAATCTATCAGCATGGCACATCTTGACTTGGCAAGATTTGCCCACTCTTCTTTGCAAAAACATTGCACAGACCCGCCGCGCTTACATATGTATTGCGCTCTTTGTACTGCATGCTGCTCTGCACTGTCTTTGAAATGTTTGACTGCTCTATAGGAGGTTGTTCCCTGTGGGTCCGACTGCATGCCCAGATACCCCCCGAAACGGTTACGGCTTCTCTTAAAATTAGTTTCTTTGCAACACTCCAAAACTGTCAGATTGTGAGGGCATTTCCTGTGCACAGCCTTCTTCAGATCACTACACAGATTTTCAATCAGATTCAGGTCTGGGTTCTGACTGGGCCATTCCAAAACTTTAATCATCTTCTGGTGAAGCCATTCCTTTGATGATTTAGATGTATGGGTTGGGTCGTTGTCATGCTGAAAGATGAAGTTCCTCTTCATGTTCAGCTTTCTATCAGAATCCTAAAGGTTTTGTGCCAATATTGACTGGTATTTGGAACTGTTCAGAATTCCCTCTACCTTGACGAAGGCCCCTGTTCCAGCTAAAGAAAAACAGCCCCAAAGCATGATGCTGCCACCACCATGCTTCACAGTGGGTATGGTGTTCTTTTGGTGATGATTTGGTGCTGTTTTTGCGCCAAACATATCTTTTGGAATTATGGCCAAAAAGTTCAAACTTTGTTTCATCAGACCATAACACATTTACCACATGCTTTTAGGAGACTTCAGGTGTTTTTGCTAAATTTATCCGGGTTTGGATGTTTTTCTTCGTAAGAAAGGGCTTCAGTCTTGCCACTCTAACCCATAGCCCAGACATATGATGAATACGGGAGATTTTTGTCACATGTACCACACAGCCAGTACTTGCCAGATATTCCTGCAGCTCCATTAATGTTTCTGTAGGCCTCTTGGCAGCCTCCATGACCAGTTTTCTTCTCGTCTTTTCATCAATTTTGGGGGGACGTCCAGTACTTGGTAATGTCACTTGATGACTGTCTTCACTGTGTTCCATGGTATATCTAATGACTTGGAAATTCTTTTGTACCCTTCTCCTGGCTGATACCTTTTAACAATGAGATCCCTCTGCTTACCATGGATTTTGTTATAGGATGCGGCTCAGAAAACGTCAGGAAAGACCTACTAGAACAGCTGAACTTTATTTGGTGTTAGGCCCCTTTCACACGATCGGACCGTTCAGGTCCGCCTGTCAGTTTTGACGGCGGACCTGAACGGGGGCCATGTTAGCCTATGGAGCAACGGATGTCAGCGGAGATATGTCCGCTGACATCCCAACCCGGTCCGATCCGCTAAAAGCAGACGGATGGCCCTACGTCCGTGGAAGCGGAGTCCGCCTCGTGTGAAAAGGGGCTTTAATCAGAGGCACTTTAAATGATGGCAGGTGTGCACTGACTCCTATTTAACATGAGTTTGAATGTGATTGCTTAATTCTGAACACAGCTACATCTCCAGTTATAAGAGGTTATTCAACCACATTATTTTAGTTTTTTCTTTTTTACTTCTCCCCCTAAGGCTTCATGTACACGGGATGTTGTTCAACCTCTACTGAACTATTTAACTTGACAGCTAGAAACCGGCGTCTAAAAACAGCCATTTAGCCGCGTTTGCGTCTAGAAGCGTTTGTAAAAAAAATTAAAAAAAAAAAAAAAATTTGTTAAAATGAAAAAACACCAGTAAACGAAACGTTGCTAAACGTGAGTTACCGCATTTACAAACTGTTACAGGCATTTGGCGTTTCAAATGCCTCTGAACATTGGTCTGAACCCATTTTTTGCATTCCAAAAAAAGCTTCTAAACTCAACTGCCTAGAAAGGACTATAAACGACTCTGTGTACATGTACTGATAAGATAACAGAGGAGAGTTCAGGGGCAGCTGAAAAAAATGCCCAACTGCTCCTAAACATTCATTTACCAGCAGCAGTTTACATGAGGCCTTAAAGATTTCATTTTGTTTTTCAATTGAGTTGTACAGTTTATAGGTCACATTAAAAGGTGGGAAAGTTCTGAAATTATTTATCCTTGTCTCATTTGTTTTTACATCACAGAAATCTTACATTTTACCAGGGGTGTGTAGACTTTATATCCACTGTACCCATTTGTATACTTTCAGAGCCACCCACTTTAGGGTTTTTTTATTCTGGGAGAAATTTTAAACATCTTTTCGACACTTCAACAGGCTCAATGAATGGATTCTTCCTAATACAAAATGTGCAATACTGAGACTGCTTGCTGTGCGAAAGGATACAGATGTCAACAATCCACACTTTGCCCTAACCATATGGTTTAGCACACGAAAACACCAAATGTGAAAGAACCAGATTTAAAAAAACAAAAAAAAAAAAAAAAAAACACACGTATATATTTTTCTACGATAGAAATGTTAAGCCCAAATGCAGATAAAGGTGTTCTATTTGCTTTTGTTTGGAATAGGTTAGAACCTCTGTTTTTTTACTGCCATCTGTGTTTCCTGAGACTTTTTCTTTGCAATGCAAAGGGCATTATCGGAACAATGAAAAATGGGATCACTCTCCAAAGGGGAGACAACACGGCTTCGAACCCACGGCAAAGCGTACTCGACATATAGTGTTTGGCAAGCTCACCGAACACCATAACATTCAAATACATGGAAAAGCAAACGCTCCACAACAGTGAACAATGCGTTTTCAGGCAAAAATGGGGTTAAAACAGGCGGCGAGGAGGTGTTGCAGCTCTTCCTTACTGCCTGTCAGTAGCCTCTGGAGCACAATTCAAAACACAGATTGGACTTCAGAGGAAAGGGGGATTTAGATCCATGTGTAAATCTCTCCCTAGGGAAAATTCACCCAGCAGAGTTAGAGAAAATAATAAAAGCTTATCAGAATCAGAAGCTCTAACATTTGCTCACCCAAAAAATTTGGTTGAGCTTGAACTTTAAAAATATGGATCACGCCATTTACAGACTAACTCAACATCAACGGAAGATGACCAAAATTAAAGCTGACATTTTGGTTTTTTTTTTCCTTTTACTGTCAGATACAGCACAACATACATTATGTGTAATCCCATTACCTGAAGGTGGCTGCTTTTGGTAAAATTTGTCCCTGCGGCGCTTCCTTCAGAGTCCCCAGATACTTCCTTGAGCAGGCATCTTCCAGTGCTGTGAGAGTTAACAGCAGCCGCTGCTACTGAGAAAAGTTGCACCACTCGCATGACCCCTTCTGCCCTCCCCACCATTTATTGCATGTATTACTACTGTCACATAATGCATTGCATTCTTTAACCTCCCTGGCGGTATGATTATTTCGGATTTTAGGTGCTGAAAGTGGTACAATTATTTTGCATGGAAATTTGGCGTTTTATATTGTAGGTCTGTAAATCTTAACAATAACACACTTAAATCTGTCCAAACCAGAGTCTAGTAGATATCCCGGGTATGATAAAGTTTGAAACACAAAAACATAAATAATATAATAAATACAAATAAATAATTAAAAAAAAAAAAATAATAGTAATAAAATAAATTTCCCCACAATTCACTATCGCTCAATTCTGCAAGTGTTCTAATTTACTATCGCTGTTTTCTAGCTGGTCTAAAGCCACTTTTGATGTAAAGGGACACTTTTTGGTTGCTATGGACAATCTCCAGTTTCCAGGCAGAAAGAACAGTGTATATCATGTAAAACTGCATGCAGGGCATGGGCCAAAGCACTGGGGACAAAGGGATGTGAAATCATTTCATACAGTACTGTAATCTGTAAGATTACAGTACTGTATGTGTTATGATTTTTACTTTTTTTTTTAATTTGCCGCCAGGCTCCGCCCCCGTGCGTCGCGCCGCTCGCAGGGAACGGAGCCTGGCACGGAGAGGCTTCGGAGGAGGACGGAGCCCTCGGACACTGCGGGTGACATCGCAGGATCCCAGGGACAAGGTAAGTAACGCCGCCCCAGGATCCTGCAATGCGATCCCGAGTGTGGCTCGGGGTTACCGCTAATGGTCCTGAATTTTAACCCCGAGCCACACTCGGGAAAACCGCCAGGGAGGTTAAATGAAAGAAAAGCAGCTGCATGACATATCTCCACCACTCTTTTCAAGCATAAATGGGATACACACCATTACACACTAATGCATTTGGTGCTATATACCAAGAGAGACAGAAGAAAATAAAACTAAAAACTTTACATGGCGACTGCCTTCAGCCTATATGCATTGTTGATCAACAGATCAACCTCACCGGCTGTCAGCAAGAACAAAACTTAAAGTGGTTGTAAAGGCACAAAGGTTTTTTACCTTCATGCATTGTATGCATAAAGGTAAAACACCTGCGTGCAGCAGCCCCCCCAATACTTACCCGATCCCCCTCTCGATCCAGCCAACGATGTCCAGGAGAGCTTTACTTCTCGGGGACTCACACTCCTGATTGGCTTTTGGCAGCGGTGGGAGCCATTGGCAAGCTGGGGGGTACCAGGCAGGAGCCAGGAACGCCGGCATGGGACCCGAGAAGAGGGGGACCTGGGCTGCTCCGTTCAAAACCACTGCACAGATCAGGTAAGTATAACATGTTGTTTAATTAATAAAAAAATTTTATATATATATATATATATATATATATATATATATATATATATATATATATATATATATATATATATATTTTTTTTTTTTTTTTTTTTTAAAACAAAGACTTTAATAATCGCTTTAAAAGGGGGATTTCTACATTCGGGCTATTAGGTGGGAAACCAATTTTCTACTGCGGCCAATCAGCTTTTTCAATGAACCAACAAACAGCTCTGTGAACCAGGGCTTAATGTGGACTTGAGGATAAAAATGAGAAGCACAATATGTCATTTTTTTTTTTAAGGATTTAAAAAGGCGTCAGTCTTATTTAGGTATCACTAAGGAGATACTGACCTGAAAAACTAGCACGCAGAATGAGTTCAGACCTTAGTGGCTGCATGTTTATTCCATTTCTGTGACTCAGCACATAGTGAAGTCAGGATGAGGATGACATCCCTTAAAACCAGCTACTCGGCTTCCGTCCTATCCTGACAGGTTTTCTGTAACTAATTTTTTACCATTTTGAACTTCCTTGAGATCACGTGAAAGGTTAACATCTGGATACTTAAAGAAGAACTCCAGTTTTTCCTCCACAAAACAGATGCATTGTGCATGTAAATGAATCACAATGCCAGTGTCAGATTGTGTGCAACTTACCTCCTTTAGCTGTATACTGTGTCTGTGATGTCACTACTCTTCCTGGCTGAATTTCAACATTCTCCGACTTCCTGATTCCTTCCTTTTCCAGTCCTAATACTACATGTCTCATGATCCTTTGGGCCTCTGTAGCTTCAGGGAAGACTATGGGAGTCACTTGTACCGGGTGTGGGACCTGATGTGGGTGGGTCCTAGGGTTATTGTGGGCATTTCTGGGCCTTCATGCGTGTGGGTGGTCAAAGTTGTAATTGAGTCATACCTCCTCCAGTGTCATTCCTGTCTTGCAGCATGCCAAAAACGGCTTACTGCAAGACTATAGATGAAGGGCATTATAAAGCGTTTTCCTACATACGTAAATTAATCACGTCACAGAGAGCAGGGATCTGGGGAGGTGGGACTTTCCTTGTTCACACTGGTCGACACATTTAAAGTGATTGTAAAAGGCAGAAGGTTTATCTTCATGCATTCTATGCATGAAGATAAAAAACCTGTGTGCAGAAGCTCCCTCAGCCCCCTAATACTTACCTGAGCCCCATCTCTATCCAGCGATGTTGCACAAAAGACTCGGCTGCCCGGGACTTTCCTCCTCATTCGCTGAGACAGCAGTAGAGAGCCGTTGGCTCCCGCTGCTATCAAAGTCAGTGAGCCAATGGGGGGAGAGAGAGGGCTGGGCCTAGTCGGGGCTCTGTGTCTGAATGGACATAGGGAGCTGCAGCTCGGCACAGGTGCCCCCATAGCAAGCTGCTTGCTGTGGGGGCACTAGTCAGGAGGGGCCAGCAGAGCCGAAGAGGGACCCGAGAAGGAGGAGGATCCGAGCTGCTCTATGCAAAACCATTACACAGGGCAGGTAAGTATAACATGTTATTTTTAAAGAAAAAAACAAACACAACAACACACACAAAAGACTTTACAATCACTAACTAGGCAGGATTGAATTCAAAGGTGTGATCGATTCAATCCTGCCCAATAGCAGCACAGCTAGCTTTCAGAACGGTGTATGAAGGTGTTTTTTTTTTCTTGAATAATGCTGTGATCTGTAAGGTGGGACTTGGGAGGTTTGGACTCTTCCTGCAGGTGTGCCTGGGCATGATTGAATGCTAATTAGGATGTATTTAATCCCACCCCCATCAGAGCTGAAGAAAGTTACATCATCTGCAGAGTCTGAAATACTACAAAAGTGTTCTAGAGTCGATCTGCTGCAGGAAAGGGCTGTGGAAGGGACAGAGTCTATCAGCAGGATGTACACAGTGTCACATGATACAAAACCACAACTAAACCCAGAATATCAGGGAATCTGCAAACAACAGAGCAACATGATACAGGAGGTATGATCATTCAGTTCCATTGAAAAGAAAGTTGAAATCCAGCTTTAAAAAGTAAAGTCCTGCCAACAACATAGTGCTTGCGATCACTATTTAGCTAAAAAGTAAGAAAAGAAAAACCCACAACACCCTTTCTTACTAGTGGTTTAGCTTCCTCAGATTCCTGGGATATGCCCTACTCACTTGCTTTCACCCATACCAATATCCACACTGTCTGGACATTAGAAAGGCCCCTATAAATCATAACAATAAATTAGATATTTATACAGGAGGGTTTTATGGCCAATAAAATAAATATGCCTGCAATACCTGCTTTAAAACACAGGACTTTTAAACACCTTAAAGAGCCAACAAGTCGTTTTCTGTTTAAAAACAAAAAAGCCAATAGGTTGATACCATGTCTAGTCAATACAAATGCAAAAATTGAAACGTAAACCAACTCCAAATATCTTTGGCCAGACATTGCACATAGCAGCTGCAAGGCCCCATGCTGCCGCCGATGCAGCAAGCCATACACCGCTCTAGAGTGAGTATCTATCCTGATGGTCATGATGGCAAGCACTCATAGGTCAGCACAACCATGCTGATCAATAAGTAGAACTTCTTTATCCGGGTACACCATAACAGAAGGAATCTCAGATTCGCTTCTCATTGGCCTAGGGGTTCTGTACTACAATGTATGGAGCGGCCATCACACCCGCAGCAGGGTCCAAAGTTGTGTCCAGGATATTTGAAGCTAGTTTACGGTTTCATTTTTCGTCCTTATTCACATGCGAGTAAGAAGGATGAAGCTCATTGTCAGGCAGTGAACTATAAGCCTGTGCATTAAATCCTCCTCTGATCTCACCAATACAGCTCTCAGTCATCTCAATGCCTCAGCAGACATATGACCATTTTGTTCACCATGCAAGTGAAGATTTCAAGCCTCCTAATACAATTTATCAATGTTCATAGGCTTAAAAAAAAAAAAAAAAAAAAAAAAAAAAAAAAAAAAAAAAAAAAAAAAAAACCACACCCCTTGACATCATGGCCAGGATCCAACGCTCAAATGTTTATATATGCACAGAGTAAAACATTTGCACAATGCACCTTCCAGCACGCAGATGTTTCAGGATGACGGCTTTGAACGCTGCTCTAGTAAATGGAGCTAGAACACCCCCACGTGTGTGGACACAGTGGATTTAATAGAGCTGCTGTATGGATCTAAATGGGGCTTTTTTTGTGCCCGTGTGCACAAGGTCCAAGTCGGCTCGTCATGCTAGCCGAGAATTTGCAACCCCTCATACAACTGTTTGGTGTGTGTTAAGACAATGTTTACTCCGGAGGCTATACCAATCGAACTTGTGCAAGCTCTACGTGTAGGTGACAGAAGAAAACATATCGATTTCTTGCATGGAGGACGACAGATTCTTACCACGGTTGATTTCTAGTCATAAAGCAATGTTTCATCTAAGCAGTAAAGTTCCAATGTTTGCATATGGGTACTTGAGAAGCCACACGAAATTGTACAGCATGAGCGAGATTCACCAATCTCATATAACACAAAAGCAAGGTGTTATATGCAATTTCATTTACAAGGATTTATGGCCCTTTGAGGGAAACACCGATATGGGAGATTCTTATCTTGAAATGCTGAAGCACTGGCTTTTCCCACAACTTAAAGTGATTGTAAGGCTTTGTTTTTAGTTTTTTAAATAACAAACATCATACTTGGCTCCACTGTGCAGTTCGTTTTGCACAGAGTGGCCCCGATACTCGACTTCTGGGGTCCCCCGGCAGCGCTGATAGCTCCTCCCCACATCGTATAACCCCATAGGAGAAGTGCTCATTGGATTTGCTTGACAGCAGTGGGAGCCAATGGCTTCGCTGCCATCAATCTATCCAATCAAGAGCCGAGACAACAGGCAGAGGGGAAGAGCGCGTCTCCGGCAAGGGAAATACGGGGCTACCCGACGGGGGGGGGGGGGGGGTTTCAGTAAGGCGGAGCACCGCCACCTTGGCACAACCAAACTTTGTTGGTTTCAAAATTAAACATTGCCTCAACGTTGGATAGGTCACACAGGACCCAAAGACTTGGCACTACACTCTTGGCCCCGCCAAGATCTCCAGACATTACACCCTGTGACATTTTCTTGTGGGGATATGTAAAACGTGTTTATGTTCCACTGTTACCCGCTGACTTGGATGAATTCATGGCTGCAGTTACTTCTATGGAAGAAGACTCTCTGACGCGTTGGGGGCAAATTCAGCTATCGTCTTGATGTTATCTGTGCAGCAGGTGGAGGGCATATAGAGCACTTATAACATGGTGAGTGAAACCTGAGGACTTACTTTAAAGAGATGTTTTGGGTTTTTTTTCCCCCCCTTTTATACTTACCTAGATGGATGCAGCATGGGACCCATGCTGCATCTGTGGTGAGAACCAAGAAATCTAACACCGCCGATGGCTTGCTTCTCACGGATCCGAGAGGAGAGCTGCTGAATATCAATAAATCCTGCTCTGCTCCTCCCCGCTCACTGGAGCGCTGAGCTGTGGAGGGGTGGGGAATGACCGTCTCAGGCTCTCAGCAGCTCCCTGAGAGGCTAAGACAGGCATCAGTCCAGGCACCTGGAGGATCAAGACTTCATTGTTGTGATGACGCTGTACCTGGACTGATTCCAGTGATGTCAGTGGAGCGCGGACTTCGGTCTGCTCTCTGCTGAAAACAGGTTACAGGAGTGCAAAACAAAAATTAGACTCCTTTGACCCAGAGGAGAAGCCCAGCCAAATGAGCTCAGGCTGGACTTCTTTAAAAGTTTGTAATTTGTTATGTAACTAACACATTTTCATTACTAAATAGAACTATCTGAAATCAGATCGCTCTTTTTGAAACACTGTATATGTATTATCACAGGTTCATGTTAAAGTGGCGTTCCACCTGAAAGTGGAAGTTCTGCTTTAAGGACTCCTAACGCCCGGATATGCCACATTTGGCCTGTCATTTGGTCATTGTCATTGGGTACCTAGTTTTGACAGCTCCCACTTCCATAGGGGCCACCTAGGCAACTCAAGCAGAAGTTCTCCTCTCCCCCTCCCTGCAATCTTCTGGGACATGTCACAGGTCCCATAAGATTGCCAGTCCATTGAGGTGGCACAGGGCGACTCGCGCATGCACACCCTGGTTGTGTCGCTGCGAGCTGTCACTGCTGGGTTCCCACACTTGTGATGCTGGGGAGAGGCGAGGGAGATATCCAAGGGTTTGGGTGGTCGCATTTCTGGATCGTGGGACAGGCAAGTGTGTTTTTTTTTTTTTTTTTTTTTTTTGTAGCTGCTGACTTTTAATAGGCACAAGAACTCCGCTTTAAGGATCAACAGCTGCATAGTACATGGAGCTACGCAGGTCAGCTGAGGATTGGGTTAAAGCTCCTTTTGGGCACAGCTCCACCTTAAGAAAATCTAACAATACTTTGTTTTACTGTTTGTGTCTATTTTTGGTGACAATTGTACCCATCTTTTCTTGAATAGGCATCATAGGGACGGAAAGGGAATAAAAGGAAAAAATCTCAACAGGGTCACAAACAGAAAAAAAAAAAAAATCTGGCAAATAGCGCCTTTTGCTTTTCTATCCAAAACTGAAAAACTTGGCTTGAGTTAGGCTTTAGCATTAACATTCCTTTCATTTCAAAATAGATCTGTTAACAGAAAAATATTTAGATGCCGGTTGCCACACAGGTGTTCTACTACATTCCTTTCCAGTAACAAGTCTTGCCATGTGTCTATGCGCAAATCAATAAAAGTTATGTCTGCATGCCATTAACAAGCAGCACATGGCAATGGGAAGTGACAGTGTGTGTGGTTCTAACCATGTGTTTGGATGGGGGGGGGGGGGGGGGGGGGGGTAGATGAACAACTACAAGCCTCATCCTGGGTTACAGCAAAGCTCTATTTTTGAATCCAATGTATATCCTCAGTGGCACTTGACAATATTCGTTAACAATTTTAGAGGTTGCATTTCTTTTACTACATAACTTCAATATTTAAGGATTATACATCTGCCCATACTGTACACACAGAAATGACATCTTAAATATGGTAAAACAGATAGGCAGCATGACAACTGCAGATCACTGTCATTGTAGCTGCAGCTGTCCCACACATGTCTTTCAGGATGACAAGTGCTACTAAGCTGTGTATGTCAGTCAGGGGAACTAACTGGAAGTCATTCCAAAGACACAACACTTAGGCCCTTTCACACCAGCCTGCATATGCTAAGGCCTCATTCACACAGGACGCACAATACCATAAGCCTGCGTTTATTCGCACAGGGATGCACAGGTGTTACATGCATCTCTGTGCAGGCAGTCCCATTCATGTCTATTGAGACACAACCGCCGTGTCCCAAAAAGACATCTGCATGGGTGCGGGTCCCTGAACGCAGACAGTGGAAGTTCACGGCCCGTACCCACACAGATGTCATATTGGGACACAGCAACTATGTCATTGTAGGCCCCATGTGAACAAGGCAAAGATGCTTGCACGCCTGTGTGCATTGTGTAGATGCGGTGTGATGAATTGTTACAACACATTGCTCAATTTACTCATTTCTTTATATAAATGTAACGAAAGACCATGCTGCATTCAAAATTAAGCATTTCGCTGCCAACGTAGCGGCATGCTGTACCATGCATTCGCTACATAAAAATGCGCCAAGACACGCGCCATTTTTATGCAGGTCAACACTGCATTATGATGTGAACAGGAACCACAGAAAACAATTGTTTTGCGCTGATATATGCAGATCAATACATCTTAATGAATATGGGGTGAAAAAGCCCCTAGTGTAACGCTGGGGGTTGTAGCTGCATGGAGTTTGTATGTTCTACCCAGGCCTGCATAGATTTCCTTTATCTGTCGACTGGTTCCCTGAAGCCTCTTCTGTAAGCCGTTCTGGCCAGCAGTCACAAGTACAGTACATCAATATCCCTGAACTGTATTTGAGGACCGCGACCCAGAATGGAGTACACTGGAACAAGGCGTGAGAACATGATTTTATTCCGCATCCCCTAGTATATCCAGCATTTAACCCTTGCAGTGCTGGAGGGGGGGCACGGCAACAGTAGTCCCCCCCCATTTTGGACTTGGGCTTTAAAAATACACACACACACACACACACAGATATTGTTTGGGGGTTCTAAGTAATTTTCTAGCAAAAAATACTGATTTTAACTTATAAGCAACAAGTGTCAGAAAAAGGTTTAGTTTTTAAGTGGTTAAAACGGACCTCATTTTACAGACCAAAGTATAGATTTTCATCCCTTTGATCTAAAAGAAAGAAGTGTTACAATGTTTCACTTTATCTCCCCTGAGCTATGTTGTGATAAACTTGGCAGGCTACCATTTTTTTTGACAGCTGTCAGCTTCAGCACAGAACTCTCTGCACTCAATCGAAGAAATGCTGTGTTAAGATTGAGAGGGGGGGGGGGGGAGAGAGAATTGCAGCATCGATTCTTTAAGGATCAATCATGCAGCTCTGATACATATACACTCCAGCACTTAGTAGCTGCAGTTTTTGTTTTTTTTAGGGTCGGTTCACACTAGGACGACTTGGGATCCGACTTGTAAGCCCTCAAGTCGCCCCAAGAAGAGATTTGCATTACAGTGAATGAGAGCGTCTTAATTGACACTACTGAAGTCGCTCCAACTTCAGAAAAGGTCCCTGTACTACTTCGATCCGACTTCTAGGCAACCTGTACTCATAGAAATCAATGGAAGTCGCCTCCAAGTCGGATCTCTATCTATAGTAAAGCGACTTCACAGGAAGTAGTAAAAAAAAAAAAAAAAATAATATGTCACCACTACACATGCTTCCCCCTCCCTCCCTCGAGTTGATGACCTCTGATTGGCCACAGGCAAATTCTGGGGGCCTGGGGGCGACTTGAAGTCGTGTTATAAGTCGCTCGAAGTCGCGTTGAAGTCGCGTTGCAAAGTCGTGTCGAAGTCGCGTTGCCCCTGTGTGAATCGAGCCCAAGGGTTCTTGTTCCTTTATTTTTACCTTGTGATCTTGTTCATAAGAAACTTCCTGTCCAACAGTGACAACGCTCACTACATGTACATCTTTGTAGGATCAGAGCTGTCTCCCCAGGCTGATATGCCAAGTTGAGCATGAGTCTTCAGAGCCCTGGTTCACACTGCCGGGACTTGTCATGTGACTTGAGAGTTCAAAGTCACATGACAAGTCATGCCCCATTAACTACAATGGAACCATTCTAATTGGTGCGACTCAAGTCACTCAGACTTAGAAAAAGGTTCCTGCACTACTTTTGGTGCGACGTCAATACGACTTGCATTGACTTCTGTTAAAAAAGGTCATATGCAAGCTGCAATGAAGTCACACACACGGATGTCAGATTCGAAGTCACAGCAGTGTGAACCCAAGAGCTTTTTCACACCAGCTAAAACGGGTGCGAACTGAAGTCAGATGTGTAGCGGCTGTGCCTTGTACTGTTACAACACAAGGAAATGTTTTCCTTTCATTTCCTTTTATTTTTTGTTTACTTCATTGAAACGTCACAAAATAACATTCCATTCATTTCTTTGCACCACAGCAGAGCAGTGACATGCGGCACAACGAGGTGTGAAAAAAATGCAGCCTGTCTGCATTTTTAACACAACGCACCATTATAGTGGAGAACCGGGAAAATTGAAAACTAGTTGAGCTGGTGCTGATCTGCACAGTTGCAGGCTTAGGGTGTCAGTCTCTAGCCCAAGTGAACAGCAAGCAGCCTAGAATGACAACTCTGCTCCTCCACTGATGTACAGTCGGTGAAAGTTGTCAATGTAGATCAGGAAAAGTCTTACTAACAGGATCACTAGGCAAAAATAAACAAAAAGCCTCAACTAATGTGGTGTGAATGAGCCCCTATTGTAAACGCTGGGGTTTGTAGCTGCATGGAGTTTGTATGTTCTACCCAGGCCTGCATAGATCTCCTGCATCTGTGCAACTGGTTCCCTGAAGCCTCTTCTGGCCAGCAGTCACAAGTACAGTACGTCAATCAAGTACTATTCAGGGCCATTAGCCCTTAGGTCACACAGAATAGCATGGCAATGGAAATCACATTGATTTCAATGGTGCCCATTCACATCAATGCAACTTTGGGGAAGGTACAGGTGCAATGGAACACAATTTTGTTCCCCACAGACAAAAAAAAAAAAAAAAAAAAAAAAAAAAGGAATTGCACCTGCACGCATGTTCAGTTTTGGTGCGTTTTTTCCCCTCTAACTAGTCTCATCCTCACAACAACATTTGTTGTCATGCTGAAAAGATGGAGGGAAGCCGACATTGATAATGAGGAGCTGATACGGCTGGAGCATGAACGCCCACTTCTGCATGACACCTATGACCCAAGATATAATGACCACTGCAGTGTGGGAGATTTGGTAATTTGGTGCAGTTACAGCGTGATGTTGGCCCATAGACTTTAATGGAAAAAATAAAAAGTGTAAAATGTATACCCATTCATTTTTGGCAGAGTTTTGCTTATAAAATCCAGTCTTCTTACAAAAAAAAAAAAAAAAAAAAAAAAACAAAAAAACAAAAAAACAAAAACACAGAAGAAATGCGTGACACTACAAAAACACACCAATAAACACATCATGCTGTGGCAGCACTACCATGAACCAAGGTTTAAAGCGGGTTGCTATTAAACCACTTGCTGACCACTCTATAGCGGTGTTACTGCTACAGGGCAGCAGCTCTGTGCCGTATCACATATTTATACACGTGATCTTGCACTTCTGGCCTGCAGGGAGCGTGTGCCGGAATCACAGCAGAAACCAATCTGCGGGCGCCGGGCACTCGATGTCCACTGCCACCCTCTGATCACCAGGCAGAGACTCAGAATGGAGCTCTGCCTATGTAAATGATCTTTTTTTCTGCCAGGGAGTAGTGATGGATTCCATGTTTCTTCAAAGCAGGGACTAAAATCCATCTCTTCCCCTAGTATACGCAGCACATTAAAAAAAAAAAAAAAAAAAAAAAAAAAAAAAACACTGGCTAGGTACACAGTTAAGCCTTTGATTGTCCTAGAGGTTTGACCCCTACTCAGCCAGTGTCATTAGTACAGTGACAGTGCATATTTTTAGCACTGATCACTGTATTAATGTCACTGTTTCCTACAAAGTGTCAGATTGTTCGACGCAATATCGCAGCCCCGCTATAAAAAAAAAAGTCACTGATCGCCACCCATTACTAGTATAAGAAAATAAATTTTAAAAAATTCCATAAATATAGGTTTACATAGTTTGTAGACGCTTATTGGGATTTTTGTACCAAAAACCATGTAGCAGAATACATACTGGCCTAAATTTATGAAAAAATTTAATGAAAAAAAAAATAAAAATAATTTTATTGGATGTTATATAGCAGAAAGTAACCCCCCTCCCCACCCTCTTAAAAATTTGTTTTTGTTTATAAAAAAAAAAAAAAATATGAATGCAGAGGTGATCAAATAACCAAAAGAAGGCTCTATTTGTGGAAAAAAAAGAAAAATGTTATTTGGGTAAAGCTTTGCATAACCGCGCAATTGTCAGCTGAAGTAACAGTGCCGTATTGCAAAAAATGGTCTGGTCATGGGGGGGGGGTTAGTCTTCCAGAGGTCAGTGAAAATTTTTGCCCAGACTTTAATCCCACTTTGAGCGATGAACCTGGGGTGTCACAAACATGAGAGGCACATACAAACTCCATGCAGACAAGTGCAGGGAGGGGTCAGATGGAAGGTGGGGGAGATCACCAGCAGGCTATGGTACAGGGTGATCCTCTAGGAGTTTACCATATGGCAGAGGGGCAGACATACCCGGGGTACATGGTACCAGTGCAGGCCAATCACAGTGCCAGGCTCACATCTGTTATGGTGCCCGCCCCTCCTCATTGGAGTACAGGCGAGCGGGAGAAGAGGGGGTGACAGGTGTGAAGACATGTCACGTGGCCGGACTGTCATGCACACTATACGTCCCAGCCATTATCTATAGGTAGGCGCGCGCCTGTCACGTGACCTCCCGGGCTAACAAATGGCCCATATCGGTCCGCCGCCTCACTAGCGCGCTCTTAACCCTTTTAGGACCTCAGCAGTGCCCAGCTGACGTCACAGGCGCGCACCGCTCTCAGCGTCCCAGTGCCCCCCACATACACACAGCACAGGAGAGGAGATACGGCCAAGCAGTCCGTGACAGCTGCCTACCATGTCTCCGCCTACCAGCGGGAACAATCCTCCATTCGGCCCTCTGCTATACAAAGCGCTCTTACCTGGCTCGTCAACGTGATTCATTTCCCGGCTTCTCTTCGAATCGAGCCGAGTCCTATTCCTCAGCGATCCTCTCTCCGCCATCTTGGCTCTTGGTTTTGAAATTAGGCCCGCCCCCTCCTGTGACGTTTCACCCAGTCTCCGCAGTCAAGAGATATGCTCCCGGGTCCTGGAACCGACCCGGCTGGTTTTGCGCATGCGCAGAGGCCCTCACTGCTGTTCTGGTTGCTGTCCTGATCGTGTCCTCTGCTCTGTATTGGCAGCTTCTTAGCTGGGTCATGTCATATCTATACTGGGTCACTATGCTCTCTACTCATTCTGAAATCTAGACCCACGCCAGGCCTCGTTCACACATTATGCAGTTTGTTTTTGATCCGTTTCTGCAGTGCGTTTTGGATCTTTTATGCTTTTATTTGTTTTTTTGGGCCAATTTTTGTTATTGGGCAGATTAAAAAACAGAAAATCGCTGTAAAATCACAGCAAAAAAAAAAAAAAAACTACATGCCTTTCTGCAGCTTTTCCATTGAAGTTTGTTGAACCAAATAATTTTACATCTAAAAAAGTCCCTGACCCTTTCCAGTAACGCATCAGTCTAGGTTCACATCTATGCAGTTGCACCAGGGTGGATATAAATCATTTTTTTTTTTTTTTTTTTAATTTAAATCTGATTTTTTTTTTTTTTAATCCAATTTATTTTAATAACATGCTTTTGGAGTAAAAATCTATCTAAAGATAGTTTTCTATTTAAGATACATTAATAATTGTGTTTATTCAGCATGACATGGAGCTTAGTTATGTAGCATGAGGCTGTATATTCTGCAATATTTGATTTTTTTTTTGTAAACTCATTCAATGAATCCAAGTTCTGCAAGCTGAGATAACATGCACTGCATTGATGCATTCACACAATTCACAGTAACCACAAGATAAACCAAAGTTCAGGAATATTCCTTTATCCCATTGTTTTGCAAATCTATGTACACTACAAACTGTATGATTGAATCGGTTCTGATATTGCTGTTTTACTAACCTGATGGCTTATTATTCTAATTAGGAAACCTTCATTTTGTTTGCAAATATTAAAGATTCTAACTACCAGCAAGAATGAGTCCTTACATTAAGCCCGGGTTCACACCTATGCGAATTAGATGAATTCCCCGCATCTAATTCACATAGCAGGAGAATGTGACTGGCTCCCTATGGAGCCGGTTTACATATCTCCGGGGCGGCTGCGGAGCGCACTGCACAAAAACACTGTGCGTCTTTGGCTCCGTTTCAGGGCCAAATTCAGGCATAGAATCGGCCCTGATTCGTCCCTGAAATGGGGAACAGGGACGCACAGCGCTCCTGTGCGATCCGCAGCCCGTTATAGTGTGAACCCGGGCTTAAAGAGCACCTGTCATTTCAGATCCATCATGGCAGCGTCTGTTAGCTGGCATCTACTCACCTGCTGCCGCCACGTCCCTCACCTTGTTGTGTCACTGCCGCATCACCAGGCGTCCCATTAAAGTGAATGAGACTGTTGGTGAGTCAACAGCGGGTCAGAGGAGGAGTTGCTGCAGGACAGATGGCAGTTGCTCTTTAAAAATTAGGATTTAAATCGAGTTGATTTAAATCAAGCCTTTTTACTAGTGATTTAAATCGACCTGATTTAAATCAAATCCACCTGTGTTGCAGGTGATGCATTTTTCAGGCACGTTTTGCGGTTCGTTTTGCATTTTAAAACCCGTTGCGTTATATAAGAACTGTCAGACACCGGAGCCGACAGAACGGCAGGAGCCAGCGTCAGAGGAGTAGCGTTTTTTTTTTATATGCAGCAGGGGGAACATGGGGGGGCAGAGAAAGAAGACCTCGGCAGGGGAAGCTAAGAAAGAAGACATCGGCGGAGAAAGAACAAATCAGCGGAGGAAGTGGAGAAAGAAGAAATCAGTGGAGCTACGACGGGAGACCTTCTTTATTTTCAATAAAGGACTTGCCAAAAACCGGCTCTTGTTTTTTGTAACACTACACTGCTTTTTTTTTGGTGAGTGGGTAGGGGTACAACCAGGGTCAGCAGCTTGTCGATCGTGATCTACCAGTAGATTGCGGACAGGTGACTGGTGGATCTCGGTCTGGTCTTGCTGACCTGCCATTCCTGGGCATTACAGTGCAATGCAGAGGGACTACTTGTAAAGTTGTAGCTGTAGTAGGGAGAAATAGCCGCATAAGCCGATGCCTCCTCTGTAGTGCTGACTCCTGTCCCATGCGGAGTGGTACCAACTGCACTCCACCTCTTATCCCGGCTAGAGGTCTCCAGAGAGATGCCAGCAGCAGGAAAGAAGAGATCTTTAGGTCAGTGTGAAGCAATACACTGGGCATATTAGTATAGGGCTGCTTTCACCCTGATGTGCTGCGGTTTACCCACACTGTGGGTGCAGTGCAGTGTACATGCAGCTTTCCTGCGGGTTCTGCACTTAGCCATAGATTTTTATTATATCCTGCTGTTTTACCACCCCCAACTTTACGTGTGGGTGCCGCTGCTGAATGCAACTAAGGGCTCATTTACAAGTTCAGCACAAGTGCTGCTGCTCTGAAAAGTGATTAAAGTGTATGTTGATAGGTGGTGAGGAAGCAATATGTTGCCCTTTCACCACCTCATTTAAACCCATGATTGCTGTGCAATGCACGCGTTTGCGAAAATGGTAGTATTGCAATTAGAGGTCTAAATCAGGTGTGAGGAGGTGACACTGTGCCCAGTGATCTTTGACTTCTCCCTTGTTCAGGTAGATCTCCACCTCTTTAAGGTTGCCTACCCTGGGTTACAATGTACCCCATACTCATTCACATGGGGGGGCGGGATTGGGGGCCCCCTTTTTTTAAAGGGGTCTTCCAGATTCTGATAAGCCCCCTGCACGCAGACCCCCACAACCACCGGCCTGGATTGTGGGGAAGAGGCCCTTGTCCCTATCAACATGGGGGCAAGATGCTTGTCCCTTTCCTGACCTGCCGGGCTGCATGCTCTGATAAGGGTCTGGTATAGATTTTTTTTGGGGGGGGGACCCCATGCCATTTTTTTTTTCTTATTTTGGCATGGGGGTCCCCTGCAAATCCATACCAGACCCAAAGGGCCTGGTATGCATTGGGGGGGGGGGGCACGCCAATTTTTTCTCACATTTTTTAGCCGACAATTCTTTTTTTTTTTACTGTTGATGACTCATCAGTTGTCAAGGATGCGGCGGCCGGATTCCTGGCCTGCTCCTTCGCAACTAGCTATATACAGTGTTTTTAAAGCAGAAATTAAAAAAAAAAGTGTCACGGAAGGTCCCACACTCCGCTTCAGTGCTTCCGTCAGTATACCACTTCCTTGTAGTCTGGATACAGATATCAGATATTCCAAATGCTCCCAAGCACAAAACAAGGCGACACTTGCTTAGATGCTAACATGGACTATTTTTTTATTTGCGATCTTACACAAATTTATACAGCAAGATGACTAAAAGCTAACCTAATTAACATGAGCTAATTATCTAATCCTTTATACAGCCTAGGTGACTGAGACATGACCTTTTGCCCAGACTTGTGGTCACCGAGATTCACACAGTAACACAAACAACAATGGGTGAAAAGACTCTTAGAGCCACACTAGACTTATTTACAATATACACATTATAGCAGACAACAGACAGGTAGCTGGAATTGATGACATTAGCATTTAACAGTAGGAGTCCCAACGGTATGAATCAGTCACTATTCTAATATGGCATATAAAGGGTTCCCAGAGTCTCGTGTCTTGGGGGGACCAAAAGTAACACCAACTCCAGGGTCCCCAGGCATACAGCTCACAGAGAGCACCATTCCCCCAAATGCCAGGGCCCATAATCGGTGGGCAAGAGGCTTGTGTTCAGTTCCCTCCAATAGCCTCTGTCCCGGGTGAGTCTGTCACATTTCTCCCCCATCAAAGGTTGACTGACAAGATCCCAGACCTCCACCTGGTCTGGACATGCATTAGTCAGGCAGAGTGAACTCACATAATCTTCCCGCATGATCTCCTTTCTTGGCTGCAAGGAATGGTTGACGTCAGTAGGTGTGCGGCAGAGGTCATTTACTCTTTGTCTGGCTGCCAGCGCTTCAGCTGGGTGGTTTTTAACATTCCTGGCCTCAGTCTGCTGCTGGGCAGAGGGGCCGATCACCCCAGTTTCCTGAAGCTGTAGAGAGACACTGGGTGCTAGGCAGAGGCCAGCGGTGCTCTGCCCTGTTTCCAGCGATTCAGCTGGGAGTAGCAGCTCCACTACATCAGCTTGTCGTCAGAGAGAGGGGCCAACTGCCCTGGCTCCCTGGATCTCCACAGTTGTTGCCGGTGCTGGGCAGAGGATGGTAGCACTCTGCCCTGTTGCCAGCACTTCTGCTGGGGACTTCACACCCTCTGCTCCGGTTAACCGTTGGGGCAGGAGGCTGGATTCCTCCACTCCCAAACTGTGTAGCTGCCATTGGGGAGGTAAGTCAGCTGCTTCCTGTTCCATTCCCTCATCTGGCTGCTGGGATGACATGTCTGTGGTACTGTCTCCCAGGTGCACGGATCTTTGCTGGGGAGGAAAGGCCGCTTCCTCCACCCTGGCCAACTGTTGGGGAGGGACAACAAACACCTCCTCTCCCTTCTCCCCCTGTATCTGCTGCTGGGAAGTGATTGCCACCTTCTCACCCTGAGCCTCCGAAACTGCCACAGGTGTGGGGCAGAGGTCTTGGACCCTCTGTCCGGTTGCCAGCACTTCTGCTGGGGGTTTGCTAGGTGGTTCCTCCTCTACAGAAACATCTATTAAATCCCCAGTCTCTGGAATTACAAAAAGTGTGGGGCAGAGGTCTTGGACCCTCTGTTCAGTTACCAGATCTTCAGCTGGAGGCTCATCAGGTTGTTCTTCCTCAGCAGAAATGTCTATTAAATCCCCTACCTCTATAACTGGTGTCTGGGGATAGAGGTTCACCATCTCCTGTCCATGGAACCCAGAAGGTGCTATCAGTGCTGGGCAGAGGTTAGCAGAGCTCTGCCTGTTGTCAGCATTTCAGGTTTGGGGACGGCAATCTTCAGATTTTCCACTGCTGATTCTCTGGCATGCTGCTGAACGTGTTCTAGCAGTTTCCTGTATGCCCTTTCCAGATGCTGTTCCTTTCTTAGCAAATGGTCCAGATCAGGTTTGAGCTCTGAGACCCTTGCAAGACCGAGCATAGCCTCTCTATATTCTCGCAGGTCCTCAAGGTCAGGTTCTCCTTCATCGCCAAACACAAAATGATCTGTAAGGCTCTCCCACAGCAATCCAGGGCCTCCAAAGTCATATCCCTCCAGAGAGCATTCTGTTGTCTCCCCTAAATATCCCTGCTCTGCGCGCCATTGCAGAGCCCGATAATGATTGTCCAGCTCTATCTCCTGATGGACCAGCATGTCCAACTCAGTCACCCATTGCTTCTAGGGCCACTCTCCCAGGAATGCCATCCGCAATGCCCGTTGGTCACTGGCCCGTTGCTCTTGGGTCGGAAAGCACTTGCCCTGTTTTATACCAGCAAGCTGGAGGGCTCCAATCCAGAGCTCCACCTGAATTTGCTGCCTAAGCTCCAGGTATTCATCCTCAGACACAGTCCTGGTGTATGTCGAAAGGATGATCCGCAGCAGCCCCGGGAACTCTGATGCCAGGTCCATATCTCCGCTGGGGTGACTGAAGTCTGCTATCCTGATCTTGGATCCAGGTGGAGGTTTAGATTTCCCAGACTGAAAGAAGCTTCCCGCTGCTTGCCACCAATGTCACGGAACGTCCCACACTCCGCTTGAATGCGTCCGTCAGTATACCACTTCCTTGTAGTCTGGATACAGATATCAGATATTCCAAATGCTCCCAAGCACAAAACAAGGCAACGCTTGCTTAGATGCTAACATGGACTATTTTTTTTATCTGAGATCTCACACAAATTTATACATCAGGATGACTAAAAGCTAACCTAATTAACATAAGCTAATTATCTAATCCTTTATACAGGCTAGGTGACTGAGACATGACCTTTTGCTTAGACTTGTGGTCACCGAGCTTCACACAGTAACAGAGTTAATTAACACAAACAACAATGGGTGAAAAGACTCTTAGAGCCACACTAGACTTATTTACAATAGACACATTATAGCAGACAACAGACAGGTAGCTGGAAATGATGACATTAGCATTTAACAATAGGAGTCCCAACGGTATGAATCAGTCACTTTTCTAATATGGCATATAAAGGGTTCCCAGAGTCTAATGTCTTGGGGGGACATGGAGCTGAATCCAAAGTAACACCAACCCCAGGGTCCCCAGGCATACAGCTCAGAGAGAGCACCATTCCCCCAAATGCCAGGGCCCATAATCGGTGGGCAAGAGGCTTGCGTTCAGTCCCCTCCAATAGCTTGTGTCCCGGGTGAGTCTGTCACAAAAAGCCTCAAAAGTGCAACACTTGTGTTTATGGTGTGACTCCATTGAAGTCTATTACACGCAAAACGAAATCTGCTGCGGGAAAAAGAGTCCCCAACCCTTTCCAAAAACGCAGCGGCTGAAAAAGATGTGAATGTGTACCATAGGAAACCATGTCAAATGGACTGTAGTGCATTTCTGGAAAATGCACAAAAAAGCGCATAGGTGTGAGCGTGTCCCATCCGCGTTGCCCCCCACCCCCACTCTCTCCTCATTGGCTCACTGGCTGTGATTGAAAATTGTCTCCCGCTGCTGTGTCTCAGCCAATGAGGAGAGAGAGAGACAAGGGACAGCCGAGGCTCCCGTGTACATCATTAGAGCGAGAGGGGGCTCAGGTATTAGGGGGACCCTAATACTCACCTGAGCCCCCTCTCATGCATTTTGTGCACGAAGGTAAGAAAAACCTTCATCCTTTATAACCACTTTCATTTTGTATAGATGCACTGCACACCTTTTTGATAAAATGATAAAAGTGTTTTTTGATTTAAACGCTGTACAAATTCAGAGAGACAAGTGAGCCGGTTATTGCACGGTATACTGTATGTTTGCTTTAACCTTTTAGGTAGAAATAACTGGTTTAGCTAACTTTGTGTTTGTTATCTGAAAAAGCAATGTCTCTGTGTTGGAAAAAAGTATGTAATAGCTTATTATCTCCTGGAGAGCTGAGTTCTATAAATAGAAGTATCAGGAGTGCGGGTCTTTTGTAAGTCTGGCATGACCTGTTTGTGTTCCTGTGTGTCTAGATCAGGGGACTTTTAGGTTCAATATGTTGTTACAGAAAAAAGGTAAGACCCCTTTCACACTGGGGCGGTTTGCAGGCATTATTGCGCTAAAAATAGCGCCTGCAAACCGCCCCAAAACAGCCTCCGCTGTTTGTTCAGTGTGAAAGCCCGAGGGCTTTCACACTAAAGCGGTGCGCTGGCAGGAGAAGAAAAAATCTCCTGTCAGCTGCATCTTTGGAGCGGTGAAGGAGCGGTGTATTCACCTCTCCTAAACCGCTCCTGCCCATTGAAATCAATGGGACAGCGTGGCTATACCGCGGTAATACCGCGGCTATAGCCGCGCTATACGAGGGGTTTTAACCCTTTTTCGTCTGCCAGCGGGGGGTTAAAACCGCACCGCTAGCGGCCGAATACTGCGGTAAAACAGCACTAAAAATAGCGTTGTTTTGCCGCCGACGCCCCTTACCGCCCCAGTGTGAAAGGGGCCTTAAGACAAGGCCAGGTGCCTGACAGCAGGCGTTCCGGTCCACCAAATCAAAACATATATTTATAAAGAGAAAATATAGTGCATTCCATTGCATGTGCTTAGGTAACTTGAAGTTGTGTCTTTGAGGTCAACTTTCAAAAATATGGCTGACATTTGTTTTAGTGCTATTTCTCTTGGTCTGGACGCCCTTTTGGGAGCCTGCTGCGTCCAGAGATCGAGGAAATCATTGAATTAATATTAGAGCGTATATGATTGTCAAGGTTATAATGGTGAGGCGTTCCCAAATCTCCAGGGAGAGAGGGAAACACATATTAAAAAATCAGAATACAAATGATTTCTTGGCGTGACCAAGAGTGGCCTACAGGAACAAGCCAGGGAAGGCTTAAGGCGATAGTAAGAGAAGAGAACTTAGAAAAGAAAGGTTGTGGGGGTATAGGATGGGGGGGGGGGGTAGAGAGACAGCGAGCCTCAACCTACTGATGGTGTCACTTTCCTGGGTATATGGGTATGAGTATGGGGGGATTTGGATTCTTAGGTAGTATTCATTGCTGAGAGTCTATGTTTTAGTTTGTCTGAAGCAGAGTAATGCCTCCAGATGCTCCAGGTAAAGGAGAACTTAGCTTGTTTAGCTAATGCTTTGGCTTGCATTTCCTCCATAAGCATTATATTGTTTATTTCGCCCACCCATTCTATAAGGGATGGGGGGGTGGTGGTTTTCCAGTGTCTGGGGATTAATTGTCGTCCTGCACTAAGGAAAAATTTTAAGAGCTTGTTCTTTTGCGATTTGATTGTGCCAGGTAATATAGAGAGAAGGGCAATGGAGGGAGAGGGTGTGAGCAGCTTATCGTATATTTCTGCATAGATCTGAAAAATTTGTGTCCAAAATGGGAGGAGCACCTCGCATTCCTACCAGATGTAAGTGTATGTACCCTTCGCTGAATTACATCTCCAACAGATGTCGGTGGTTGATGGAAACATCCTGAGGGTAGTTGGCACTCGATACCACCTAGACATTAGTTTGTAGTTTTTTTCCTGAGTGTAGCTCGAGATAGCTGATTTGTGGGTAAAGAGTAAAGCTTTACCCCACTCTGCCTCTGTTATGTCTCTCCCGGGTTCCTCCGGTTTTAGTATATTTGGGTAGGGACCCTTGAGTGTGGTCCAGAATCAGTTTGTATATCAGTGATAAAGTGTGGTGGGGAGTTTCTGAAAGTGTGCATAATTGTTCAAAACCAGTCAAGGGCCTGTGGATCTGTTTGGAGTCGTGGAGTCTTTTACAGTAGGAAGTTAGGTGTAAACGTGTAAGCCATGTTACCTTGGAAGATGTATTAGTTTGATTGGTAACGAAGGTACCTAGGGTGCTATTAACGAATTGTCGGGCTGTGGGCCAGGAGGTTCTATTATAGTCGTCCATAGTATGGGTGGAGTTGCCTTCAGGGAATGCTGGGTTATCGAATAGAGGGGTGAGAGGACTCGGTTCAGATGAAAGTGAGTAGCTCTGCTTTCTACAATACCAGATTGCCAAAGCATCTGTTGTGAGAGGAGACAGCCTTGCTAGTGATTTGTAAGTCTGACCAGAGGAGTGCTCGAAGATCAATCGAGGACAAGTCTTGCTCTACTAGGGTGGAGGCCTTGATCAGAGGGCGAGGGAACCACTCAAGGACACGGGAGAGCACTGCTGAAGTGTGATAAAGTTAAAAATCTGGTAGGCCTGTCCCGCCTTTGATGGTGGGGGAGCATAAAAGTTTATGTTTCAACCTTGGGTGGTTCCCCCGCCATACAAATCGAATAGCCATAGATCGAAGGGTGCGAAAGAATGCTGCGGGGAGAGCAATCGGGAGGGCCTGATAAAAATAAAGTAGTTTGGAGAGAATGTCCATTTTTAATGCATTCATACGACCAAACCAGGACATTGGTAGGTCCATACGGTCTTCAGTAAGGCGTCTAAGTTTCGTGAGTAGTGGGCTGAAGTTCAGGTTGTATATAACTGATGTTTGCTTTGGAATGGCTGTTCCTAGGTACAATATGGAGTTGGTCTGCCACTGAAAGGAAAAGTTGGATTTAAAGGAGGAGAGAGTGGCTTGCGGCAAAGAGAGATTTAATGCCTCTGTTTTAGTGATGTTTAGCTTGTAATTGCTAAAATATCCAAACCGGTCTATCTCGGCTAATATAGATGGTATGCTGATGTGCGGTTGAGTTACATAAAGGAGTAGGTCGTCCGCGTATAGGGAGAGTTTACAGTGTGAGGTGGGAGTTTGTATACCGTGTATGTTAGGGTTAGCTCTAATAGCTTGGGCCAAATGTTCAATTACCAGGGCGAACAGGAGTGGGGAGAGTGGGCAGCCCTGTCTGGTGCCATTGGTGATTGTGAGTTTTTCCGATTGGGTACCGTTTACCAAGATGTTAGCCAAGGGTTTGGAATACAGGAACATGATTCGTGATAGCATTTTTGGACCTAATCCTAGCTGAGAGAGGGTGGCATGGAGAAAGGGCCAACTGACCCGATCAAAGGCATTTTCTGTATCACATGGGAGAAGGCAGGTCGGTATATGATTGCGTTGGGCGTATGCTATGAGGTGTATGATTTTGGTTGTGTTGTCCCTGGCTTCACGTCCAGGGACAAAGCCCACCTGACCTTTATGGATTATCTTGGGCAGCAAGAGAGAAAGGCGATTCGCTAATATCTTTGCATACAGTTTTAAATCTGTATTCAAAAGGGAGATTTTTCTGTAATTGGGGCATAGGGAGGGGTCCTTACCTGGTTTGGGGATAACTGCTATTTGGGCTTGAAGTAAAGTGGAGGAGGGAGCCAGACTTCCAATCTATGTCAGTAAATGCTTTTGCTATCAGGGAACTTTTAGTCCAACAACTATTTACCAGTGTGCTGGTGAATTTTTGAGATGTTCACTTTCATTTCTTTATCTCTGTGACAACAAAAATAAAACAGCCAGCAATACATGAGGTTTGGTCTTTAGCAAGTATGCATCTACACCTATATGAAATAAATATTCAGCACTGTACTTTGTATATATTAAAGTGTTTCAATAAGGAACTTTAGTCAGAAAATTAAGTCCTGTTAGATCACTTCAGGCTGGCCCCTTTTGCAGGTATAGCTATGTAAAACATTAAATAAAAGGTGCCTATACTGTTTAACCACTTGCTTACTGGGCACCTAAACCCCCCTCCTGCCCAGACCAATTTTCAGCTTTTAGCGCTGTCACTCTTTGAATGGCAATTGCGCGGTCATACAACACTGTACCCAAATGCTAGGTGGTACTGATGAGGCACTGATTGGCACCACTGGTGGGCATTGATAGGTGGCACTTGTGGGCACTGATAGGTGGCACTGATTGCTGGCAATTACATACTGTGGGCACTGATTCGTGGCACTGTGGGCACTGATTCGTGGCACTGGCAGGCGGTACTGGTGGGCACATATGAGACTCTTCCTTCCTCTTCCTCTTCAGGTCTGATGTCCCTTCAAACAGAAACCGGTGATCGGCTTTTTTTCTCCTCACACTGTCAGCGTGAGAAGGGAAAAAAAAAGATTACCGATCTCCTGTTTACAGCATGTGATCAGCTGTCATTGGCTGACAGCTGATCACGTGGTAAGGGGCCGGGATTGGCCCCTTACTCGGATCTGTGATCACCCAAGTCTCATTGACTTGGGTGATCACAGCGCGCGCTCCATGCGCCCTTCAGGGAGGCGTGGCGAGCCTGCAAAGGGTAGGACTTCAATAGACGTACTCCCGGCAAAGCAGATCCGTGCTGCAGCCGTAATTCGGCTATAGTGTGGATCTGAAGCGGTTAAGTTGTTCCCTATTTTGCTCAGTTGCTCCCTATTTTTCGTCACTATGCTGAAAATGTAGAGGCCGATCTGCTGACAGCTTAAAGATTTACTGCTGCTCATGGGCTCTGGGCTACAGAAAAATGGCAGCCTCTAAGAAGAAGAAACAGGCTTGTCTTTTTAACTTTGAACCTATTAAAAAATTATTTTTTAATTAATATTACTTCTTTTTGTGGATCCTCCTGCACCATTAAAATCCCTTGCTTTTCCCTACTTTTACTCCTGCACCATTAAAATCCCTTGCTTTTCCCTACTTTTACTCATTTTTTCTTTAGGGATGTGGTGCCATTCACACTGGGTGTTTCACCATTAATCTGGACCAAACTTTTTGTTGAATGCTTCAGGCAATTTACAGCACAAACTAATTTTGATAGCATAATTATTCATGTGGTATGTCTATTCATTGCTAAAGCACTTTTTTTTTCTCAGGTTGTAATGGGTACAGTTCCGCTTTAAACTCCAGTGTTGCCATATGCTATGTTGCTTTTCAACCTTTTCAATAAAGGCACTTCTCTGTCATCATATATGTTTAATACCAGGATGAAACACTCACCAGACCCAGTGACACCTACAATGTAACAGAGGTCTATCTTTGTATCTATCACTGTCTGAGTATACCACTCCCACACCTCTGTGCCCACTACAGGTAAGGGTGGGTTCCTCCAAAGTCCTGGTTCCACAGACTGTGGAAAATTTTGCATTTAATTTAGAAAACAAGGTCCCAGAGTCTGGAGGAAGAGTGGAGAGGAATATAATCCAAGTTGCATGAGGTCCAATGTGAGGTTTCCACAGTCAGTGATGATTTGGGGAGCAATGTCATCTGCTGGTGTTGGTCCACTGGGTTTTATCAAGTCCAAAGTCAGCGCAGCCCTCTACCAGAAAATTCTAGAGCACTTCATGCTTCCCCCTGCTGACCAGCTTTATGGAGATGCTGATTTCATTTTCCAGCAGGACTGGGTACCTGCCCACACTGCCAAAAGTACCAATACCTGGTTTAATGATCATGGTATCATTGTGCTTGATATGCCAGCAAACTCGCCTGACCTAAACCCCAAAGAGAATCTGGGGTATTGTCCATAGGAAGATGAGAGGCACCAGACCCAACAATGCAGATGAGCTGAAAGCCACTATCAAAACAACCTGTGCTTCCAAAACACCTCAGCAGCGCCACAGGCTAATCACCTCTATGCCACGCCACATTGATGCAGTAATTAATGCAAAAAGGGCCCCGACCAAGTATTGAGTGCATACTATACTGTACATACTTTTCAGTAAGCCAACATTTCTGTATTAAAAATCCTTTTTTTATTGGTCTTATGTAATATTCTAATTTTCTGAGATACTGAATTTTGGGTTTTCACTAGCTGTAAGCCATAATACTCAAAATTAAAAGAAAGAAATGCTTGAAATCTATCACTCTTTGTGTAAAGCATATACTGTATATAAAATATATGAGTTTCACTTTTTGAATTGAATTACTGAAATAAATAGACTTTTTTATGAGATGCACCTGTATAATACCTCTGTAGCTAATGGGCCTCTATTCACTTGGAGCTGCTTCCTCCTCCTACGGACATCTATATCAGTTTAGGCAGGGTGAAATGTGTTGGTTCTAGTGAGTTATCAGCTGGCCCAGGTGGGGAAGGATTAATATTTGTAAGCTCAGTTCCCCAGCTTTTGGTCCCAGCCAGTCCACCTGTGCTATAAAATGGGGGAAGGCCGTGGTCCAGAGCCCTTTTGTGGTTGGAGGTACTGGGACTTCTTGCAGTCCACTGAGGACACCGGAACTTTTAAAGACGTCCAAGCCATATAGAATGCCAAAATGGACTGTCATCTCATGGAGGTATACCTGGACAAGGATGTTGTTCATATTCCAAAAACACACAACAAAACAAGTTTAGCGCTGTCCCCACTATACCTATTCCAACAGTGAACAGTCTGTATATATATATATATATATATATATATATATATATATATATATATATATATATATCTATCTATCTATCTATCTATCTATCTATCTATCTATCTATCTATCTATCTATCTATCTATCTATCTATATATATATATATATATATATATATATATATATATATATATATGTTGTTCATATTGAACTGTTCTGCTGCATCTTGCTCAGTAAAGTTTCATTAACCGCTCTGAGCCTGGTCTGAAGATATTCAAGGGGTGCATGTTGGTTCTGGCGTATCAAAAGACCAGGGTCTGTAAAGAACTACTGGGTATGAATTAGCATCACTATAAAGGATTTACAAGGAAGAGGAGTGTAGTTGCTAAGTGTAACCAAGTACAAGTTCAAGACACAAGGCACCCAATCGTTAGGCATGGTACCTGGTAAAGCGTCAGGTTCTCTGGTAGTGAGGAGGTCATTCTCTGGCTTACTCTCTAGCGGTTAGTATTCAGCAGCAACCAGATCTGAACTTGCGTTACGGAGACCCATGACCTGGTCACAAGATATGGGAAGTGAAGAGTTAACAAGTGCACGCATGAAGTCCAGGTTCGGTGCATGGCGGCATTCTGCTCATGGGAGTGAGGTAACAGAGGTACACCAGACTGGTAGATTGGGCGCAGGCTCAGCACATCCCTCCTAATGCAAACATACATCAAGTTACAGTGTGTAGTGACACAGGACAAGAAACTTTTCAGAAGAACACTGCACTTTATTACTGCACAAAGCAAAAGCTCATCTCTACGTCAGGGAACTGCCTTAAGGTTAGATTCTTTACATGACCGCAATCGCCGCCTGGTCCCCGTCCCTGAGTGCAGTGCGAGTATACCCTGCCCACACCTACTCTAAGGCTTCATCCACACAGGGGTACTAAAGCATACATCTGTGTGAGGGCTGTGTTTGCCCACATGGGATGCACAGGTGTTTCATGCATCACTGTACAGGCAGTCCCATTCAAGTCAAATGGAACACGCAGGCTGCACAGATACAGATGCTGCTCCAAATTTGAAATCTGTGTGAGTGTGGCTGTGTGTCCCTGAACACAGTGAGAGTTTAGGAACATGCACCAGCACAGATGTCAAATTAGGAGCAGTGGCTGTGTCCATGAAGCCGCTGCATTCCAATTGACATGAATGGGACTGCGTCATGCCTTACGTGGAGCATCCCAAGCAGGCAAACACGGCCCTCGCAGCTTTGGTACACCTGTGTGGATGAAGCCTAAATACATTTTTGGAGTATATTGGCTTACATTGTGGGTTATGTCACATGAATGATATATAAGGAATATTGTTATGACACAGGTCCATAGTTTGTAATAAAAAGTGTTTGCTAAAATTATTTATCAACCTGTGTGTGGCAGTGGCAGTGGCTGTGTAAACAGCTTCAGCAAAGATCCAAATGCACTCAATAAAGTCTGACTATTCTTTTATTATAATGTTGTTTAAATGTATAACGCTATTTTCTTCCATAACTCTGCAGAGAGCAAGAACAATAACATAGGAGGGTAGTACCATAATACCATTCATACATTTTGTAGCACTAAATCTGCAGGAGCCGTTGGATAGGATGAGCCCTCTCAGCCTTTTCCTCAACCTTCTCAGGATTCTCAACCTCTCTGACTCACCTGGTTGAATGCAGACATTATATACAGCACCACAAATCTCACTGAAAGAATGCATACCAAGTGAAAATGTTATACCAGAGAAATAGGCACAAACCAAATAGTGCAAGTAATTAGATATATTGAAAATTGATTGAACTGGTAACCAGGCAAACATAAGATATGTCAGGATGAATAAAAATCAATGATTTATAACAAAAAAAAAAAAAAATCTGATTTTTTTCATTTAAATCAGATTTTTTTTTTATTTAAATCAATTTTTTTTAATCAAATTTATTTTAATAAAATGCTTTTGGAGTAAAAATCTATCTAAAGATAGTTTTCTATTTAGGCTACATTAGTTTATTCAGCATGAAATGGAGCATAGTTATGTAGCATGGGGCTGTATATTCTGCAATATTTACATTTTTGGTAAACTCATTTAATGAATCAAAGCTCTGCAAGCTGAGATAGCATGCAATGCATTGATGCATTCACAAAATTTCACAATGACCATGAGATAAAACAAAGTTCAGGAATATTTGTTTATCCCATGGTTTTGCAAATCTATGTACACTACAAACAGGATAATTGAATCGGTTCTGATATCGCTGTTTTACTAACCTGGCAGCTTATTCTTCTAAACAGAATCTTTATTATTTGCAAACAAAATGAAGGTTTTCTAACTACCAGCAAGAATAAGTGTTTATATTTAAAGAGCACCTATCCCATCATGGCAGCGCCTGTTAGCGGGCATCCACTCACCTGCTGCTGCCATGTTAAAGTGAATGGGAATGTGAGACAACAGCGGGTCAGAGGAGGAGCCGCTGTGGGACAGAGATGACAGTTGCTCTTTAAAAATTATGATTTAAATTGAGTTGGTTTAAATCAAATCCACCCTGAGATAGATTGAACATAATATTGGCATTAACTAACATACAAGGTATTTGCAGGCAAAATGTCGAGCAAGGTTTGGAATTTAACCTCCTGATCAGCATAAACAGTAACAACACTACCTGAAGGACAACTGGACCAGCAGTAAATGGCATCTGAACCACCAACAGTATGGGCTATACTGCTAACGTGCATTGATGGTGGCTATGCTCGGCCTAAAATGATCGGAAAGGCACAGACCATATGTACTGTGGATGATAAAACTAAAAGAACTAAGGGCAAATGCAGAATGATAAACAAGGGGGGAAATATCTAATAGGGCTCCTCTGCCGGCTATCGTTGGTGCCCTTTAAGAATGGTGTTATTGATGAAAGTCTCTTTAGGAACCTGCAGGCAGTGAAATGTATTAGGTGCTGGCCTAATTGAATATTGTGTTTATGGTGGCAGTTCAATATTCCCACAGTTCAAGCTTAGAGAAGATGTAGTATGGCATTAACAACAAGGTACTGATTTTATTCAAGCACAGTATAATTCTAATGCATAGATGTCCTGCTCTCAGCAGCTCTGTGTATGCAAAAAATGTGAGCTTGTAGCCCTCTCAACCACTCCGAGAACATGGCAATAGGCTCTTGCAGTGGAAGGGGCCCCCTTCAGCTCTACTCTGTTGAAGCTGGTGTCCGGCGGTCTGTAGCAAAGAACCCGGTGGATGCTCAGGTCTCCTGGCAGCAATGTGGAAGGAAACTATGATGCAAGTTAGGCTGCTGGATATCTGATCCCGACCAGCTTGGCCTTCCTTCAGACAAGGATCTGACTGCTGCGTCTGCTTGGACTCCCATGGTGCCAAGAGAGTGGGCTTTCCCAGGCAATTGTATTTAAATCCCTCTTGGCCCTCCTGTGCCCAAGAGCAAGTTGGTATCTGTGGTACTGAAAGTCAGTTGCTCCTTTACATGGCCATCAGTATGGACTACACCTCCCCAATTTCCTAGCTCTCTGCATTAAGGTCTTTGGCTAACTTAACTCTGGATCTCCCCCTCCTGGCTGGAGGATAACAGTGCAGGATAACATCAATATTTCAGTGAAGGGAAAACAAACTGCTTTCTTATACACACTACTATAGTCCAGAACATTGGCTATAGTCAAGAAAAGACTGAGCTGCTGCTGGCTGAAAAGATCCCTGCCTTAGCTGACTACAATCAGGTGAGAACCTAGAGAAGCAAAGAGACCAAGAACCTTCTCCCTGGGAGGTTGTGAAGTGTGATTTAGAAGCCTGGTGAGATCAGACGGTGCTGGAGAGTGCTCCTACTGCTTGTGAGGAAGGAAAAGAGGCACTGTCTCAGCAGGATTGAAAGAGAGATATCACAGCGATTCCTATCCTTGTCTGAGGACTTGATTTGAATCAAAGCTTGTGTCCAGAGACCAGTTGGGAGGTGGGGGGTGCACCTTGGGTCTGGTAGGAGACTAACATTGCACAAGTTAATCTGTTGTCTGCTAGGAGCTGTTGCGCTTTCTTCAAGGGCCCCAACTTTGCTGGTTCAACGGTTTCTTTTTTTTTTTCATCAATCGCTGGCCAGTGGAATAAAACTGGAACTGTTATAGCAAGCTAGGACTGTTTTATATACTGTTGGTAGGTAAATGCAGTTCAGTTCTGTTAATTACTGTTAGTCAGAATACTGCAGGTGTTTAAGCATATCTGTCACTGTAACATTATTGTCTTATTGATTGTTTGTAACAAATTCTTTGAACTATCTCAAGGTGTGTCGGTAAGTGCTGGGTGAGCAAGTAGCGTCATCTTCAGGTATGCAGAGAAATCACAAAACAACTCGGCAGCTCCTCTGGGGATAGCGCTACATTAATGTTGTGTTTAACGCACCCATGCATTAACCTACTGTATATTAAGGCAGCCCATTCATTTAAATGGGCTACCTACAGTGGCGTCAGGAGGGGGGCTAAGCGGGGCTATAGCCCTGAGTGGACCCCCAAAAAGCCCTGGGTCTCGGCATTCATAATGAGAATTATTAGCCCCGATGGTTTACACAGAGAGCGGAGGGATTAATCTCCCACTTACCCGGAGCGGCCAAGTGACATACAAAGTCCCACCTCCTGGACCTGACTCCTTTGAAGGAAAGCACACTGATCCAATGCTGGGACTTGTGACGTCCATCATAGGAGTTGGGTCCAGGAGGTGGGAGTGACACTGTGTCCACGCCGGGTGGGAGATCTCCGCTCTCGCTCTGTGTAAACCGGGGGCGGGCGGCTCTCATATCCTGGCTGCAGTGCTGTCTGATCATGCATGGGCGCACACTACAGGTAAGGCTGAGCTGGTGCCTGGCAAATATGAATCAATAGCATTGGCAAGATATTACCAGAATCAGCAATTTGTTATCTGTAATCCATGAAAGTTAAAAACATACCAGGCGGCAGGGCTGTTGGCTGCAAAATATTACTATATGTGAATGAATGCGCCGGCAGTTGTACTTTCGGTGCTTGCGGTAAACTACAGGAAACATCCAATGGGCATTTAGAGAGGAAATATACATACAAAGATGTCTCTACGTAAAATAGTTATATACAACAAATATAAAGCAAAAATGTATCTCTCAACTATTTCTATACATATGCTAATTAAGAACAATTCCTAGATTTGGCATCACAATGGGTTCATTTTATGGTGGGGCATTGGACAGGGGTGGGGGGGGGGGAAGCATTGGATGGAGCTTGGGCTGGACTTACTTTAAAATGTGGGAGGGGTTATAAAATGTACCATTGAGCTGAAGCCCCTGGTCTTTTTCCCACCTAGCAACACCCCTGGGCTACCGAATTCCCCTAAAAAAAAAAGGTGCATGCACTATTTTTATCAACACAGAGCACAGCAACAATCATGCATTACCACGTGTTGTGGTGCACTGCAATGTTCAGATGCGTTGGGAAAGATGCATTTAGGTGGCATTCAGAATGAATAGCACCACAGTGCACCAATGTGCTTATTAGCAAAGCAAAAGTGTGATTCAACCCCTAAACAAGCATACCATTGATGGAAAAAAAGGAGACACGTTATAACTTAATCAATGTAAAGGGGGCTTTTTAAAGTAAAAAATATACAGCAAAGAAAATGATACAGTTCACTAGTTTGTGACATATCAGGAATTTATTAGAGAATACATGTAGTTACTAATAGATCCACTTTAACATGAGGCTTTAATGGAAAAACATCTTTGTGTTTCCAGGAAATACCAAATTTCAGAAATATAAATTATTAAGAAGGGCTGGGGTTTAGAGTTTCTGTTTTTAAATTGTGTGGTAAGAGTAACACATTTTTTAATTATTTACATGAGAAAAAAACTTTAAAAACCGTGACACAGCAAAATATTTCCGCGTGTAGATCTCACTAGCTGCATTTGGATTATGTTATTCTCAGATGTTATTTCACTTAAGTAATAAGAGACCTGAGCGTTGATATGTTAATATGTAAAGAGGACATGGCAGACAAAGCACATTTGTTGCGGGTTCTCTAATGTCCGCTCAGTATGACACACCATGTACAAAAGTGACTGGCAGGACCAGCTGCTGTGTGGGAGCATTTTACCTCTGTTTTTTCCTGTCAGACATGCACTGACAGTGACACTGACACTCACAGTCATGTTTAAGGCAATATCAGTTACACAGAATAGGCCTCATGCACACCGCTGCTCTTAAACTGATGTTTTTGGGGCTTTTGGCATTTTATACCTAAGCCACTGGACACACCTCAGTAAAAGCAGTGGCGTAACTAGAACCTTCAGGGCCCCGATGCAAGAAACCATGAAGGGCCCCCTGACCCCGAGACAGGGCCTTTTCCTCTGAGCCCAAGGGCGGAACAACAGGGCCTGGTTGCAACTGGGTGGCTGCGTATAAAGGAATCAATTTCTCCATTTCCGTTGGCTTCTCCTCCTCTCCCTCCCGCAGGCATTTAGTGGCTGCAGGAGGAAAATGGAGAGATTGGTTCCTCTATGTCAGTGTTTCACAATCTTTTTCCAGTCAGGGCACCCTTGAAGTATACCCCTAGGTGAATGGGGCTGCACTGCAACCACCCTGCAACTGTGTGCATTGCATGCAGGTACAGCATAGTGATGACACATTTAAGGGGTTAAAACAGGTGGTCAGGAGGCAACATATTGCCTCTATACCGGCTGTCAAATGCCTCTGAAAAGCGATCTAAACATGAATCACTTTTCAAATGAAATTTGAATGAAATTTCAACAAAATGTGCATACATACTTATAAACACACATACATACACATATATAAACACACACATACACATATATAAGCACACACACATAATACACACACATATACTGTGTATATATATATATATTGTGTATATATATATATATATATATATATATATATATATATATAAATGCACATATGCACACACATACATAAATACAGTACATACATGCACATACACACACACACATATTAAACACACATACATACAGATAACCTTTTAAAAATCGGCAGTGCTTTATCTTACCTCTTCCTGCCGGGTACTGCACTGTAGGGGGAGACAAAGAGCACAGCACATACTGCTTTCACTTTAGATGTAAAAAAGTGAAGAGTTTCCTGCACAGTGCTGATTAGAGTTTGGCTGAGGATCGGTCTCCTTGTGGTTCCTCCTATCGAGGTATACAGGGTGCCCTCAAGGGCCCCCTGCAGCATGGGGCCCGGTCGCCATGGTGACCTCAGCGACCCCTATACTTCCGCCACTGAGTAAAAGCCTATGTGTCCATGCAAACATAGACTTCTAGAGGAGTTTAGGAGCAGAAGAGTTTAGAGGCAGTCAAAGCTCCTCTCCTGAACGTACAAGAATTGCGTTCTGGAGAGGAGCTTTTGGGCATAAAAATGCCAAACATGCCAAACGCATCTAAGCGCTAGGCGCATTTAGCACTTCAGCATTTATTCATTTCAATGGCCAGAATAAATTACAACTCTGGTCTATGACGTTGTAATGGAAATTTGTACGTTCTGTATATAATTGTATTGTATTTTGTATGTATTGCACACTGCCCTCACTGCCCTCACAGCACTAATAATGTTTTCAGTAAATGTTTACATTCTTTCGAGTCCTGATTAGAATTAGCCTGCCTATGTAACGCCCCTTGTTACCATAAACGTACAATTGTAATATTAATGTGATACCTACGTAATCATGTGCATAAAAACCTTCAATTGCGTCATAATAAAGCAGAACAGTTATTTGGAAAGATGCTGAGCGTATCTTTTGTGTCTGTTCCCTACTGCAGTAGTTATTATTAATTTGGAACCACTAATCAATATGAGGATAGGAGTTGCCTATCATCAATTTAACTGAGTCAGCATGGCGAGCTTTGCCTTAGGGGGGGATTCCAGGTGACCCTGAGTATCCGAAACGAGGAGCTTGAGACGATCCGGGAATTTCTGATAATCAGCCGGCTGAGGTAAGCCTTTTGCTTACATTTGAGTTATCAGACTTCCTTGATCGGTAAGGCATTTTCGGGACAAAGGGTACCTATTTTACTCCCCTTAATCGAACTGTATTGATTGGTGGTTATATGTTATGTTGTCACTGTCTATTGTCCATCGGAGTGTTATAGATAAGAAAGAATAGTGCTGTTCACAGGTATATGTAGTAAATCTGCTAGATAAAGTAGTTTGGAGGCAAGAGGGTATAGGCACATGTAGAGAAGACTGGCCAGTCATTATGGGCATTGAATTAAGTAAGGGAATGAAGGGTAAGAGACCCTCAAAAATGCCCAGCGCAAGAGGAGCGCTATATATGAACCGAAGGTGCGGTTCCGCCTATACTGAGCCTCTAGATTAATGGTTAAAGTGGACAGGGATCCACGATGGGTAACTGGGTTACCACCAAAGTCCACAGGGACTAAGAATCATGCAGAGTAAACAGCTAGAGAAACAGCCATCTATGTGAGCAGGATGGATCAAGGGTGACAAATAACACTAGCCAGAAAGGGACATTTTCATGTTAAGTTGAGGGATGAATTTGGGGTCAGGCACTATAACTAGTAAAATCAGAAACAGAGAAATGAGAATTAAAACAGAATACTTTATATGTTGTCAGAGAGGGAAGATGGGATGAGCACTCTGGCTGCCCATCTGATCATAGAAGCTAGATATAAAAGATATCTGAACAAAATAAGGAAAGCAGAATTTAGGCAGGGAAATATTAAAGAGTTAAAAGAAAGTGAGAGAATGATATGCATGTGTTGTGTACAAATGGGAAAAAGTAAGCAATTTAAGAGAGATATATTGGTGTATGTGTATGCGAATGCTGGAACCTTTAGTTCTATCTCTTGTGTGTTTCATGTACGCAGATGTGACCCCCTCCTTTGTGCTCTCATGAAAGAATGTGGCTAAGATGAGAGGTCAGTGATAAGCTGGAAGGACACCATTGCCAATTCCAGTTTTTTTAGACAAAACATTTATAACAAAATGTGTCGGGTTAACGAATCTAATGGTAAACAATGTGATCACAATTATTTTGAATCTGTTTTCCAGACATGGTAAAATGAAGGTTACATTTAACCGTGTATTACACAAATTGAATATCCTTTGATAGTGGAAGCAGTGCATTTAAAAAAAGGAAATTAAAGTAAAATTAAGTAATAATGAGTATTCATTTCTAATATGAGTTTAACAATTTTTTTAATAATATAGATATATTGAAACTGGTTTAGACAACCATTGGTTGGAAATGAAATCCAGCTTATTGGGGAAATTCGTAAAAATGGGATTCGTTTAGATTAAGATAACAATTTTGTAATTTTACATTTATTCAATAAGACCTTATTGAGAGAAAAAAAGATTAAGATGAGGTTGTTATTTGGAATAAAGCTGCCATAATATTTAACAAAGCCAAGATGGATGGTATACATAAGAAGTTTTTCTACAAAAATTAAATTTTAAGGTTTTTAATACTAACTTGATGTGCGGTCCATGATGTGAGAGTTATAATACATAAAATTTAAATATAACAGACCCATCACATCAAGTCCACACACCCTGTTAGGATAGATGCCACCTGCAGCCAGTTGTTTTTTAGTTTTTGATGCTTTCTGGTCCATCATACAGATTGTTGATCCTTTTGTTTTTATTTATTTTTATTTTTGAAATCCAAAGCAGAATGTGTGGATTGTGAAATGATGTGCCCCTTTTCTTTGTAAGTACAGTGGTATAACAGAAGAATATTTTGGATTTATGGACATCTCTCGATGACCACCGGGTATTGTTATCATTTACTATAATATTGCCAGGAAAAAGTTGTCTTTTGAAACATGAAACTGGAGTTCTTACACAAACAGCATGATAGAAAACAAGCCATTGTAATATATTTATGGAAGCTGGACCCAGTAATGAAGGGTTCATCCCGATATATCAGAGCTGTAGCTTTATGCAAAGGTGCTATTAGACAAAGTTAGACATTATTTTGGTCAAACATTTAATTTTTAATAGTCCGACATTATGCGCAGCAAATATACAGCTAACTAAATGTTTGTCTAATGAAAGGTTTAAAATATGAGTTTGTTTATGTACAAATCTAACAATGAAAAATGCATACATTTGAATCCAGCCACCTTATTGCCTCTATTGGAGGAGGCTGGAGACAAAGAAAGACACATGTGTTAAATTGATGGTGTAGGAATCAGCTGCTGTGAGCCCCGTGCAGGACACACTCCCTGAAGACCCAGATATTACATTTTTTGTAGATTTGAGGATGCAGTTTATCACCCAGAAGGATACTCTGTATTCAAAGTCATTGGATCCCTTTTCCCCAGCTCAAGAAGCAGAGCTCCATGTTTTAGCAAAGCCTGTGAGCTATAAAAGAGTGTATATTTATATAGATAGTCGAGATATCAAGAGCTTTTGGTTCCATTTGAAGGGCCAGAACTTTGTTTTAACTTCGGCAGGTAAACCAATAAAGCATGCCAAGTTAATTTGATTGGCTGTTTTCAGCCTTCCAGGTTCTTGCTGAGGTAGCCATATTAACTTTCACACATGGAAGCAGACCAGGTGACTAAGGATGCTGCATTTACAGCCCCGGACACTTGATGGGTCTGTGCAACTCACAGATTCCACCCTAGTTCTGGCCCAGTATAGCTGGGATTAATAATTCAACTTTAAGGACCCCAGAACGAGAAGAACAAGTGGTCCACAGGGGGCAACTTCTTATGAAACAAGACTTTGGAAAAAGGTGATCATTTATGTCTGCCAATCACTCTTTTCCCTCCAGCTTTACACATGGACCGTGTCATCAGTCACAAGCAGTTATGGCTGCCTTAGTAAATGAGCATGGGATAGAGCCAGGGTTCTCCACAGTTGTTTTTATAACATACCACTTCTTGTTTTACCTGTTACCAAAGGTGTTACCAAAAGCTGGACATCCCTTCCAGAGATTACAAAAACATATATCCAGATGCCCAAGTCAGGATCTTACAAGTATGCATTTTGTCTGTATGGACATGTTTTCTGGATGTCCAGTGGCAAATGCTACTGCAAAGGCCACAGTAAAAAGTGTTATCAGAAGTAGTTTTTAAGTACAGAGTGCAGAAAGTACAGAGAGTAACAGAGGAAATCATTTTTATAGGAGAGTCCTTACTAGAAGTTATGAGGTTTTATTTTTACACCCCCTACTGTCTACAATGTAGAGGACAAAGTAGAGTAAGAAACTAGAAAACTTTTGCCTGAATGTTTTCTTATATTTTATGAAGCTCCTAAGGGGATGTTGGACTCTCTCCCTATGGGATTTGTTTGGGAGTGTGTTACTCACTTGCTTATATTTTGTCTCAGCAGCTGAAGTCCTCCATTTGGATCTCACAGAGAACGTTGCTGATCTTTTAAGGTTTTTTGACAAACTAATTTATGTGTTTTCTCCCCAATTCCAGATCCTAAAAGTTTGGAAGGATCTAAAACTAAGGCCAGGTGACTTGTGGATTGTTAAGAGACATTTATATATAAGGAAATGTTTAGAGACTCAATACAGCATCTATTTCATGTACAGTTTTTGCAAAACTTGAAGGAAAAGTCACCTGGATCCACACCAGACACTGCAAAAATGACTAAATTAAAGAAATCTCTGTGTTTGATTTGTTTCCCTCGATCACAGTCTAGGGTACTTTTTGATTCAATTACTTTAATTGTAAGGGATATATATATTTGAAAAGTAGTTTAGCCATGTTGAAGTCATATTTTGTATTTTGTACGTCTTCCATTTTATGTAGAATTGTCTGTGTTTACATATGCTGATAAGTCAGCATGCCAACAATTCAGCTAGAAGGCCATTCTGGCCACAGGAGTGTACAGCCAGTACTCTGTAAATATGTCTTATCAATCATTTGTCAATCACAATGAAAAGTCATTTGGTAATGAAAAAAGTTGCTCAGCTATTATTTTCTCCACAATGGAGTTTTTTTGCCTCTTTGGCCAGGACTACCTCCACCTAAGCGTGTGGAGGTTCCAGGTTAAAGGTGATAGCAGGTATGGTTAGTGATCAAAATATTGATCAAAAGAGGGGAGACTGTAATGGAAATTTGTACGTTCTGTATATAATTGTATTGTATTTTGTTTGTATTGCACACTGCCCTCACTGTGCACACATCACTAATAATATTTTCAGTAAATGTTTACAGTCTTTCAAGTCCTGATTAGAATTAGCCTGCCTATGTAACGCCCCTTGTTACCATAAACGTACAATTGTAATATTAATGTGATACCTACGTAATCATGTGCATAAAAACCTTCAATTGCGTCATAATAAAGCAGAACAGTTATTTTGAAAGATGCTGAGCGTATCTTTTGCGTCTGTTCCCTACTGCAGTAGTTATTATTAATTTGGAACCACTAATCAATATGAGGATAGGAGTTGCCTATCATCAATTTAACCGAGTCAACGTAAATAAAAGACCAATCACCAAATACTGCTAAACACTGCTAAACTTGCCTAAAATGCAGCTTAGATGAGTTTTAACGCTGATTTTCTCCTGTCAGGGGAAACAGCTTTTACAACAAACCAGTGTCCTTGAAGCCTAAATGCTAATTCCTCTCAGCTACACTCAAGTATTGTAATTTCTGTATTTGAAATTGCAAAAGCATAACCCCTAAAGCAAGTCATACATTATGAAATCTGACTGTACTGCATAATGTCCTTTATCTTTACTAAAACTATGCAATATTAAAAAAAAAAAAAAAGAAGGAGCTATGCAAGATGAAGACAAATGTAAACAATCAATTCAAATCAGATACAGGCAGGCATAGTTTGTCCCAAACTGTCTCCTGTCATTTTTTTATTTTTTTGACACTTTTTTTGGTGAATGTGTAGGGGTACAATGTGCCCGATACCCATTCACATAGGGGCGGCCAGGATCTGGGGGTCCCCTTGTTAAAGGGGACTTTCAGATTCTAAAAGCCCACTGGGCAAAGGTTGTGGGGAAGAGGCCCTTGTCCCCATTGACATGGGGACAAGGTGTTTTGGGGGACCCCAAAGCACCCTCCCCATGTTGAGAGCATGTGGCCTGGTACAGTTCAGGAGGGGGGCTCTCTTGCCCCCCCCCCCTTTTTCCTGCAGCCTGCCAGGTTGCGTGCTTGGATAAGGGTCTGGTATGGATTTTGGGGGGACACCCACACCCTTTTTTTTTACATTTTGGCGTGGGGTTCCCCTTAAAATCTATACCAGACCTGAAGGGCCAGGTATGGATTTTAGGGGGGTCTCCCATGCCATTTTTAAAAAAAAATTGGAGCAGAGTTCCACTTATCCATACCAGACCCAAAGGACCTGGTAATGGACTGGGGGAGTAACTCACGCTGTTTTTTTAAATGATTTTTATGTATCAAATTTCCCACGAATGCCCCCTAATGTTCTAAATTCAGCAAACTCAAACATCGGGCCCATCCCTAATTAAAACATTGTTTCCTTTTTGCTTCCTTTTTGTCTGAATATCCATCTCTTTATTTTAAAGTCCCTGTTACCATTTCAGTATTTAGGGCACAGCACAAAAATATTACCGTGATGACAAAGTAAGCAACCAATGAAATTGAATGACATACAGTATTGCAAAAAAGTGAGTACACCCCTCACATTTTTGTAAATATTTTTTTTCTATCTTTTCATGTGACAATACTGAAGAAATTACACTTTGCTACAATGTAAAGTAGTGAGTGTACAGCTTGTTTAACAGTGTAAATTTGCTGTCCCCTCAAAATAACTCAACAACAGCTATTAATGTCTAAACCACTGGCAACAAAAGTGAGTACACCCCTAAGTGAAATTTGGGTCCAATTAGCCATTTTCCCTGCCCGGTGTCATGTGACTCGTTAGTGTTACAAGGTCTCAGGTGGGAATAGGGAGCAGGTGTGTTAAATTTGGTGTTATCGCTCTCACTCTCTCATACTGGACACTGGAAGTTCAACATGGCTCCTCATGGCAGATTACTCTCTGAGGATCTGAAAAAAACAATTGTTGCTCTACATAAAGATGGCCTAGGCTATAAGAAGATTGCCAAGACCCTGAAACTGAGCTGCAGCACGGTGGCCAAGACATTACAGCGGTTTACCGGACAGGTTCCACTCAGAACCTGTCCTGTTAAATGGTCGAGTGCATGTGCTCAGCGTCATATCCAGAAGTTGTCTTTGGGAAATAGACATATGAGTGCTGCCAGCATTGCTGCAGAGGTTAAAGGGGTGGGGGGGGTGGGGGTCAGCCTGTCAGTGCTCAGACCATGCGACGCACACTGCATCAAATTGGTCTGCATGTTGTCATCCCACAAGGAAGCCTCTTCTAAAGATTATGCACAAGAAAGCCCACAAACAGTTTGCTGAAGATAAGCAGACTAAGGACATGGATTACTGCAACCATGTCCTGTGGTCTGATGAGATCAAGATAAACTTATCTGGTTCAGATGGTGTCAAGCGTGTGTGGCGGCAACTAGGTGAGGAGTACAAAGACAAGTGTGTCTTGCCTACAGTCAAGCATGGTGGTGAGAGTGTCATGGTCTGGGCCTGCATGAGTGCTGCTGGCACTGGGGAGCTACAGTTCATTGAGGAAACCATGAATCCCAACATGTACGGTGACATACTGAAGCAGAGCATGAACTCCTCCCTTCGGAGAATGAGCCGCAGGACAGTATTCAAATATGATAAGGACCCCAAACACACCTCCAAGATGACCACTGCCTTGCTAAAGAAGCTGAGGGAAAAGGTGATGGACTGGCCAAGCATATCTCCAGACCCAAACCCTATTGAGCATCTGTGAGGCTTTCTTAAACGCTCTGACGGCTGGTGGGTTCTTCTTTTGGGGGGCGGCAAACAAAGATCATCCCCCCCAGGGTCTGGCACGACACTGAATCCCCTCCCTCCGGATGGTCCGGCACTCACCCGCGGGGCTGTGGTGTCCTCTCCTTCTCTCCTGGAGTGCAGACAGTGGCTGTGGTGGCTCCGGTGTCCGCTTCTCCAGCAGCTTCCTCCGCCGTGTGTCTCGTCTTTCATCAAAGTGCTAGGCATCCTATAGGATCGCCTGGCGTTTTGGCCAATCGCGAAACAGGTCTCACAGGGACTTTAGTGTGAAAATAGCAAAAATTTATTTGCCATGGTCACACAACTGGGTGGCCTCGGAGTGCAATGTTCTCCAAGGCCACCCTTTTTTAAGCCTATTAGAGCCTCTGGCTCTAATCACGTGCTTAAAAAAAACACCCCACATTGAAATCCATGGTTTGGCACCACTGATATGTAGATCAGGGGGCAGAACGCATGGATAGGGGAGGCAGCGCCTATGTGTCCTCTATGGATGGGCCACCACTGCTCAAAAGGAAGGTGGAGGAGCGCAAGGTCTCTAACATCCACCAGCTACGTGATGTCGTCATGGAGGAGAAGAAGAGGACTCCAGTGGCAACCTGAGAAGCTCCGGTGAACTCCATGCCCAAGCGGGTTAAGGTGGCCACACAAAATATTGACACTTTGGGCGCAATTTGGACATTTTCACTTAGGGGTGTACTCACTTTTGTTGCCAGCAGTTTAGACATTAATGGCTGTGTGTTGAGTTATTTTGAGGGGACAGCAAATTTACACTGTTATACAGTCTGTACACTCACTACTTTACATTGTAGCAAAGTGTCATTTCTTCAGTGTTGTCACATGAAAAGATATAATAAAATATTTACAAAAATGGGAGGGGTGTACTCACTTTTGTAAGATACTTCATATCTGTAAGCAACAGGTTTGCAAAATGGTAGCATTATAAATATAGTATACTATTGTATATACAGTATAATTTAGACAAAGTGATTGTATGTTTTAGACTATACATTTTTTGGTTTGTTTTGTTTGGAATTCGTAACTTTGTTAAAGTAAGTCACCTACAGAAGGAAATTCCCTTTCTGCATCTCCCCAGCACCTATAAGTAATATATCTCGATCTCATCATTAGCTCTTCCATAGCACTGTTTGTTAACTGTAATTTTATATTTTGTCTAATGTGTATTGGATCAGTTTAAACCATTGTGCTTGACTCACAGAAATAATGTGGGTTAAATTGCATTAAATAAACTGTTTGTGCAAAGGAGTGTATAATCTCATTAAAGAGTGGATAAGGCAACTCTGATCCAATTTTCTGAGGAGTATCTAGTATTCCTGCAGCTGAGCTCTTCTTCACAATTTTTCATGCATATCCACAGCTTAGCTGACCCTGCATATCCTTGGTGTTCTCAGCAGAAAAATGATTTATCAATTATAGTTCATCCACAGGCCTTATGTATTGTATTTATGATACATAAGAATACCCATGGACATTAAAGTGATGCTAAATACACACTTTTTAATTTATATTGTCCCTTCTATTTCTGTATATGGATGATGGCACTGGAATTATTTTGATTAAAAAAAACCACACATTTAAGTACATTTTTCCTAATCAATATACAGCTGTCACACAGCCCAGTTCTTTCCCAGCCTGTCTGCAGGGAAACATAAGCAAGAGGAGCTTCTAGTCCTCTGCTGCTGGTTACATGTTCAAAATAAAAAAGCAGCCTTTGTAATACAGAGTAAAAAAAAAAAAATATTAATAAACTGTTTTACATTATCATACAAATATACACTCACGGGCCACTTTTTTAGGTACACCTTGCTAGTATCATGTTGGACCCCTTTTGGCTTAGAACTGCTTTAATTCTTCGTGGCATAGATTCAACAAGGTATTGGAAACATTCCTCAGGGATTTTGGCCCATATTGACACGATAGCATCACTCAGTTACTGCAGATTTGTCGGCTGCACATCCATGGTGCGAAGTTCCACCACATCCCAGAGGTGCTCTGTTAGATTGAGATCTGGGGACTGTGGAGGCCATTGAAGCAGGGCCAGACTGGGAATAAAAACCAGCCCTGGAATTAATTTCATACCAGCCCCATAGCATTATTATACCAGCCCAACGTCATTATTTTCTTGTTCATGAAACGGAAAACCATGCATTTTAAAGCACATTTGAAGAGCGTATTATATATAGAAAAGACAGATATAAAAGCACATCGGGCTAGGAATATATATATATATATATATATATATATATATATTATATATATATATATATATATATATATATATATATATATATCAGCAAATTTCAGTTAAAAGTAGTAAAAGTGAAGCAATCATCAAGGGGGACACCTGGGACTCTGGGAATGTGAGGGGGGAGGGGGACTCTGGTGACCAGAGACGACCTTCCGCAGAAAATACACTAAGGTAAGAGGGGGGGTTACTGATATGAGGGGAAAACCTTTATATCAGTGCCCCCTTACATTATTGTATTCACTCCCCCCTTACATCAATGACCCCCCCCCCTCAGACTGGCTTGGCAGGGCTGTCACTGACCTCCTCTCAGGTGCACCATGCAGGGCTCAGTCAGTCGGCTCCAGCTTCGTGGCTCTGGTTTTCCTATAGTCTCTTCTCCACAGTCCACACATGTCTGACTTCTCCCATGACCCTCATCCCAGAGGTACTCCCACTCTTGACTCCTCTCCAGACTCCCTCAGAGACTGCAGACATGATATAAAACAAGAGATGGTCAGAGGCTGTGGCATAGTACAGGAGATGGTCAGAGGCTGCGGGCATAGTACAGGAGATGTCAGAGGCTGTGGGCATATTACAGGAGATGGTCAGAGGCTGTGGGCATATTACAGGAGATGTCAGAGGCTGCAGACATATTACAGGGGATGGTCAGAGGCTGTGGGCATGGTACAGGAGGTGGTCAGAGGCTGTGGGCATGTTACAGGAGATGGTCAGAGGCTGTGGGCATATTACAGGAGATGGTCATAGACTGCAGGCATAGTAAAGGAGATGGTCAGTGGCTGTGGGCATATTACAGGAGGTGGTCAGAGGCTGTGAGCATGGTACAGGAGATGGTCAGAGGCTGTGGGCATATTACAGGAGATGGTCAGAGGCTGTGGGCAGCATGGTACAGGAGATGTCAAGATGTCAGAGCCTCTGGGCATGGTACAGTAGATGTCAGAGGCTGCAGGCATATTACAGGAGATGGTTAGAGACTGAGGACATAAAACTAAAGATGTTAAGAGAATGTAGACATGATACAGGAGATGGTCAAAGACTGCAGACATGGTACAAGAGATGGTCAGAGACTGCGGACATGATACATGAGATCAATGCAGCCTCACTGTGCCCATCAATGCAGCCTCTGTGCCAGTCCATGCAGCCTCACTGTGCCCATCATTGCTGCCTTATTGTGCCCACCATTGCTGCCTCACTGTTCCCATCATTGCAGCCTCAGCGTGCCCATCATTGCAGCCTCACATGCCCATCATTGCAGCCTCACTGTGCCCATCATTGCCGCCTTACCATGCCCATCATTACAGCCTCACCTTGCCCATCATTGCTGCCTTACCGTGCCCTCATTGCAGCCTCACCATTGTTGCAGCCTTATTGTGCCCATCATTGCAGCTTCACATGCCCATCATTGAAGCCTCACCGTGCCCATCATTGCTGTCTTACAGTGCCTATCATTGCTGCTTTACTGTGCCCTCATTGCAGCCTCACCATGCCCTCATTGCAGCCTTATTGTGCCCATCATTATCACCTTACTGTGCCCATCATTGCTGCCTTACCGTCCCCTCATTGCAGCCTCACTGAGCCCTCATTGCAGCCTTACTGTGCCCATCATTGCCGCCTCACCATGCCCTCATTGCAGCCTTACTGTGCCCATCTCATTGCCGCCTTACTGTGCCCATTATTGCCGCCTTACTGAGCCCTCATTGCAGCCTCACCTTGCCCTCATGGCAGCTTTACTGTGTCCATCATTGCCACCTTACTGTGCCCTTATTGCAGCCTTACTGTGCCCATCATTGCAGCCTCACCATGCCCATAATTGCAGCATCACCATGCCCATCATTGCAGCCTCACTGTGCCCATCATTGCCGCCTTACTGTGCCCTCATTGCAGCCTCACCATGCCCTCATTGCAGCCTTAATGTGCCCATCATTGCCGCCTTACTGTGCCCTCATTACAGCCTCACTGTGTCCTCATTGCAGCCTCACCGTGCCCTCATTGCAGCCTTACTGTGCCCATCATTGCAGCTTCACATGCCCATCATTGCAACCTCACCGTGCCCATCATTGCAACCTCACCGTGCCCTCATTGCAGCCTCACCATGCCCTTATTGCAGCCTTACCATGCCCTCATTGCAGCCTTACTGTGCCCATCTCATTGCCGCCTTACTGTGCCCTCATTGCAGTCTTACTGTGCCCTCATTGCAGCCTCACCATTATTGTAGCCCTAGTGCGTGGATTATGCACAGTGGGCATCTCCCGCTGTGTCACAGAGCTGAGTGTGAAATCATGTTTGGCCGTACTGTGACAAAAGTCCCATCCTCCTCCTAGACTAGCTCGTGTGATAGACAGAACACTGAGTCTATCACAAAAGCTGGTCTAGGAGGAGGGCGGGACTTTTGTCATAGCGCGGCCGAACATTTCACAGCTCCGTGACACAGCAGTCTCCCACTGTGCGTGAGAAGGAGGGAGGGGAGCGCTGCGCTGCAGCCACAGCATAGCCATAGATCCAAAGCGGCCCCAGGCCAGGCAGCCTACTGGGAAATGTCCCGGTATCCCAGTAGGCCAGTCTGGCCTGGCATTGGAGTACAGTGAAGTGAATTAATTGTCATGTGCAAGAAAACAATTTGAGATGATTTGAACTTTGTGATATGGTACATTATCCTGCTGGATGTAGCTATCAGAAGATGGGTACACTGTAGTCATAAAAGAATGGACATGTTCGGTCAGCAATGATACTCAGGTAGGCCGTGGTGATTAAAACTATGCTCAGTTGGTACTAAAGGACCCAAAGTGTGCAAAAAAAATAAAACCCCACTCCATTACACCACCACCACCAGCCTGAATCCTTGATACAAGGCAAGATGGCTCCATGCTTTCATCTTGTTTATGCCAAATTCTGACCCTACCATCAGAAAAAAACAGAAAAATGGCAAATAGTCCCCAATGAAGGTATACTGACCCTTCAAAAAAAAAAACTATCCAATTCTGTTAGTAATGACTGAGTAGACTAATTGTGTTAGTAATGGGTAGAAAGTGAATGGGAGAAAGTTGATAGGGAGAATGAAGTCAGAAGACTGCAGTTGCAGAAGATGACCTATTCTCTCCTTTCTCTTATTTGGTGGACCGTGCAATTGAAAAGTAATTCAGCATACATAATGTAGACCATATGCTACTTACAATAAATCATTCTAGTGGAGCTGGTGCAAAAAAGGTTTATTATTCTGGTGTGCTTAAGAAAGCATGATGTTTGACCACATACTTCCCAAATACCTGTGGCTCAAAAGAAAAAATATTAACACTCACAAAACTGCCTTAAAGTGACCTTGTCACCAAAGGGTCACTTGTAAAAAAGCCTAGGCTGTAAAATAATAGCATGTATACTTACGTTTCAGGTGACTGTCTTAAAATGCAACCTCTTTGCTTCTCCGCAGCTGCTATTCATTTGCTATTTGCACTTGATGCAGTTATAGTGCATGGAATAGGGAGCACTCCCAGAGGTGTCAGATGTGGGGATTCCGTCAGAGGCTGCAGCTTTGAGCAAGGTGGGTGTTCTTTTCCTTACTGCCATTCTTAGTCCTATAATACATTACTTGGATATACATAGTAATGTAGTTGACTTACTGTAAAAAAAAATCTTATGTTTCTGTAGCCAAGTGCTTAGCTAGAGACAGAGAGCAATTTAGGACACTATACTACAGTGCTCTCTGTGTTAACAATGGACTTCAGCTGAATGGGTTAACACTACCATCCACTTGGGGGAGCTGACAAGTAGAAGGAGCTCAAGAATCATATTGATCGGCAGCATTGAATCATGGGAGATGAAATTCGGGAAACAAACTTTACCATTGCAGTCTATTGACTACAATTCCCAATGCAAGCTGAGTATATGGGGAGAGAGAGTTATATTTTATCAGGCTGAAGACTGAGCAACTTTCTCATTGCTGTGAGGAGCCCAAGGTGTGCACATGACTGCTCCCATGTGCACATCAACCTGTTACGAGCCTGCAGCCATGTGCTGAAGATCGGAATAGCTCCAGTGAGATCCAAAAGAGAGGTGATATCTGAACAGTGAGAACCCTGTTGCTGTATCACTGGGGCTGGTGAGAGGACACTGTGTTAACCTTTTGCTGCTAGCAGAGACTGAGGGACTGGCCACCTAACTAGCTGCGTAGTTACTGCATGCAGATTTTACTGGAACTGTACTCATGTGCACCACCATAAAGACTGGGCCCCAATGATAGCCTAATGAGGAGCTAGGGCTAAAAACTGCTCACTCTGATAGCTGATTCACAAGAACTTTGCCTATTGTCCATAGTAAGAGGTACCTCTTGAGGGCATTTTACATCTCATTGCCATCATTTATATAGAGTGAACTCTAAAGTGGATATAGTCTACTGTTTACAGAGCAGTTATTGCAGTATTGATTATCATTGCTGTTACTGTTTTCTAATGCCATTACTTAGTGCTGATTTTGTGGATTAGAGGGTTTACTCTAATTTAGCTGTGCAGAACTTTATTCTATGCTGCTATAGCCTAGTGAAATTATTGTCTGGTGAACTGTGATTGAACTAATCCTTTACCTACTCATTTAAGTGCATACTGCTATTTACTGCAACCCGTGACAATATATTGGGTTCATTTACCACTAACCATTCTGATGTTTGCTTTTCGATACTGTAACCAAATTGCGTGCGGGGTATCTATACTTGTGCTCCCAACAGCAGTGCAGTATCCATTTGCTTAACCTGGAGTGTCAGTGGGTCTGAGGTTGTTCTTATGCCGTGTACACACGGGTGGACTTTTCGGCATCAAAGGTCCGACTGACTTTTGACGCACTTCCAAAGGACTTTCGAATGAACGGACTTGCACATACACGATCACACCAAAGTCCAACGGATTTGTATGTGATGACGTATGACTGGACTAAAATAAGGAAGTTGATAGCCAATAGCCAATAGCTGCCCTAGCGTCGGTTTTCGTCCGTCGGACTAGCATACAGACGAACTGATTTTTCGACCGGACTCGAGTCCGTCGGAAAGATTTGAAACATGTTCCAAATCTAAAGTCCATCTGATTTTCGACCGAAAAAGTCCGCTGCAATTCCGATGAAGTCAACACACAGTCGGATTGTCCGACGGATTTGTCCCGTTGGACCAGTCCAATCGAAAAGTCCGCCCGTGTTTACACGGCATTAGAGTCAAGGCAGAAGAATAGAGAAGCCAATCTACGAAGTGGTTCCTGCGGGGGTAGTTCTACATTTGTAAAAAAAAATGTATGGCTATGTATGACAAATCTTTATAAGAATTATTTTACCTTGGGTTTCTTTGTGTGATTTGTCGGCCTTTAAAAATGAAATTCAGCAGGACACTTTCCTGCGCAGAATAGGAGGAAGTGATAACAATCAGGAAGAGTTTGATTATAGAAATGGCTGAATGGATTTAAAGGAAGTAAAACAATGGTTTAACTGATTGTCAGAGGCTCATGTTGCCTGATTAGAAGACCATGGAAAATTTGTAAACAAGGGTGACATATATACGTCATCATTCAGTGCTCCAAATCCATTAAAACCATAAATAACGTACTTAAAATAGATCTAAACCAAATCATTAAACCACTTATAGCTTTAACATGTAAATGTAATATCAAACATTGTTTTCAATGTCTTTAAATCTGCAGTTTTCATTTAAAGAACATTTTGTGATCCTGCCCTGAAGATTCTTGTTCATGCACTTCCTGCTATAAGGTGACTGTCTCCCTATTGTGCTCTTGCATTGTCACCTTGTCACATGCACAATGGTGGAGACTATACGTGTCTATACCAACACGCATTGCGCAGGTGTGCTCCAACTTTGTCAGCATCATTCACAGTAATGATGCGCAGCCAGCACTGGAGCATGTGCATGTGGGAAATGTCTGAAAAAGTCTGAAGGCAATCAGCAGCACTGACATGCAACAAAGGATGAAAAAAGTCTAGACTAATATTTTGGGAAAACAAAAAAAAAGGTAATTGTTTGATACACTGTGCTTAACAGACTAAATGTGATCCATATACATAGTTGCCAACAGTCCCGATTTTCCCGGGACAATCCTGATTTTGGGACCCTCGTCCCGGATGGAGGCTGTCCCGAATCGTGATTTTCCATAAGGAAAATCGGGAATGTTTTTTTTTTGTTTTGGAGCAGCTGGCTCCAGCAAAATGGCGGCCGGCGCCACCGCTTGATCTTCCCCCTAGTGCCTGTGTGTTGTGTAGTGGAGAGAGGAAGGGGGCTCGATCCGTGCAGCCAATGAAGCGGTTGCACGGCCCCTCCCCTCTCCACTGAAGGAGAAGACAACGGCGACGGCGCCATGTCTTGCCAAAACTAAGTTCCCCTGCCCCGTACTGCGCAAGCGCTGCGCCTGCGCAGTACAGGGGGTCCATACTTGCCGAGGGGAACTTTCTCGGCAAACAGAACACCGGCTGGCCGCACCTGCACTGAGCGGGGGGGTGAGGGGGGGCTGCATTGAGGGGGGAGGTCTGCACTAATAGAGGGGGGGCTGCACTGAGGGGGCTGTACTAATTGAGGGGGGGCTGCACTGAGGGGGCTGCACTAATCGAGGGGGGGCTGCACCTAAGGGGGGTCTGCACTATAAGAGGGGGGCTGCATTGAGGGGGGGTCTGCACTTATAGAGGGGGGGCTGCACTAATTGAGGGGGGATGCACCTAGGGGGGGTCTGCACTAATAGAGGGGGGCTGCACTAATAGAGGGGGGGGCTGCACTAATAGAGGTGGGGTCTGCACTGATGGAGGGGATCTGCACTGATGGAGGGGGTCTGCACTGATGAAGGGGGTCTGCACTGAGGGGGTCTATACAGACTCTGCCGGGGGCACCTGATGCAAGGGCAGACCCTGCCGGGGGCACCTGATGCAAGGACAGACTCTGCTGGGGGCACCTGATGCAAGGACAGACTCTGCCGGGGGCACCTGATGCAAGGACAGACTCTGCCGGGGGGCACTTGATGCAAGGACAGACTCTGCCGGGGGCACCTGATGCAAGGACAGACTCTGCTGGTGGCAGGCGACGTGGCTAGTGACACGCTCAGGGATCCCACTGATTCGGCATTATGGTGAGTTGAATGATTTAATTTTATATTACAATGTAATAATAGAAATAATGCGCTTCAATCATCCTGACACCATAACAACCATGGTGCCGGGATGATTGAAGCGTTAACACCTGGTGTTTAGAGTATCTTTATCTGCTGATTGTTAAACTTTCTAGAATACACATATTTCTATTGTGTAGGATCTGGGGCTGCTGTCCCGTCATTCCCCTCTCCCCCTTTCCTTCTCCCCCTTTCCCTCTCCATCCCTCATTTATCTCAGACTCTAACCACACCCTCTTGAGCCACGCCCATTCAAGCCACGCCCACTTTTACACACAAGCCACGCCCGTTTTTCGCCACTGCGCGCTTCACGCGCCGCACGTGTGAATTTTTGCTAGGCCACGCCTACAAACGAATGCTCCGCCCCTAGATATTCTACGGTTCCACCTACAGCCAAAAAAGTGCCCCACATATTTTTTTGCAATGTTGGCAACTATGCATATAAAGTTTATATATTTACTGTAAAGAACTACAGGAAAAAAGAAATACCTCCCTTGCAGTGGGGCTGCCCCTGCACTGCAAGGGTTAACTGCTCATTTAGGTCTATGGAACCAGGAAAATAACTTTTACTGACCTAATACTGCACTTCTGCAGTCTCCTCTACACTGCAAGACTGGCCTTCGTAGCCTCATCTCCCTGACGATCCAGCTGCATAATGCAAATTACCTGAATGAAAACTACATTCACTGTTAGAAGTTTGTTCAGGAAAAGATTTCCATCCTGCTCATTCTAAATTTTCTTGTCACTGTAGTAAAAAATTAGACCCTAATGGTCTCTTCTGTCACAAATGCCCCCCCCCCGCCTGGCAGCGGGTAATGTGAACTGAGCCGCACATGCTAAGACCACATTTACGGCCCACTTTGCCAGCACGGCCATTCAAGCACCTGAAGAGCGGGAACCCAGAAGGAAGACCGGACGAAGATGGAAGCTGCCAGAGACCAAGGTGCCTTGTCAGCGTAATGCTGGAGGGTACTGCCTGCAGGTAAGTCTGTCATAATGTACTAGTATGCAGTGTATTATGACCTAAGCCTGCAGGGGGGGGGGGGGGGGGGCATTTAAAAAAACATTAAGACTTTACTACTGCTTTAAAGATCTATTAAAGCCAAAACCAAAAATTTTATATATTACAGCTAACCAATCCTTAAAGTGTTTCTAAACCCACAACAGTAAAATCAGTCTATGTATATGTGCAGAAGAGCATGCTTGTTATACTCATTGTGGCACTTAAGGGGTTAATCCTCTGTATTGTGTAAAAAGGCTCTTTGATCCTGTATGGACAGATCCTCCTCCTCTTGCAGGGTCTCTCTTGGCAAGGCCAGATAAGACACAGTTATGCCCCGTACACACAATCGGACATTCCGACAACAAATTCCATGGATTTTTTCCGATGGATGTTGGCTCAAACTTTTCTTGCATACACACGTTCATACAAATCTTGTCGGAAATTCCAAACATCAAGAACGCAGTGACGTACAACACGTATGACAAGCCGAGAAAAATGAAGTTCAGTATCCAGTGTGACTCTTCTGCTTGATTCCAAGCATCCGTGGAACTTTGTGCGTCGGAATTGTGTACACAGGATCAGAATTTATGACAACGGATTTTGTTGTCGGAAAATTTGAGATCCAGATCTCAAATTTTGTGTGACAGAAATTCCAATGGAAAATGTCAGATGAAGCCTACACACAGTCGGAATTTTCGACAACAAGCTCCCATCAAACGTTTTCCGTCGGAAAATCCGACCGTGTGTACGGGGCATAAGGGTAGTAAAACTACACATGCTCAGTTTGGTCTCTATTACTGGAGAGAACATTTCCTGGTTGATCAGAGCTTTTCAGGTCACATTATATTGACATCACACATTTGGGCGTGTATACAGATCCTAAATGCATAGTTGCCAACAGTCCCGATTTTCCCGGGACAATCCCGATTTTGGGACCCTCGTCCCGATTGGAGAGTGTCCCGAATCGGGATTTTCCATAAGGAAAATCGGGAATGTTGGTTTTTTTTTTTTTTTTTTTTTGGAGCAGCGGGCTCCAGCAAAATGGCGGCCGGCGCTGCCGCTCTAGCTGCCTCTAGTGGAGAGGGGAAGGGGGCTCGATCCGTGCAGCCAATGAAGCGGCTTCTTTGGCTGCACGGCCCCTCCCCTCTCCACTGAAGCGAGCAGAAGACACGGCGCCGGCGCCGTGTCTTCCTGAAAGTTCCCCAGCCCCGTACTGCGCAAGCGCTGCGCCTGCGCAGTACAGGGGGTCCGCCATTGCCGAGGGGAACTTTCTCGGCAGAACACCGGCCGCTCCTCCACTGAGCGGGGGCCGGGCTGCATTGAGGGGGGGAGGCTGCACTAACTGAGGGGGGGGCTGCACTAACTGAGGGGGGGCTGCACTAACTGAGGGGGGGGCTGCAGTGAGGGGGGCTGCACTAACTGAGGGAGGGCTGCAGTGAGTGGGGCTGCACTAACTGAGGGGGGGCTGCAATAACTGAGGGGGGGCTGCACTAACTGAGGGGGGGGCTGCACTGAGGGGAGGCTGCACTGAGGGGGGAGGCTGTACTAACTGGGGGGGGCTGCACTGAGGGGAGGCTGCACTAACTGGGGGGGCTGCACTAAGGGGGGGAGGCTGCACTAACTGAGTGGGGCTGCACTGAGGGTGGGCTGCACTAACTGAAGGGGGGCTGCACTGAGGGGGGGCTGCACTGAGGGGGGCTGCACTGAGGGGGGAGGCTGTACTAACTGGGGGGGGCTGCACTGAGGGGAGGCTGCACTAACTGGGGGGGCTGCACTAAGGGGGGGAGGCTGCACTAACTGAGTGGGGCTGCACTGAGGGTGGGCTGCACTAACTGAAGGGGGGCTGCACTGAGGGGGGGCTGCATTAACTGAGGGGGGGGCTGCATTAACTGAGGGGGGGCTTCACTGAGGGGGGCTGCACTGAGGGGGGGCTGCACTAACTGAGGGGGGGCTGCACTGGCGGGGGCACCTGATGCAAGGACAGACTCTGGCGGGGGCACCTGATGCAAGGACAGACTCTGCTGGTGGCAGGCGACGTGGCTAGTGACACGCTCAGGGATCCCACTGATTCTGCATTATGGTGAGTTGAATGATTTAATTTTATATTACAATGTAATAATAGAAATAATGCGCTTCAATCATCCTGACACCATAACAACCATGGTGCCGGGATGATTGAAGCGTTAACACCAGGTGTTTGGAGTATCTTTATCTGCTGATTGTTAAACTTTCTAGAATACACATATTTCTATTGTTGTGTAGGATCTGGGGCTGCTGTCCCGTCATTCCTCTCTCCCCCTTTCCCTCTCCCCCTTTCCCTCTCCCCCTTTCCCTCTCCCCCTTTCCCTCTCCCCCTTTCCCTCTCCCCCTTTCCCTCCCCCATTCATCTCAGACTCTAACCATACCCTCTTGAGCCACGCCCACTTTCCGCGTAAGCCACGCCCACTTTTCGCCGCAGCGCGCTTCGCGCGCCGCAACTATTATTTTTTTACTAGGCCATGCCTACAAACGAATGCCCCGCCTCCTAATTATTGATTGGCTCCGCCTACAGCAAAAAAAAGTGTCCCACATATTTTTTTTTCAATGTTGGCAACTATGTAAATGACAGCGCAGTCCCTCCCTCCTCCTCCATTCCCATCCCAGTAACTAAAAAAGAACACAGTGGGTGGTATGTCACATCTTAATTCATGGAAGATCCGCCTCCCATAACAGCAATAACAGGACACAGGCTGTAGTGGAAATCTCCTCCTACCCGAACACTCAGCACTCAAGCAGACCCTGCAGTTTATCACATGACCGTGGTATACAGATCAGCCAAAAAGGTATATAGTGGCAGTATTTTAACCACTTGATCACTGGGCACTAAAACCCCCTTCCTAACCGGACCAATTTTCAGCTTTCGGTGCTCTCACATTTCGAATTACTCAGTCATGCAACACTGTACCCATATGAATTTTTTGTCCTTTTTTTTCACTCAAATAGAGCTTTCTTTTGGTGATATTTAATCAATTAATTACTAATTATTTTGTGCGCTATAAAAGAAAAAAAATATGAAAATTCTGTAATAAAAAGCATTTTCCTTCGTTTCTGTTATAAAATTTAGCAAATTTGTAATTTTTCTTCATCAATTTTGGCCAAAATTCATACTCCTACATATCGTTGGTAAACAATAACCAAAATGGGTGTATGTTATTTGGTCTTTGTGAAAGTTATAGAGCCCACAAGCTATGGTGCCAATCTCTGAAAATTGATCACACCTGAAGTACTGACGGCCTCATTTCTTGAGACCCTAATAAGCCAGGAAAGTACAGATACCCCCCAAATGATCCCTTTTTGGAAAGTTAACATTCCAATGTATTTAGTAAGAGGCATGGTGAGTTCTTTGAAGTTGTAATTTCTTCCCACATTTCTTTGCAAAATAAAGATTTTTTTTCTTTTTTCTCCACAAAACTGTCATATTAGCAGGTTATTTCTCAGCATATGCATACCACAAATTACACCCCAAAATACATTCTGATACTCCTCCTGAGTATGGTGATACCACATGTGTGAGACTTTTACACAGCATGGCCACATAGAGATGTCCAACATGCAGGGAGCACCTTCAGGTGTTCTAGGAGCATAAATTACACATCACATTTCTCAACCACCTATTGCACTTTTGAAGGCCCTGGAGCACCAGGACAATGGAAACACCCACAAAATGACCCCATTTTGGAAAGCTAACACCCCAACGTATAATCTATGAGGCATAATGAGTCTTTTGAATGGTTTATTTTTTTCCAGAAGTTTTTGGAAAATGTGGAAAAAAATGAAACCGCATTTTTTTTTACACAAAGTTGTCCATTTATGCAATATTTCAAACACATAGCATGTACATACCAAAAATTACACCCCAAAATAGATTCTTCTACTCCTCCTGAGTATGGTGATACCACATGTGGGAGACTTTTCTACAGCCTGTCCACATACAGAGACCCAACATGCAGGGAGCAGCATCAGGTTTTCTAGGGGCATACATTTCTCAAATCTCATTTGACTACCAATTACACTTTTGTGAGGCACTGTAGTAGATGGATGAGCATGAATAGGGATGGATGAGCCGTGGATGGCGATGTATGAGCCGTGGATGGGGATGGCTGAGCATGGTTGATCCATAAATGTGGATGGCTGAGTATGGCTGAGTATGGATGGGATGGCTGAGTATGGCTGGGTACAGCTGAGTATGGCTGAGTATGGCTGAGTACGGCTGAGTATGGCTGGGTACGGCTGAGTACGGGTATGGCTGGGTACGGCTGGGTATTGGTGAGTACAGCTGGGTACAACTGAGTACGGCTGAGTATGGCTGAGTATGGCTGAGTATGGCTAGGTATGGCTGAGTACGGCTGAGTATGGCTGGGTACAGCTGAGTACGGGTATGGCTGGGTACGGCTGGGTATTGGTGAGTACAGCTGGGTACAACTGAGTATGGCTGGGTACAACTGAGTATGGCTGGGTATGGCTAAGTATAGCTGGGTATGGCTGAGTATAGCTGGGTATGGCTGGGTATAGCTGGGTATTGCTGAGTATGGCTGGGTATGGCTGGGTATGGCTGAGTACGGCTGTGTACGGCTGGCTATTGCTGAGTATGCCTGGGAATTGCTGATTATGGATGAGTATGGCTGGGTACAACTGGGTATTGCAGAGTATGGCTGGGTATCGCTGAGTATGGCTGGGTATGGCTGGGTATGGCTGGGTACGGCTACGTATTGCTGAGTATGGCTGGGTATTGCTTAGTATGGCAGGGTATGGCTGGGTATGGCTGAGTATGGCTGAGTATGGCGGGGGTGGATGGGATGGCTGAGCATAGATGGATGGATGAGTATTGCTGAGTATGGATGGCTGAGCATGGGTGGATGAGTATTGCTGAGTATGGATGGCTGAGCATGGGTGGATGAGTATTGCTGAGTACAGCTGGGTACGGCTGAGTACGGCTGGGTATGGCTGAGTATAGCTGGGTATGGCTGAGTATAGCTGGGTATGGCTGGGTATCGATGAGTATGGCTGGGTATCGATGAGTATGGCTGGGTATTGCTGAGTATGGCTGGGTACGGCTGAGTACCGCTGGGAATTGCTGATTATGGATGAGTATGGCTGGGTATGACTGAGTATTGCTGAGTATGGCTGGGTATCGCTGTGTATGGCTGGGTATGGCTGGGTATGACTGAGTATGGCTGAGTACGGCTGGGTACGGCTACGTATTGCTGAGTATGGCTGGGTATCGCTGAGTATGGCGGAGTATGGCTGGGTATGGCTGAGTATGGCTGAGTATGGCTGGGGGTGGATGGGATGGCTGAGCATAGATGGATGGATGAGTATTGCTGAGTATGGATGGCTGAGCATGGGTGGAAGAGTATGACTGAGTATGGATGGCTGAGCATGGGTGGATAAGAATTGCTGAGTATGGATGGCTGAGCATGGATGGATGGATGAATTTAGCTGAGTGTGGATGGCTGAGCATGGATGGATGAGTATTGCCGAGTGTGGATGGCAGGGCATGGATGGATGGCTGAGTATGACAGAGGGATGGCTGAGCATGGATGGATAGATGAGGCTGCAATGGGCACAGAGCAGCGCTGTGGGCACTACAGATCCAGCCCACAGCGCTGCTGCAACCAGTCTCTCTCCTCTCCGCTCACACTGTACCGATCAGTACAGAAAGGGGAGAGAGGAACCAGACATAAGGCCGATTTGTTTACAAGTGATCGCTCCGCTACTAGTGGAAATAATATATAAGCTGCCAGCACCAACAATAAAACTAATTGTAAAAGGAAATGTGATAAAAAAGTGTAGCGCTACAAATGCGTACCCAAAGTATAAACTGAGTAATACATGAACATGCACAATAGCAGTTATACTGTAATGTTTTTGGGAAAAAAACATTCATTGATCGTTAAATTCAGTGCTATTAATGGTAACCTTAATCCAAATAACACCTAAGGGTCAAGTGACTCAATATAAAAGAAAATGAAAAATAAAGTGAAGAAATATATATGAATAAACAATATACAAAAATGAAGTGTCAGTAGATAATTAAATCAACCTTAATACAATTTAACACAATATAAAGTCCATCAATGATGAGTGTCATGATGTACTCCTCAGGAATAGACCATGATGACATGAGAATCAAATGGATCTCAAAAACATAGATGGTAAAGTTACAATATTCCTAAAACACCCAGGACTGTGCTTCCACCACCCAAAGAAGGGGTAGGTACTCTTACAGTAAAACGTGGGCACACACACCAGCGGCGGTGGGTCAAACAGGCGTGTATGGAAACCCAGATCTCAGGCCACAATCTCCAATAGTTGAAAAGGTACTCTCAGCAATGGAATAAACAGGTGAACTGGAAGCAGGAAAGCGACCACAATCTCCTGATCTGTATAATATCTTTAAGGATTTCCGCCAGCAGTGGGTAAAAGGTGATCATAAAAGAAAAAAGGCAGGCTTCCACATGACGTAGATCAAACAACGTATGGATTTAATGTTATTTAAAAAGTACAAACATCCTTCAAGATGTGTGCATTTAAAATGTGACCACAAAAAAATCATAAAACAGGCGCAGTGTGCAGAGCTTAGCAGGCAAGATACTGACGCATTTCATCCTATGGGACTTCAACTGGGGTATATGCATTTCCTTAATGACAGGTATCCTTTGAATGTTGTGAGTCCAATGTTGTGCAATTTTTAAAAAGACTTCCTGTTTTAAATTGTTCCTTGCATTCAAAATACATCAAAATAGCTCTAGGTATGGAGGGGTGTACCAATGTATTGTAGACTGAGAACCATTGTGCATACAATTGTAAAAGTTCATATTTGCCCTTATTTGATCTGTACTTTTCCATGAGTGACCTACTACTGATATATTATGCTCCCAAACTCTATTACGCAACTAAGTCATTGGTTTTCACAATTATTTTTAGGCATAGTAAAGCTGTTGCACAAAGCTTTGTTCTTATTAGGAAATGCGAGTAGACATGCTGGAGAGGATAATCTACACATTCCATTACATTCTTAGGGATAATTATAAAAGAGCATGTTTAAACCCCTAAATTAAACAGTGTCTCTTTCACACACTGAGTGATAAACAGTGTTTTACATCTAGTAGATGAAAAAGTGTTACTAAGAAACACATTTTAATTTCAAAGAATGTAAAAAGTACTGCAGTCTTGTAAGAATCCAGCACATTTTGGGTTAATGTGTGTCAAGTGTATATTCATTATGGATGAAAGAGGTAAAAAAAAGTTAGTGATAAAATTATAGGATACCTTAGCTTGATGTAGCACCCCCCTAGTTTAGAGTAGGCTGCTAGGCAAATTTAGTTAGCTCCTCTGTAATCAATGGAACAAGGTTTGATTGCTTTGGGCTGTTCAGTGTCTCACAGGCTACTGTTCTGCTACTTCCCCTTGTCTTCTGGAGATTTCTAGAAGTACAGTGGGAGTGAGAGCAAAACAGGCTTTCTGAATATTCATGGAACTCCAGCCAATACCTAGAGAGGTGTGTCCCATAGGTGGCTGGGAAGTCTATAAATGTTCTATGACCTAGCAGCAGTGTGCAGAGTTTCTGGGTCCAGCTTTCTGGAGGACACCCCTGTGCTGGGTGCTCTGCACCCAGGGGCAGAGAGAGAGAGAGAGAGAGAGAGACAGAGAGGAGAAGCCTTAGGATTCCTCTTGGAGACATCGAGGTCCCAGCTAGACTTAGCTGGGGGGCCTACTGATGGGAGCCTGTATCAGAGTCTGGAGAGCCAAAGCCAGGAAAGCAGAAGGACGCTCCACTATTCTGGGACTGGGTGAGTACATGCTACACACTGGAGAAGTGACTGTGGGGTGTTTTACCTTACAACTCAAATGCAGTGCAGCCAAGAGTTGTGCAGCCAGGAATGTGCTATACTGCATAAGTGTGTCCAGTGCAGTCAGGAGCTGTGCATGAAAGCCAGGAGCATTTCATATTGCTTAAGTGTGCTTAGTGCAGCCATGAGCTGTGCAATAAAGCCAGAAGTTGTACAAGTTCAGCCAAGAGCCAGTACAGTGCAGCTTAAGGTTGTGCAATACAGCTAACGTTTTGTACAGAGCAGCCAGGAGCCTAGCAGTCCTCAAGTTCTATAGTTTGGGGTATCCTGTTCAAAAAAACCCTTATACTAATTCTTGAGCCAGTGGAAAAATGCTGAAAATGCTGTGTGCCTGGGTGTGCATGCTGTGTGGGAGAAATAGGCTCAGTTACCAGTGGCTCCTGCAGGGGTAGCTCTACATTAGGATGGACCCCTATAAACAAATCCTAGTCAGAAGTAATATCTATGGGGGTCTTTTGTCCTGTGTGGACTTATCTCTTCCTAGTGTCCTATGTGGAAAATAGTACCCATATATGTTCTAAGAAATGTTTGGCAGCGCTGTGATTCAAGATACAATTATATGTATTTGACATACAAACTAATAAAAGAATATTAAGCAAAGTATGACTGAAATATGTCCTTCATAAAGTGAAAAAATGTCCTTCATAAAGTGAAAAAAATATACAGTCAGGTCCATAAATAATGGGACATCGACACAATTCTAATCTTTTTGGCTCTATACACCACCGCAATGGATTTGAAATGACACGAACAAGATGTGCTATAACTGCAGATTTTCAGCTTTAATTTGAGGGTATTTACATCCAAATCAGGTGAACGGTGTTTGTGTATGTGCCTCCCACTTTTTAAGTGACCAAAAGTAATGGGACAATTGGCTGCTCAGTTGTTCCATGGACAGGTGTTTGTTATTCCCTCATTATCCCATTTACAAGGAGCAGAGAAAAGGTCCAGAGTTCATTTCAAGTGTGCTATTTGCACTTGGAATCTGTTGCTGTCAACTCTCAATATGAGATCTAAAGAGCTATCACTATCAGTGAAGCAAGCCATCATTAGGCTGAAAAAACAAAACAAACCCATCAGAGAGATAGCAAAAACATTAGGTGTGGCCAAATCAACTGTTTGGAACATCCTTAAAAAGAAAGAACGCACCAGTGAGCTCAGCAACACCAAAAGACCCGGAAGACCACGGAAAACAACTGTGGTGGATGACCGAAGAATTTGTTCCATGGTGAAGAAAACATCCTTCACAACAGTTGGCCAGATGAAAAACACTCTCTGTATTGAACTTCAGAGCTTCTTGCCGGAACTGAGGGCTCCCACGCGCATGCACGGGAGGGACGTCAGCCACTCACAGCTCCGGAGCCCGCAAACCCGGAAAAAACACCGGGGTACATGTCAGCCACCTCAGCGGTGACCGGGCGCAGCTGTGGGGGCTTCATTCTAAGGTAAGTATTTCATGCATGCCAGCACATTATGCCAATGTCTTGCAGGTTTGTTTTTTTCCAGCGGTTTAAGCTAGCTATACACTGTCAGTGGGCTGAATGAAAAAGGACTAACAGACACCTGCATTCACACATTCAAACAAGGTGAATGGAGGTGTCCCCCACGTCAGGACAATGTATTCTGACAGCAGCTCTCACTGCTTCTAGGCAGAAAAGGGACATTCTACATTATTATTTTAAAAGTACTGAAAGAATGGCACAGCTAAGGACTGTTTTGTGAATTCTACAACACAAAAAAAAGCAAAATACTAAAACATGTATCAACATGTTAGCTTTAAACTGGTATTAAATCTAAAAGCAGACATTTATTATATTGCAGCTTACCAATTCTTAGATGTGATGGCTGCATTTGTTCTGTTTGAAGGCCTTCTTTCTTTTATTTTCACCTGTGACCTGGCAAGTAAGTCTGTTGTTTTTCAAAAGAACAAGCTCTCTTGCAAATGTATCAGTTAGAGGAATGAGACAAACCATTCAACACTTGCAGGGGTGCTTACAATGGTCAGCTTTTGGTCAGTTGCTGTAAATGCCCATGAAGTGTTAGCTGGAGTCTGCCTTCAATTTGTTAGTATATCTAAATCTAAACAGAGTTGGAGTTGACTTATATGGCATAGAATAAGACAGTGTTAAATAGGGAATGTATAGCACAGTATCTGTGGAGGTACATTGGAGGGGCCAGGGCCCAATATTAGACATCCGGACACTTGTTCGGGGGTTATTAGTAGGTGATTTACTTACTACTGACCCCTGATCTCTGAATCACTCACTACTGACCTCTAAACTCTGTCATTTACTATGACCCCTGATTCATTACTGTCATCTGAACTCTGTGTAACCTTCTACTGACCCTGAACTTTTGCGTCACCTAATACTGATCCCTAAACTCTGGTCACTTACTACTGACCCCTGAACGCTTTGTCTCTTACTACTGATCCCTAAACTCTGGTCACTTACTACTGACCCCTGAACTCTTTGTCTCTTACTACCGATCACTAAACTCTGGTCACTTATTACTGACCCCTGAACTCTGTGTCTCTTACTACTGTTTCCTATACACTGGTCACTTACTACTGACCCCTAAACTCTGCGTCCCTTACTACTGAGCCTGACTAATTACTGACCTCTGAACTAATTTTCTACTGACCTCTGAACACTGCAGCATTTAATATTGACCCCTGGACTTTGTGTCACTTACTTATGATCCCCAAATTCTGCATCACGTACTACTGACCCCTGAACTCTGCATCATGTACTGATGACCCCCCTGAACTCTGTGTCACTTACTACTGACACCTGAACTCTGCATCACTGAATATAAGTAAGAAATTGTACCGGGGAGATCAACAGATTGGATATCCCAGGGATAAAGATAGCTACTTATGGTCAGAGAGGGCAGTCAAGAGAACGGTATATAAAATTAAGTATCAAATTTTATTAATAGTTTAGACAAAACACGCAGATATATAAAATATATAGATTACTTTCCAATGGGAGTTGTAGAACATGGGTCCTCTGAGACCGACCATAAAATGGTACACCAATCAATGGTACACCAAATGGTTCAATCTTGCATTTCAATACACATAGGATCAGTCTTCCGGACGAATAAGCATTTAGTGACTCTAGAAATTTTTGCAAGCCCTATTAGGTCTAGCATCCATCGCTACTCACTGCATTCCTAATTCCACGTACACACGAGCGGACTTTACGGCAGACTTTGCCCGGCGGACGGGATTTCGTCGTACAATTCGATCATGTGTGGGCTCCAGCGGACTTTGTTTTCTCAAAAGTTGGACGGACTTAGATTTGAAACAAGTTTCAAATCTATCCGACGGACTCGAGTCCGGTCAAAAAGTCAGTTCGTCTGTATGCTAGTCCGACTGACAAAAACCCACGCTAGGGCAGCTATTGGCTACTAACTATGAACTTCCTTGTTTTAGTCACGTACGAATTCGACGGACTTGGTTGATTGTGTGTAAGCAAGTCCGTTCATTCAGAAAGTCCGTCGTAAAGTCCATCGAAAAGTCCGCCGGGCAAAGTCTGCCGTAAAGTCCGCTCGTGTGTACGCGGCATTAGCCCTATGTTTTTCTCTACTATTGTTAATTACTATCACTGGCGATTAGCCATCGGGGTTTCTATACAAATGTGGATCACTATTGGCGCCTGCACTGCATGTGTAATTTGTTTGTCATTGTGTGTGTATTGTCAGTCCCCGTTTGTTTATCTGTTTCACTGATACACCATCTGTAAACCCATACACTTGGTGTACCATTTTATGGTCGGTCTCAGAGGACCCATGTTCTACAACCTCCATTGGAAAGTAATCTATATATTTTATATATCTGCGTGTTTTTGTCTAAACTATTAATAAAATGTGATACTTAATTTTATATACCGTTCTCTTGACTGCCCTCTCTGACCATAAGTAGCTATCTTTATCCCTGGGATATCCAATCTGTTGATCTCTCCGGGACAGTTTCTTACTTATATGCGATATATAGGCTACGGCCAGAGCCTCTGATTTAGAGGAGTGGCAGCGAGTAATTAACCATCATTTAACTAGTAGAGTGTGAGTAACCTTGTGGTAATTTTTTTTGTTAAAATAAGGTCTGCATCACTGAACTCTGTGTTACCCACTACCAACCTCTGTGTCACTTACTCCTGACCCCTGAACTCTGTATCACATACGCTTGACCAGCGCTGCTGTTTGAAATCATGGAGCCACATACAGCTTTCCTGATGGAGCCCCCCAACTCTGGCTACACCCCCCCATGAGGTTCAGCAGAACAGCAGCACTGACTTTATCCGCCTATGCCCCAAATTAAAAAAAAAAAGTCCCTCCTCTGCTCCCACCTCCTGGGCCCCTCTGTTGACGTGATGGGGCCCAGGGAAATGTAATTTAAGTCCTGGTAAGCAAATAGGAGGGGGGGTGTGATTTAGTAAAATCAATGTATTATTTTAGGCAGAAATGAACAATTAAGCTGCCCTGGGCCCCCCTGTTTATCTGATAAGGCCTGGGCCCAGTACAACAGGACCAGTTGTACTGCCTTATCAGCGGTCCTGCTCCTGACCCCTGAACTCTGTGTCACTTGTTACTGACCCCTGAACTCTGTGTCACCTGCTATTAACCTCTGTGTCACTTTTTGCTGACCCCTGAACTCTATGTCACTTACTCCTGACCCCTGAACTCTGCATCACTTACTATGGACCTCTGAACTGTGCATCACTTACCACTGACCTCTGTGTGACTTTTTGCCGACTCCTGAACTCTGTGCCATTTACTCCTGCCTCCTGAACTCTGCATCAAATACTTTTGCCCCCTTAACTCTGTTATTTACTACTGACCACTAAACTCTGCATCACTTACTACTGATTTGTGTCACTTTTGCTGACCCCTGAACTCTGTGCCACTAAGACCCCTTTCACACTGGGGTGTTGTTTTTCAGGCACTTTAGCGCTAAAAATAGCACCTGTAAAGCGCCTAAAAAATGCCTCATCTGCAGTCCCAGTGTGAAAGCCTGCTTTCAGACTGGGTCGGTGCGCTTGCAGGACATTAGAAAAAGTCCTGCGCAGCATCTTTGGGGAGGTTTGTGAGAGGTGTATACACCGCTCCACCTGTCCATTGGAATGCATGGGCAGCGCTGCTGAAGTGCCTGCAAAGCGCTTCGGCAGCGGCGCTACACGGGCACTTTTAACCCTTTTTAACCCCATCTAGAGGGTTAAAAGCGCCCCACTCCCGCCCGAATAGACGAAGCGCCGCTATAACATCGGTAGAGCGCTACTAAAACTAGTGGCGCTTTACCGCTACCGCCCCCACTGCCCCAGTGTGAAAGGGCTCTTACTGCTGACCCCAAACTCTGCATCACTTACTGCTAACCCTGAACTCTGCATCACATACCCCTGACCTCTGAACTCTGGGTTACTTGCTATTAACCTACGTGTTAATTTTTGTTTACACCTGAACTCTGTGCCACTTACTGATGAGCTCCGAACTTTGTGTCACTTACTGATGACCCATAAACTCTATGCCAATTACTACTGACCTCTGAACTCTGTATAACTTACTACTGACCCCTGAACTGAACTTACTACTGACCTATGTGTCACTTTTTGCAGACCACTTAAGTCTGCATCACATACTCCTGACCCCTAAACTGCACATTACTTACTACTGACCTCTGAACTCTGCATTACTTACTACTGACCCCTGCATCATTACTGACCTCTGCATCACTTACTACAGAATTCAGGGGTCAAAAGTAAGTGATGCAGAGTTCAGAGGTTAGTAGTGACAGAGTACAGGGTGCAGTAGTAAATTGCCTTCTGTCTCTGAGTACAAATAGCCCTCCTCTGCACTGCTTACCGCTGTTCTCCTTCTTCTTCCTGGACTCTTCATGGTACTCAGGGTACTGCAACCCCAGTTCTTCACCCTGTGGGTAGGCCTTTGGCTAGAACTGCTGTTGTTCACTTACATGCACTCATCTACCATGAATGTTTTTACAGAGAGAATCTCTTGATGTTACCATGTTATTTCTCTCAGTGTGTATAAGCACTTTCAATCATTTGTGTTACTTAGTCTCATTTTACCCACAGATATAATCCTTTAGAATTGTAATACCATTTCAATACAATGGGGTAGAGGTGTGGGAACTGCATGTTAATTTGAAAGAAAAATAGGTTAAGAAGCAGTGCTCTTAAGATACATACTCCTCAACACCAAAACTTGACATCTGGTGTATGTTATTATTGGTCATTAGGGATTAAGGCAGTTCATTTGTATTTTGTCACATACACAGATACTAAATGAGCTGTGCCCAACTTCTATCTCTGCTGTCAATGCACATTAGGGTTTGGCTACAGCAACAACTTTTGGTCATGCCATTATGTATTGTAGATTAAAATCTATGACAATAATTACAACAAGCATGGTATCATAGTTTACTACTATGGGAAAAGAGAAACTGAAGCAGTGCTTCTACCCCACTTCCCAACACACACATAACATTGTGGTATTGCACAATCATATAGAAACAAATTGTGCATCACAGCTCTTATCTAGCAAGTTAAGAAACTATTATCTCCTGTAAACATTTGGACTTCCACAGCATTGATGTGTATGCATTGAGATGTTCAATGTCTCCTGAGTCTCTCCAAACATGATACCCAAATAGGCAATCAGCACCCTATACAGATCTTCTCCCAACAGAATAGGTTATTACACAGAACCTAATATCTTAAAGAGCTAAAAGTAAAAACAATCACTGAAGTGTTAATGCACTTCAACAAAACAATGACGCTGTGCACCATATTGACCTTATTGTTGAATTTAGCATCATCCTATATAGTATCTTATTTGTCTTTTCACTGTGCTTCAGACAGGGACTGTAACCCCTTCACTATACGATACTGTATTAAGCAGTTTATTCACCTGCGTGTGGGAAGAGTCTTGGTAGTCTTAAAGAAAGCTGTTCTTATAGGAACAACCAGGAATCCATAATCAAACTACCCCCAGAACTCCTGATAAAACATTACACTTGATCACTCTCCTCAAAATGTGGAAATTAACCAGCAGGCTTTTAGGACTTTGTTACCATAGATGTGATGAACCACTGGCAACACAGCCTGGGTGCCTCCGCTAAGATACAGCTTCCTCCACTCTGGAACCTGGAACCAGGTATTATAGCTGGGAATTGCACCCAAGAACTTGATGACACTAGCTTAAGTGCAAACTGGAACTCTTTATTGAAAAAATTCACCCAGAATATATACCACAAAAAATCAGATAAGAGCTTGATCACATTACCCTAAACAATGCAAACTTTAGATAGTAATGTCATCAGTACATCTAACAGCACATATAATGAACAGCTAACATAAACATAAACAGAAAGCTAATCAACAGCTAGCAACTAACAGCTAACAGTGATCTAATTAACAGTAAACAAATTAACAACTAGTCACTTAGACAAGCCTAGGTGCCTCAGGTCAGTGTTGACCCAGACAGTTTGGCACCAGTATTCAGGAAGACCCAGGGCTGTCCAAATCCAATTAACCAGTTTTCTTTTCACATCCATCTTCTCACTGAGTTTCAAGTTGGCAGAGACCATCGTGGCTTTCTTACTGTTAAATGTTGTAATGTCATTTTGTATTGTATAACATGACATCTTCCTAAATACTTGTAGCTCCCTCAAATGCCAGGGCCCATAGTCAGTAGGCAAGAGGTGACGCTGCAGTCCCCTCCAAAAGCCAAAGCAAAAAATACTCTTGCGCACAGGTGTGTTGGCCAAAAAGTCCCAAAGGTTCAAGAAGGACTATGGATTTCGGCTTTGCTGCTCTCAAAGGATGGGATTGTCCTAGTGTTAAAAGAAAAGAAGAAAAAAGAGAGCGCACCAGCCTAGTGCATTATCCTTGACAGATTTATTTGATTAAAAACAAGATAAAAACTACTCACAAAAGTTGAAGAAAAAATCGCATAGTGATCGCACAGAGGCAATTATTCCAGTGGTAGCAGTTTTCCAGGTCCCAGGAAGGAGGCATACGGACTACTGCTGGCTAACGCGTTTCGAAGGTTACCCTTCTTCATCAGAGCCTTAGTAGTGTTGGTCTCATGCTGACTTTTTATACACATGCCAAACTAAACCAGACTGATCGGGTTGGTTCTAGGGCTCCTCCCTTAATTGATGGGCGGTCCTCTAGGGAGGGTGGGTCTTGGCTCGGTTAACATTATTAAAGGGCCATAGTATATTGATTAAATTATTTATTTATTTAATTAATTGGCTTCCATTTTCATTATTATTATTATTGTTGATGAATTCTATCCAACCCATAACAAATAGGCTGAAAGGGTCATGCCAATGGTTATCTATAGACAAGCCAAGGCATCCCAGAGAATCTGCTCATCTCCCCTCTCATCAATAAATCACACAGATGACAGAGAGCAATGGGCAATGTTCAGGGGTTTAAAAGTTTAAAATTAGGGATGTACCTTATTGTATGTGGATCAGATGGCATCTCCTCTGCTGCGTTGTCTCTGTAGGGGCTGTGACTGTGTGGGCTAGCATTGCTGACAAGTCCTGGCTATTAGCACATTCCTATGCCCTGTAGGACCGGGTGGAACGCACGCCGCTACGTTGCTTCCGGGTTGCGGTCCACAGGGCGGAAGTGCGGTCATGATGTCATATCCCGTGTGCCCTTCGGCGCACGAGATTAACTCAATATGGTAAACAGAAGCCTCCATTTTGTCATGGGCGCAGATAGAGGCCAAAGTCAGACAGAAAACGTCTGACTTTGGGCTAGAAGGAGATGGGCTAATTGAAATAAGTACATGTATACAATACATGAAAATAATATGTAATAATGATAGGGGAATTTTGAAGGGGACCAGGGGAGAAGAGGATAGACTAAATGGCCCAATGCTTAACAGGATAGTCTAGAAAGAGACTAGGCATATGTGTTTAGAAGCCAGCAGGAGATACACTAAAATTGATAATAAAAAGTAGTAATATAAAATACATACAATATACATTCTATATAAATATATCTATACATATATAGAAAGAGAAAACCTTATGCACATCCATCGCATATATATATATGTGCATACAGTAATTATTTAAAAAGCGATATTGTTAAAATTAAATCCGTATAAAAGTACAAAGACCTGTGTACTTTACCAGTATGATATAAAAAGAGAGGGCGGGGGGGGTTTTGTTGTAACCTCATATATACATTAATATAGTGGTTTTGTATATTATTACAGGTAGCCCAGAGGTTATTTGATAGGCATCGGCGAACGAGATATTACAAAAAATATATATATATATGAAAATAAAACATATGTTAAATCCTCCAGGTAGACCTATAATATCTGGGATTGACAGCCTCTCTAGTAACTTGGGGTGCTATATTGACCACTTCTTGCAGGACATAGTGGTCGAGTTGCCATCCTTTGTCAAAGATTCTGGCCATGTGCTGGAGATACTGTCAAATTACAAATGGCTACCCGGCTATAGATGGCTTTCTTTGGATGTAGCCTCATTATATACATCAATAAACCATACATTTGGCTTAAGAGCCATTAACCATTTTTTACTTAAGGATGACAGGATGAATCCTCGGCAGGCCAAATTCTTACTGGATTGTGTGGAATTCTCCCTCACACACAATTACTTTTCCTTCTTAGGTGATCATTATTTGCAAATAAAAGGTACAGCTATGGGAGCCAGGTTTGCCCCTAGCTATGCAAATATTTTTATGGGATTTTGGGAAGAACACTTCATATGGAAGAATAATCCCTTTGGGGCAAACCTGGTCCTATATGCGAGATACATTGATGACATCTTGATCATCTGGGATGGGTCAGATCAAAGTCTCCAGAACTTCTTGGAACATTGCAAAAACAACCCATTTGGAATAGAATTCACCCATGTTCTAGATGAGAAATGTCTAGTCTTTCTAGATTTGGAATTACAGAGTGACCAAGACGGTAACATCTTTTCCAAAACCCATTTTAAACACGCTAAAAGTAACCACCACCCCAGGTGGATACAGAATGTCCCCTTTGGCCAATTTTGCCGCCTCAGAAGGACGTGTACCAAGAAAGATGATTATCTAGAACAGAGCAAACTTCTTATGCAGAAGTTCAGTGAGAAAGGGTATGAAGCCAACCATATAGAATCAGCCTTTTCTAAGTATCTGGCCCTCTACGATGATCCACCTAGTGGTGATTCGAACAACACAAAATCTCGACACCAGACTACCCCTGATATCCAACAGGCCTGCTTCGCTACCCAATATACAAGCAAAGCGTTCGAAATCCAGAGTGTTATCAGAAAGAATTGGAATATTCTGAAGCACGACCCAGTTTTGGGTAAGACACTCCCCGATCACCCTAATATAGTTTTCCGGAAACCCCGAGATCTTAGGAGCCTGATAGCCCCAAGTAGGGTAAAAACATGTACCAGCAAACCAATTAATAGCTGGGCAACAATTTTTGACCAAAAAGGTTGCTACAAATGCGGTATCAAGAACTGTGGCACATGCATGTACATGTGGCATAGGAAAAAAACGGTAGTAGGGAGAGACGGGAGAATTCACCCAATTAAGCAATTTATCAACTGTGGGACAGAGTATGTGATCTACGGTATAGTATGTCCATGTGGGCGTCTATACGTAGGCCGTACACAACGCCCAATGCGAGTTAGAATTGGTGAGCATAAATGCGGTATCATAAACTTAAGAGACAAATACCCAGTCCCTCGACACTTTGTAGAAGCCCATCAAGGGAACCCCGCAGGCATGAAAGTATTTGGGATTGAGTCGATTGGAAGTGAGCTGGATACAGGAAGAAGATACCAGAGGCTTTGCAAAAGAGAAGCCTTCTGGATCTTTACCCTTGGTAGTCTCGCTCCAGGAGGCCTAAACGAGGACCCAGAAGTACATAAAATAGTATAATGTTGACATCAAGCCACCGTGGAGGGTTAATCTTTTTATTATTTAATTAATTTTTAATTTTTAATATTTACTAATTAATTAATTAATATTTATTCTATTCTATGTGTATCCAATTGAGTAAACCTATGACAGTCTTATACTACCTGGCCCTATATATCACTTTTTTTCGTAGAGATTTTAAGGTACCATTATTACACTTTCATTGTCCAAGACATATTCTTTTAGATCTTATATTCCAAATACAGGTTTTTTTTTTATTTTTTTTTTTTTAATAATTTTTGTATTTTTGTTTTTGTTTTTATTCTTATTTCTATATAATAACATATGTTTTATTTTCATATATATATATATTTATTGTAATATCTCGTTCGCCGATGCCTATCAAATAACCTCTGGGCTACCTGTAATAATATACAAAACCACTATATTAATGTATATATGAGGTTACAACAAAAAACCCCCCCCGCTCTCTCTTTTTATATCATACTGGTAAAGTACACAGGTCTTTGTACTTTTATACGGATTTAATTTTAACAATATCGCTTTTTAAATAATTACTGTATGCACATATATATATATATGCGATGGATGTGCATAAGGTTTTCTCTTTCTATATATGTATAGATATATTTATATAGAATGTATATTGTATGTATTTTATATTACTACTTTTTATTATCAATTTTAGTGTATCTCCTGCTGGCTTCTAAACACATATGCCTAGTCTCTTTCTAGACTATCCTGTTAAGCATTGGGCCATTTAGTCTATCCTCTTCTCCCCTGGTCCCCTTCAAAATTCCCCTATCATTATTACATATTATTTTCATGTATTGTATACATGTACTTATTTCAATTAGCCCATCTCCTTCTAGCCCAAAGTCAGACGTTTTCTGTCTGACTTTGGCCTCTATCTGCGCCCATGACAAAATGGAGGCCTCTGTTTACCATATTGAGTCAATCTCGTGCGCCGAAGGGCGCACGGGATATGACATCATGACCGCACTTCCGCCCTGTGGACCGCAACCCGGAAGCAACGTAGCGGCGTGCGTTCCACCCGGTCCTACAGGGCATAGGAATGTGCTAATAGCCAGGACTTGTCAGCAATGCTAGCCCACACAGTCACAGCCCCTACAGAGACAACGCAGCAGAGGAGATGCCATCTGATCCACATACAATAAGGTACATCCCTAATTTTAAACTTTTAAACCCCTGAACATTGTCCATTGCTCTCTGTCATCTGTGTGATTTATTGATGAGAGGGGAGATGAGCAGATTCTCTGGGATGCCTTGGCTTGTCTATAGATAACCATTGGCATGACCCTTTCAGCCTATTTGTTATGGGTTGGATAGAATTCATCAACAATAATAATAATAATGAAAATGGAAGCCAATTAATTAAATAAATAAATAATTTAATCAATATACTATGGCCCTTTAATAATGTTAACCGAGCCAAGACCCACCCTCCCTAGAGGACCGCCCATCAATTAAGGGAGGAGCCCTAGAACCAACCCGATCAGTCTGGTTTAGTTTGGCATGTGTATAAAAAGTCAGCATGAGACCAACACTACTAAGGCTCTGATGAAGAAGGGTAACCTTCGAAACGCGTTAGCCAGCAGTAGTCCGTATGCCTCCTTCCTGGGACCTGGAAAACTGCTACCACTGGAATAATTGCCTCTGTGCGATCACTATGCGATTTTTTCTTCAACTTTTGTGAGTAGTTTTTATCTTGTTTTTAATCAAATAAATCTGTCAAGGATAATGCACTAGGCTGGTGCGCTCTCTTTTTTCTTCTTTTCCCCTCCAAAAGCCCCTGTCCTGGTTGGGTCTGTCACAATAGATTACTCTGGTGAGTACATTTAGGTTTAAGTTGGCCATACAAACATTTGTGTAAGAAAGACAAAAAAAGTATGGATTTGTCCATTCGTATCGAAACAGTACAGGTGGACAAATCTTTTGCTGTAGGCTACTGTATACTGACAGCCAGAGCTACCTGCTGTCAAGATACAGTACCTAAACAGAGCCTGCATCTGATTGGATTCAGGTGCTGTTCTGCCAACAATTCAACCATTTGTGGACCACCCACCGTACATATACTGCAGCAGGTACGTGATCTGACACTTCCGGGTCTGGGACGCATGCGCCTGCCGCCGGCAACCCCCACCCGCTGTGATTCTACACAGCGGGAGCCCAGCAGCAGGTACCGCAGACTCAATGTCCGCCGGCACCTGCCGATTACACAGGGCACAGGCAGAACGACAGTCTCCCTATGTAAACAAGGCAGATTGTCGTTCTGTCAGAAGGGAAGGTGCAGATCCTGTGTTTCTGCTAAGCAGGAACACAGATCTTTGCCTTCCCCTAGTCAAAGCACCTCCCTCACAGTGATTAAGCACAACCTAGGCTCATAGTTAACCCCTTGATTGCCCCTGATGTTAACCCCTTCCCTGCCAGTGTCAGTACAGTGAAGTGCATATTTTTTTAGCACTGATCATTGTCACTGGTCCCCAAAAAGTGTCAGTTAGGTGTAAGATTTGTCCACTGCAATATCGCAGTCCCGCTATAAGTCGCTGATTGCCGCCATAACTAGTAAAAAAGTATAAATATCCCATAGTTTGTAGAAGCTTTAAGTTTTGCACAAACCAATCAATATATGCTTAATGGGAGTTTTTTCCAAAAATATAGAGCAGAATACATATTGGCCTAAATTGATGAAGAAATTAGATTTTTTACATTTTATTTTAAAAAAAATTTTTTTTTTTAAATTGTTGGTCTTTTTTGGTTTATAGTACAATAAAATAAAAACTACAGAGGTGATCAAATATCACCAAAAGAAAGCTCTATTTGTGGGAAAAGGGGACATAACTTTTATTTGGGTACAGTGTCGCACGACCGTACCCAAATAAAATAAGTTAAAATAACGTAGTGCCGTATCGCAAAAAATGGCCTGGTGAGGAAGGGGAGTAAATCTTCCGGAGCTCAAGTGGTTAAATTACATTTAAAATTTTCAAGTAAAGGATGTCTTGGGGGAGGATACCGATAAGGCCACCCATGGAGTGAATTGCGGACAGTTCTTTAGGAATTGGCTGAAATTTGCTCTGTGTATGGTCAGCTTTATTTTCAGTGTTCCAATAGAAAGGAGAGTAGACTGAGTCATTGGTCCATAGAAACAAAAGTATAGAAACGCCACATGACAAATACTTCTGGAAAAACACGTGACAGCCATGGTGGGTGCAAGTCACTCGCATTTGGAGTGATTAGAAGAATTGATGGTCGCCATATCACCCACTCAGTCCATGACAAAGTCATTAGGCTCTTTAGAGGGAGCCATGTAAACTGCCACACAGGGTACACACACGCCCTCAATGACACTAATAAGGTAATGATTAAAATGTAATAAATGTGGTGAATAAATATGTACATCAGATGTTCATAAAATACACACATAACATACACCTACACACCTTTCATTAAAACATTAGCAGGCTGTTGTGCATTACTACACTGATGTTAACATATATATATATATATATATATATATATATATATATATATATATATGTAGATTTATTTATATATATATATCTATATATATATATATATATATATATATAGATATATATATATCTATATATATATATATATATCTATCTATATATAGATCTATCTATATATAGATCTATCTATCTATCTATCTATCTATCTATCTATCTATCTATCTATCTATCTATCTATCTATCTATCTATCTATCTATCTATCGATATAGATATATATATATATATATATAGATATATATATATATAGATATATAGATATCTATAAAATATAGATATCTATATATTACACCATTATATATGGATATTTTGCATGTCAATGTACAATGCATCAAAGCAGGCCAACTCAATAAAAAGTTTTATTTAGAGATGCACATTAAGTACCTTCAGCATCTGTTCTGTATAATTATTGGTACAAAAGGTCCTGTATGCTTACTGAAAAAAATGTGAAAACTGCCTGGGACACTTGAGATAGGAAACATAGGCATGACCTTACCTTAGAAGGTAGCATAGGTGTGTGCAACCTATTGCATTAGGGTGTGTACCCCAAAACTCAAACCATATGCCTTTCTCTGCAGCCTCAGCTGCACTGGACAGTGAATGAATGGGAAATACTCTGTGCTGAGTGGCTTCCTGTTCATTCACAAACTGAATCATAGTAAACAATTTAGTATGCTTCAGTTGTGACTGAACACAGTGAGTGAGTGTGTTCACTGTGTTCATTTAGAAAAGAAAGAGGTGTGTAAATCCCTCCTGCTGCCTAAGCCTGACACGCTCTGTTCTCCACCCGGGCGGCGCGGCTGCACACTGTCCTCTCCTCTCCAGCTGCCACCCGGGTGTTTTTAATTAGCTTAATGGAGGGGTGGGGGTGGTTTGTCGGGGGTCTATACTAATGGAGGGGGGGTTTGTCCTGGGGGGTCTATACTAATGGAGGGGGGGTTTGTCCTGGGGGGGCTATACTAATGGAGGGGGGGTGGTTTGTCCTGGGGGGTCTATACTAATGGAGGGGGGTTTGTCCTGGGGGGTTTATACTAATGGAGGGGGGGTTCCTGGGGGTCTATACTAATGGGGGGGTTGTCCTGGGGGGTCTCTACTAATGGAGGGGAGTTGTCCTGGGGGGTCTCTACTAATGGAGGGGGGGTGGTTTGTTCTGAGGGGTCTGTACTAATGGAGGGGGGTGGTTTGTTCTGGGGGGTCTGTACTAATGGAGGGGGGAGGTTTGTTCTGGGGGGGTCTGTACTAATGGAGGGGGGGTGGTTTGTTCTGGGGGTCTGTACTAATGGAGGGGGGTGGTTTGTTCTGGGGGGGTCTGTACCAATGGAGGGGGGGTTTGTTCTGGGGGGTCTGTACTAATGGAGGGGGGGTGGTTTGTTCTGGGGGGGGTCTGTACAAATGGAGGGGAAGTTTGTTCTGGGGGGTCTGTACTAATGGAGGGGGGTGGTTTGTTCTGGGGGGGTCTGTACTAATGTAGGGGGTGGTTTGTCCTGGGGGGTCTGTACTAATGGAGGGGGGGTGGTTTGTCCAGGGGGGGCTGTACTAATGGAGGGGGGTGGTTTGTTCTGGGGGGTCTGTACTAATGGAGGGGGGTGGTTTGTTCTGGGGGGTCTGTACTAATGGAGGAGGGGTGGTTTGTCCTGGGGGGTCTGTACTAATGGAGGGGGGGCGGTTTGTCCTGGGGGGTCTGTACTAATGGAGGGGGGTGGTTTGTCGGGGGGGGTCTGTACTAATGGAGGGGGGTGGTTTGTCGGGGGGGGCTGTACTAATGGAGGGGGGTGGTTTGTTTTGGTGGGGTCTGTACTAATGGAGGGGGGTGGTTTGTTTTGGGGGGGTCTGTACTAATAGAGGGGGGTGGTTCTGGACTAATGGAGGGGGTGTGGTTTGTCCTGAGGGGGGTCTATACTGATGGGGGGTCTGTACTGAGGGAGGGGTTTATACTTAGTGGGGAAAGGACAAGGGAAAAAATTGCGCTCAGTGTTCTATTAAAAGGTGAAGAAAAATGTAAAAAACGTGAAGTGAGTCCTGCAGCTGAAACACAATAACCCCAATACAAGGGCACATAAACTAAACAATAGATAAAACAGTGTAGCGCTGGACTATTGAGGATACGCATATAATAATATACGCGAAAGAGCCGAGACCCATATGTTTGTGATTAAATGTGAAAAAAAACTTATACCACCTAATCTGATACAATTACGTATCTATATATGTGTATTGTGACACTAAAAATTAAATCAAGTGCACCTATATAAATCTAAAACGAAAATTAATAAACAAATACAAATATATTGAACTAAAATAAATCATGTAAATCAAACGTGACAATAAAAATTGGAATTACATCAACTTGTGGTAAGGAACTTTGTTCACTTATATATTATTAGTTGGTCCTTTGTGCTTGGTGATCACAATGGAAGTGAAAAAATTAAAGTGAATAATTAAAATAAAAGTCCCAATAAATAATGAACCAAAAGTCCCAAATCGTGATGATACTCCAACACAAATTCCGGTTCAATATTCCACCGCAGCTGTTGCCCACCACCAAAGGAAGAATTGGAGGCTTACCAGACAGCCTGCGACCACCCTTATTCAGGGGGGTCAAAACAGGCTCTGTAGGGATGTAGAAATCCAGATGGTGTCCTCGCCCATGCTTTTCAGATGTTCTCCAGGTGTTCCTATGGCAAGCCAAGGGGGGCTTCCAAACAGGGTGTAGCAAGGATTTGCCCACCGGATGCAATAGGGATTGAATCAAAAATGCCCCAAAAAGAAAAAGAGAGAACTCCGATAGTGTAGGACAATCTGACTAATTTATTTAAAAAAGCATAGAAACAAATAAAACTTCTGACAGGGAGAAATGAAACAAAAAACTTTAAACGGCGGTGGAGTTTTTTGTTTCATTTCTCCCTGTCAGAAGTTTTATTTGTTTCTATGCTTTTTTAAATAAATTAGTCAGATTGTCCTACACTATCGGAGTTCTCTCTTTTTCTTTTTGGGGCATTTTTGATTCAATCCCTATTGCATCCGGTGGGCAAATCCTTGCTACACCCTGTTTGGAAGCCCCCCTTGGCTTGCCATAGGAACACCTGGAGAACATCTGAAAAGCATGGGCGATGACACCATCTGGATTTCTACATCCCTACAGAGCCTGTTTTGACCCCCCTGAATAAGGGTGGTCGCAGGCTGTCTGGTAAGCCTCCAATTCTTCCTTTGGTGGTGGGCAACAGCTGCGGTGGAATATTGAACCGGAATTTGTGTTGGAGTATCATCACGATTTGGGACTTTTGGTTCATTATTTATTGGGACTTTTATTTTAATTATTCACTTTAATTTTTTCACTTCCATTGTGATCACCAAGCACAAAGGACCAACTAATAATATATAAGTGAACAAAGTTCCTTACCACAAGTTGATGTAATTCCAATTTTTATTGTCACGTTTGATTTACATGATTTATTTTAGTTCAATATATTTGTATTTGTTTATTAATTTTCGTTTTAGATTTATATAGGTGCACTTGATTTAATTTTTAGTGTCACAATACACATATATAGATACGTAATTGTATCAGATTAGGTGGTATAAGTTTTTTTTCACATTTAATCACAAACATATGGGTCTCGGCTCTTTCGCGTATATTATTATATGCGTATCCTCAATAGTCCAGCGCTACACTGTTTTATCTATTATATACTTAGTGGGGAGTCTGCACTGACGGAGGGGGTCTATACTTAGGGGAGGGGGGTCTGTACTGAGGGGCGACTATAGTTGGTGGAGGGGGGGTGATACCATGTTTTACCGCACCGGGTGACATCCCTCTTCCTCTCCTCTTAGCGCGTGCTGCTGTACTAGTGAGCGGCGCACTATGTTTATTCCCCGCCTTCATATCGGCCAGGGAAGAAAAAAAAAGGAGCAAAGAAGAGGGTTGTGGGACATGTAGTCCCGAGGACTGGCAGCCCCACTGTAACACGGAAACTGCAGCCCACACAGCATGCTCAGCTGAATGGGAGGGAGAGAGAGAGAGAGCCAGGAGCCCGGGAAAGCTTTCAGGGAAGTACACCCAGGACTCCAGAGGGAGAGTACAGTGCTGAGAGAACATCATCAGAGAGAGAACCCCGCTTCCCTGCGCCACCAGAGGGAAAGCCACACAGCCTAGCGCCATCCCTGGTGGAGAAAGGAATGGAGTCATTGCCAGAATACAGATCTGAGTGCTACCCAGCGGAGTCGCCACAGGCAATTCAGAGTGAGCAGACTCCTGATAAGAGGAACCGTTGTTGCTGTATCGCTGGGTCCCGTGAGTGGGCCGATCGGCCATTATCTACTAACGTCCATAGGAACTGCAGTCTCTGACCATCTCTTGTAACATTTCTGCAGTCTCTGACCATCTCTTGTATTATGTCTTCAGTCTCTGACCATCTCTTGTATTATGTCTTCAGTCTCTGACCATCTCCTGTATTATATCTCCAGTCTCTGACCGTCTCCTGTAGTATGTCTGCAATCTCTGACCATCTCCTGTACTATGTCTGCAGTCTCTGACCATCTCTTGTAACATGTCTGCAGTCTCTGACCATCTCTTGTAACATGTCTGCAGTCTCTGACCATCTCCTGTACTATGTCTGCAGTCTCTGACCATCTCCTGTACTAAGTCTGCAGTCTCTGACAATCTCCTGTATTATATATATATCCAATCTCTGACCGTCTCCTGTAGTATGTCTGCAATCTCTGACCATCTCCTTTAATATGTATGCAGTCTCTGACCATCTCTTGTATTATGTCTGCAGTCTCTGACCATCTTCTGTATCATGTCTGCCATCTCTGACCATCTCTTGTAGTAAATCTGCAGTCTCTGACCATCTCCTGTAGTATGTCCGCATTCTCTGACCATCTCTTGTACTATGTCTGCAGTCTCTGACCATCTCTTGTACTATGTCTGCAGTCTCTGACCATCTCTTGTAACATGTCTGCAGTCTCTGACCATCTCTTGTAACATGTCTGCAGTCTCTGACCATCTCTTGTATCATGTCTGCAGTCTCTGACCATCTCCAGTATTATGTCTGCAGTCTCTGACCATCTCCTGTACTATATCTCCAGTCTCTGACCGTCTCCTGTACTATATCTCCAGTCTCTGACCGTCTCCTGTACTATGTCTGCAGTCTCTGACCGTCTCCTGTACCATGTCTGCAGTCTCTGACCGTCTCCTGTACTAAGTCTGCAGTCTCTGACCATCTCCTGTATTATAGCTCCAGTCTCTGACCGTCTCCTGTAGTATGTCCGCATTCTCTGACCATCTCCTGTAATATGTCCGCATTCTCTGACCATTTCCTGTACTATGTCTGCAGTCTCTGACCATCTCTTGTAACATGTCTGCAGTCTCTGACTATCTCTTGTAACATGTCTGCAGTCTCTGACCATCTCTTGTATCATGTCTGCAGTCTCTGACTGTCTCCTGTACTATGTCTGCAGTCTCTTACCATCTCCAGTACTAAGTCTGCAGTCTCTGACCATCTCCTGTATTATATATCCAGTCTCTGACCGTCTCCTGTAGTATGTCTGCAATCTCTGACCATCTCCTGTAATATGTTCGCATTCTCTGACCATCTCCTGTACTATGTCTGCAGTCTCTGACCATCTCCTGTACTATGTCTGCAGTCTCTGACCATCTCTTGTAACATGTCTGCAGTCTCTGACCATCTCTTGTAACATGTCTGCAGTCTCTGACCATCTCTTGTAACATGTCTGCAGTCTCTGACCATCTCCTGTAGTATATCTGCAGTCTCTGACCATCTCCTGTAGTATGTCCGCATTCTCTGACCATCTCTTGTACTATGTCTGCAGTTTATGACCATCTCTTGTAACATGTCTGCAGTCTCTGACCATCTCTTGTATCATGTCTGCAGTCTCTGACCATCTCTTGTATCATGTCTGCAGTCTCTGACCATCTCCAGTATTATGTCTGCAGTCTCTGACCATCTCCTGTACAATATCTCCAGTCTCTGACCGTCTCCTGTAGTATGTCTGCAGTCTCTGACCGTCTCCTGTAGTATGTCTGCAGTCTCTGACCATCTCCTGTACTATGTCTGCATTCTCTGACCATCTCTTGTAACATGTCTGCAGTCTCTGACCATCTCTTGTAACATATCTGCAGTCTCTGACCATCTCTTGTATCATGTCTGCAGTCTCTGACCATCTCTTGTATTATGTCTGCAGTCTCTGACCATCTTCTGTATTATGTCTGCAGTCTCTGACCATCTCCTTTACTATGTCTGCAGTCTCTGACCATCTCCTGTACTATGTCTGCAGTCTCTGACCGTCTCTTGTATCATGTCTACAGTCTCTGACAATCTCCTGTATCATGTCTGGGGGCTCTTTCTAACAGACTCTCTAACAGAAGACCTCTCTGTGTGCATCAGAGAGACTCCCCTCCAGGTCTCATTAGTGTAAGCTCTTCCTGTATTTTCTTTATTGTTAAAAAATCATGGGAGGATCCTAGGGTAATGAAGACTTATTAGGGGAGCATCTCTGTGTTTGAATTGTTGCCATAGTAACATTTGTAAAGGGGAGGGGTTGGTAAGATGACCACGCCCACGTGGGGGCGCCAGAAATATTTCTGCACCCAGGAGTCTGTGACCCTCGGATCGGCCCTGGAGTTAGTTATGTAGCACTGACAACCTTTGTTTTTAGCCATGTGTGTGTTATACAGGACATAAGTTGTGCCATCTTGTGGACAATTGAAAAGGTACAACACTTTTATGTTTCATGCTTAGGAGAAGTGACATGAAAGTGATTGATTGTTTACTTCTGAACATTAACTATGACCCACCCACAATGCTCCTGGACAAGAGAAGAACTGAACTGCATTGTGGGAGGATATAAAAGGGCTGGGAGCGGCCATCTTAAGTCTCTTGTTCCTGGGACGCGTGGGCTGCCGGCAGAACTCGGTGGGTGTGTGTGTCCCACAGGGTTGCGGCCTACTTTGTGAAGGAGCGGAGCAGCTGCAAGGATCCTGCCATCGTATCACAGTGTGCTGGAGCAGCAGAAGTGATCGTTCCGAAGACCCGTGAGGAGGTAACCGAGGACTCCTGGTCGTTAGTGAACGGAGCAGTGTGACGGCGTGGTGGTGCCTCCCTATGGACTGAGAATTGCTAAAACGGAGACATCCATCTGCCTGGATCCTTTGTGGTGAGAGGGTTAACACCCGGAAGTTTGTTTAATACTACACACGCATTTAGAACTGTTACAGAGTGTTGCTGGGACCGTTAGTCCCACAGAACAAGTTAAGTTGGAAAACAGTACATCTGCATAGACTTCAGTATTCAAGAGCGGATGCTAGATGTTTGTCTTCTTCCTATAAGAACACTTAGTCAGTCTGCCGGATTATAACTGCTTTAAGTGTATTACCTTACACTGTGCAACACCCAAGAGGAACCCCTTGTGGATTACAATTACAAGTTCTTAACTAGCGAAGACTGAAGACGTCAAGACTATCTTTTTTTTCATTGCAGGGCCCTGCATTTAGTTACCAAGGATAGTGACTTTACAGTTTAGAGCAGGGGGAGCTCCCTGGTATAGATATATATATTTAGGTATATTTGTGTATGTTACCAATTGTCATAACTATTCACTATACTATTGCACTACGTTGGTGTGATAGTGTAGTCCTTGTAATAACCTTTTACATAAATATATCATTTACACAAAGAAAGAAATTATTTTTGGTTATTACTGAAGTTTGTGTGCAGTGTTGTTATTTCTCCTGCAGGTGGAGTTACAGACACCCAGGTAGAGGTAAATATAAATCTAAGTGTATATTGTGGGTTAAAGTCAATACTCATACCATTACAACACTGCACTACAGCTGTGCCAAGGGGATTGAGCAATTTAAGAGGGGTAAAGAGATAAGAGGACAGGCCAGCTTAAACCAGCAGCTCCACCAAGAGTTATTGCTACAGTTATATAGCGTCATCAATTTATGCAGCACTTTACACAATGTTGTACATTCACATCAGTCCCTGCCCTCAAGGAGCTTACAATCTAAGGTCCTAACCCACATTCATACACATACTAGGGCCCATTTAGACAGGAGACACTTATCTACAAGCATGTCTATTGACTAGCCCATTCCCCCGCTCTCCATCTTGAAACATCCCCTGCAGCAGCACCACTGGGGGTGGTGACGCAACACTGGGGAAGCCGGGGCAGTAAGGAGGCAGCACAAAGAGTGAGTAGAATGTGCCCAGGTACACCTGGCACACCCCCTGTGCACACCTATGGAAGGTATTAAAAAAAAGTCAGTGCTCAAACTTGTGGACACAGTAAAGTAATATTGCAAAGCCAATATGCTATGTAAAACCAATAGCAACCATTTGTCTTTCCTTAGAGTATATGATGGTCAGAACAATGGAATATTCTAGCTGTTTGGATTTTCTTACTCAACAAACCTTATTATGTTGAAAAAAAGATTTTCTATTGTATACATGTGCTATACTCATCTTGATGCTTTGCAAAAACAGAGGAGGGAGACAGGAAGAGGGAAGAAGGAATTCTGCACAGCAACAGCTGGTTTGATGCATGTTACCTGAAGCCATTTCATTTCCTGCAGGGACAAATTCCATTACATCAAAGGCATTTTCAACTGTTATGTCTGATTCTAACAAGTATTTAGAAATCTTTCATAAGGTAAACCACTTGAATGTTATTTTTAAGGCTTTTTCCACAAAACAAAAAATTCTATATTTAGGAACTTGTTAAATAAAGTGGCTGATTTGTTTTTTTTTTGTACTTTAATTACTTTGGGTAAAATTAGATGCAGCTCAATTCCGACGCACAAAGTTCCACACATGCTCGGAATCAAGCAGAAGAGCTGCACTGGCTATTGAACTTCATTTTTCTCGGCTCGTCGTACGTGTTGTACGTCACCGCGTTCTTGACATTCGGAATTTCGGAAGATTTGTGTGACCGTGTGTATGCAAGACAAGTTAGAGCCAACATCTGTCGGAAAAAATCCATTGATTTTGTTGTCGGAATGTCCGATCATGTGTACGGGGCATAAGTCCCTCTTTGGAAGGCCCCTTTGTGTTGCATGTTATGGCTCTGCTGAAAGCCCAGAAAAAGTTCTTCGTAGTGCTGTGCTTTAGCCCTGGTTCACACTGATGCGATTTTGAATGCGTTCAAGAACGCATTGATTCACTCGACAAGGGAAATTACATGTTTCTATGGAGGCTGTTCACATATATGCAGTCCAAACGCAATGCGATTTCAAAAAGGGTCCTTTGCGAGTTTGATGCAATGCGGTGCGATTCAGAGGTGTAGTTAAATGGAAACTGTATTGAAAACACATAGGTGTTCAAAGACAATGCAATTCCAGAGCATTTTCTAGTACTCAGTGCTGTGTTTCTTAGGTACTTTCCAGAGAGAAAGATAGAAAATTAAAATTGCAGCTGCATCAAAATTGCGCTGGAACCGCAGCTGAACTCACATGTATTCGCATTGGCTGTGATCCTTCAAATCACACTACAAAGAACACAGTAAAAGTATGCAATTATTACAGTAACTTAAATTCATAAATGACAATAATCTGCTTAAGGGGTTTAGATACAGTAGTGAGATCTGACAAAGGAATGTCTGCTGATATTATTCCTGAAACCTATACCCTCCTAATGTATTTTGAGCTTCAAGGGGTTGTAAAGGTAAAAATTTTTTCACCTTAATGCATTCTATGCATTAAGGTGAAAAAACTTTTGACAGTACCGCCGCCCCCAGGCCCCCCGTTTTACTTACCTGACGCCTCGAATCTTCGCTCCTCGTCCTCGTCAGCTTCATTGCAGCTCAGCCTGGTCGCTGATTGGCTGCAGTGGATGGATTGAAAGCAGCGCAGCCATTGGCTCGCGCTGCTGTCAATCACATCCGATGACGCGGCGCGCCGGGGGCGGGGCCGAGTGATACAGCGAGCGGCTATAGCCTCCAGCTGTATCACGGGAGCGCGCCCGCAAGCACTCACCACCGTGCGAGGGAGCTCGCATGAAGGTGGTAAATGCTTGTGGGGAGGAGCTGAAACAGCCGCCGAGGGACCCCAGAAGACCAGGTTCGGGGCCACTCTGTGCAGAACGAGCTGCACAGTGAAGGTAAGTATAACATGTTTGTTATTTAAAAAAAAAAAAATAAATAACTTTACAACCCCTTTCAGCTTTTTCTTGTCAAATTTGTTTATTGAATTTTAACAATTAGCATACATAAGTACATATGGTGGCAGCAAAAGAAAAGATAACATACATGGTAATAATATTGAGTTGTAGTTCCAACATAAACTAAAAGTAGTTTAACTAAAACTATATTAGCATGGATCTAACTACTCAAAAGATTACGTCATACATTGTATAAGTGAGGATAAAACCAACTTAGACCAGGTTAATATAAGATGACCTCAGATAAAAAGGTCTAAATTATTATCAAGAGTATAGTTTTTAACCACTTCCATGCCGGGCCCATTCTGGCACTCCTCTCCTACATGTAAAAATCATAATTTTCTTGTTGAAAATTACTCAGAACCCCCAAACATTATATATGTTTTTTAGCAGACACCCTAGGGAATAAAATGGCAGTTGTTGCAATTTTTTTATTTCTCACGGTATTTGCGCAACAATTTTTCAAACGCCTTTTTAAAAAAAACAAAACAGTTTCATGAATTAAAAAGTAACAAAACAGTAAAGTTAGCCCAATTTTTTTGTATAATGTGAAAGATAGATACCCTATATGTCACACTTTAAAATTGCGCACACTCATGGAATGGTGCCAAACTTCGGTACTTAAAAATCTCCATAGGCAAAGCTTTAACATTTTTTACAGGTTACCAGTTTAGAGTTACAGAGGAGGTCTAGTGCGAAAATTGTTGCACGCACTCTAACGCACGCAGCGATACCTCACATGTGTGGTTTGAACAGCGTTTACTTATGTGGGCGGGACTTACGTGTGCATTCACTTTTGAGCTTGAGCTACCGGGGACAGGGGCATTTTCTTTTTTTTTTTTTTTAATGTTTTTTTTTAATTTTACTTTTTTTTTTTATTTTAACACTTTCTTTTACATTTATTTTTTTATCACTTTTATTCCTATTACAAGGAATGTAAACATCCCTTGTAATAGGAATGGTTTGTGACAGGTCCTCTTTTTGGAGAGCATAAGATCGAAAAAAAAAAATCCATGATATCATGCTTACCAGCCGCCATCACGGCTTTGTTAACAACTGCGGCCCGGACATGACATCATAACGTCACGCCCGGGCCTCTGATGGTCATAGAGATGACTGGTCACCGGAAATCTCTATGGTCATCATCTCCTGGTCGAGATGGCATGGGAGAGCCGGAGAAGCACCAGATGGTGGTGGGAGGGGGGTGTCCCCTCCCATCGCCTGTAAGAACGATCAATCGGTGGAACTGCCGCTATGATCATTCTCATGGTGCACAGAATCGCTTGCTAAAGATGAGGATATCTGAATGATGCCTGTAGCTGCAGGCATCATTCAGATATTCCCACTCAAAGTCTATGTTGTCATATGACGTACCTTGGGCTGGAAGTGGTAAAATAAAAAAATAAATATAATTAATTATAGAATCTAAAATCTTATACTACATATTGGAACTATGTACAATTGGTATAATGATAACCAAGGAAATAAAAATTCTGCTACCAGAACTATATAAAGAGTAAATTGAAAGAGAGGAGAGAGAATAGGTGGAAAAAGTAGAAGAGAGAAAGAAGATAAAAGAAGAAGTAATCTTAGGTACGAGAAAAAATAGATAGGGAAGAAAGAAATGAGAGGTAGTAGGGGTCCAGGGGTAGTACATGGTAATAAACACATACCATGAATGCAGAGCATGGAAGTATAAATCAAGATTACCAAGGTCTTAGTAGGGAAGCATCAAAATTGGAAGGCAAAAAGTGAGCCACCCAGGGATTCCATATATTCTCAAAGGTGGATATTTTATCTTGAGTTAAAGCCTCTGTTTTGTCATGGATCATTGCTTGATTGACTCTATTTTTAGTTTCAGCAATTATTAAAAACTGAGATTGTCAAGCTTTGGCAATTGTTTGTTTCATGGCTGTGGTGATCTGTAATAGGAGTTTTAATTGGCGGTAGGAGAGAGTGGCCGGTTTTAAGTTTAAAAGTGCTTTTGTAGGATCAGGATTGATAGGGATTTCAAACAGTGTTGAAATCATAAGAAATACGTCTTTCCAGAAATTTTTTTCTACCGGCAATCACACCAAGTATGGAGATGTGATCCAAGATCACCATAGCCACGAAAACAAGATGGGGAATAATTTGGAGCATATTTAGCAATTCTGACAGGGACCAAACACCATTGTGTGAGTACTTTGTAATTTGTCTCTAAGGCAGCTATATTTTGTGAGGATGACTTAGTTGTGAACCACATCTTATCCCAATCGGCTGCTTCCAACGAAAACCCAAGATCCATCTCCCACTTAGCCACATATGATGGTGGGTCTGAGTTGGGTTTAGTAATAAGATGAGTGTAAAGAGTTGAAATAAGTCCCTTATGCCCCGTACACACGGTCGGACATTGATCGGACATTCCGACAACAAAATCCATGGATTTTTTCCGACGGATGTTGGCTTAAACTTGTCTTGCATACACACAGTCACACAAAGTTGCTGGAAAATCCGATTGTTCTAAACGCGGTGACGTAAAACACGTACGTCGGGACTATAAACGGGGCAGTAGCCAATAGCATTCGTCTCTTAATTTATTCTGAGCATGCGTGGCACTTTGTGCGTTGGATTTGTGTACACACGATCAGAATTTCCGACAACGGATTTTGTTGTAGGAAAATTTTATAACCTGCTCTCAAACTTTGTGTGTCGGAAATTCCAATGGAAAATGTGTGATGGAGCCCACACACGGTCGGAATTTCTGACAACAAGGTCCTATCACACATTTTCCGTCGGAAAATCCGACCGTGTGTACAGGGCATAAGTGTGTGGGTCACATTTACATATATTTTCAAAGCACATTCATTTGAGCTCTGAATTAGGAAGTTTGTGACTTTCACATAAGTCAGGGAAAGTTTTGAATAAAGTAGAGGATGCTAATTCAGAGTTAAGTTAGATTAGTGGAGGTCCATGCTTTAAAAGATTTAGGGGAAGACCAAGCAGGATAGAAACCGGAAAATTTATTATCAAATGCTTACCGTAATTTTCCTTTCCTGAAGGACTCCATGGCAGCCTACGTGTGGGTAAACCCCGCCTCCTCTCCAATGCTATAGGACCCCATACCCATAAATTTGAACTGACTGCTAGGGACTGCGTTCTGTAACTAGCCAACTTTTTTACCAAATGTGTGGGAACTCCATCTGCCATGGAGTCCATCAGGAAAGGAAAAATACGGTATGTATTTGATAATACATTTTCCGTTTTCCTGACAGACTCCATGGCAGCCTACATGTTGGAAATAACTACCCAGACCACACGGGGTGCTTATGCTATACAAAAAAAGATTTATTTTGCCCGTTAACCGACAGGATTCTTAAACCAAAGTTCACAGAAGATAGAGAAGCAGGCTCTATGCAGTAATGTGACATAAACGTATTAATGGAGGCCCAAGAGGCCGCTTTGCAGATGACGTCTGGAGCCACGTGCTGGGCTGCTGCTCACAAAGCCACCATACCCCTGGTGGAATGTGCCATCACCGCCTCTGAAGGAGCCAAGCCCATAGCTCTATAAGCCTGCTGGATGGACTGAATGATCCAGGCCGCAATCGTTCTTGTTGAGGCTCGCTTCCCTCTGTTACTGCCGGAGTACAGAATGAACAGGTAGTCGGAGCGTCTAAAAGGAGGAAGTAGCTTGCATATTTCGCCTACACCCAGAGGATGAACTTTGGTGGACCCTGGAGTCCTGAATATAGGTAGGACAATTTATTGGTTCTCACGGAACACTGAAGTGACATTCGGAATTTGAGCCGAGCATTAAGATGAAGATCACCCGGTCAGGGAAGAAAGTCAGGAATGGTTCTTCATGACCCAAGCATCCGATCTCAGAAACCCTTTTGGTCGAAGTGATGGCGACTAGTAAGGCAACTCTTGCAGAAAGGTCTTTGATAGAAAGCGGGGTAGACCTCGTGATACTGAGTCCAGACAATGAGTTGAGAATGAGGGGAAGATCCCATTTGGGAAATCTTGGTCTTCTTTGGGGCCCCACGAAAGAACTGCCAGATTAGCGGGTGAACAGCCCATGATGTTCTGGAGAAGACTGATAAGGCTGAGACTTGGACTCTAATACCGCGTACACACGGCCGGATTTTCTGACAACAAATGTTTGATGGGAGCTTGTTGTCGGAAATTCCGATCGTGTGTAGGCTCCATCGGACATTTTCTGTCGGAATTTCCGACAAACCAAATTTGAGATCTGGATCTCAAATTTTCCGACAACAAAATCTGTTCTCGTAAATTCCGATCGTGTGTACACAATTCTGCCGCACAAAGTTCCACGCATGCTCTGAATCAATTACGAGACGGAATTGCTGGTAAAACTAGGGTTCATAATGGAGATAGCACATTCGTCACGCTGCAAATTTTAAAATCTTGCAATGCAGCGCATTCTCTTCTTCTTTATAATGCTAGAATAATTAAGTTGTTTTGCTGCTGATATTCACACAGAGTTCTCACAAACGGATTTCTTTATTATTTCTCGTGATCTCATGAATAATTTTTTTTTTTTAGAATTTTTGTTTATAGTGTTTTTTTGTTTTTTATGCAGAACTCCTATTTTTTTTTTTTATAGTGATCACCATTTTTTCTTTCGTTTTGTGTCAAGTTACCACAACACCATTATTAATTGTATTTTTTAACCTCAAGTAGGTTGGTGTTGGTGTCCCTTGTTAATTTGACATTGTATTTTTGAAATGTACCTGCCTACTCACAAGCAAACTGTCCTTTTTGAAGTAAAACACATAGGCAAGTATTTGTGAAAAATAAATAGCCATTTATTATGGGTCATAACAAAATAAAGAGGAAGGCAACGCTGGAGAAACTGGTGAGATTTGTGAAGCCTTTGTACCCCAAGGCAGACATCAATTATTTTACAGTCAAAATTGGTGGCCTGAGGAGTCCTTATAATAGTGAGCACAATCTGGTACAGGACTACAAGAGATCAGGAACAGCAGCAGATGACATATCTGTCCCCAGGCTGTGGTCTTACCACATCCTGCATCTTTTGTCAGACCAGACTGAACCCAGGCCATCACTTTCTTGTCTTCCTTCCACGCTTCCTTCTACTCTTGCTTCCAGGCTGTGGCTCTGGTGTTGTAGTTGTGGCAGGAGGTGGAGGAGGAGGACCATGGTTGAACTCACAAACCTGGCTTTGGCTTGTGAGTTCGTCCCTCAACCCCTTATTTAGGGCTTGTAACATAACTTCCTCACATAAGAGGCATTGGCCCTCCTCCAGTTCCTGCATTTTGCAGGCTGCCATGTAGGCATAGTCTTCTTGATTATTGGAGGGGTTCTGAGGGCTGCAGTAGCCTTCCGAAATAGGCCAAGTGCTGCCTCCTTCAAGTTACTCCTCTTCCTGGGACTTTTTTCTGGAAGGCGGAGGGGAGGAACCTGGGATTCGGGCAGGCTACTGGGCCCGGTCACCTCCTGGCTGCCACTTACCCCCGCCACCTCCTGGCTGCCGTTTTCCACGGCCTCCTCATGGCTGAGACTTTCCTGTGTATGAAAAAGGGACATAGTTTTAGTTTTTGGTTCATCAATCACACACAATTTTCAGCTCATGACTGTTGCAAATTGAATGTTAATAAATAGAAAAGACTATCATTCTGACCCCAGCTTTTTTCATTCTTGTCCCAATCATTTGTGGCCACTACTCTCTATTGATATGTAAAACACTTTGTAAAATCAGAAATTACTGATCAATAATAACATCTAGTTAACATCATTAATGATTTGACTAGGAATATGTTGAACAATGCTATACCTGGCTCAAGCTGGGCTACTCTACTTCTTCCTGGCTGGAAGGCCCAGGTTGCACGTCGGAAGCCTCAGCTGAGGTGGAAGGAAGCCTTGAGGGAAGATTGAAGGAAGATTGGAGAGTGCTGGCCTGGGTTCAGTCTGGCCTATCAGAAAATGCAGTCTGTCATAGCACCACAGCCTGGGTACATAAATGTCATCTGCTGCAACTCTAGATCTCTGGGAATCCTGGACCTTCTTGTGCTCCCTATTATAAATGCTCCTCATGCCACCAATTAGGGCCTTCAAATAGGGGATGTCTGCCGTGGGGATCACCAGCTTCACAAATTTCAGCAATTGATCCAGCGCTGCCTTCCTCTTTGGTTTATTGTTATAAAAGGGGTGGTTTACCTGCCACAGACAGGGCAGCTCCCTGTACATATCAAGGAATATGGGGATAAAGTCTTCATCATTGAATAGATCCATTTATTCTGCAAGACACAACACAAGACAAACTCTAATGTCAGGCTAAACTCTCCTGATCTTGTCCCAACATAGGCCTCAATCTATAAGCAGTATAGGCCACTGATGCAAGTTAAAATTGTACCTAACGATCGGTGCTTCCGATACTCCTTCCTCCGCTCACAGATCGTACGTACGATGCACGCATGTTATGCTTTATATACACTGCGCATGCGTGAAACTCCACCCGCCCCGACTTTCTTTCTAGTCTATTCCCCGCCCCTTGTCTTTCGGCGCAGAGCACATGTCGGAGAAAGAGCAAGTTCATGCAGACAGCAGCAGCAGCAACGACGAAAGGCCGGAGCCACGAACGTCCCGATCCCGGAGGAAATTTAAGGCCTCAAATATGTCCTTTGTAGAGATGGTGGAGGTGGTGGACATCTTAAAGAGGGCCGACTATGACGGGAAGCATGGACCTTACCCAAACTCAAGTGTGAGAAAGGCCAAGATCATGACTAAAGTTGTGAAAATTCTGCCCAGGAATTTTGGGGTACGGCAATCCAAGGATCAATTGAGGAAATGATGGTCAGACCTCAAATTGAGGGAGCACGATCAGTACAGAAAGATCAAGAGAGTTCCTCAAAAAAGTAAATAGTTGTCGTGTGTTCCTATTATTATTATTACTTGCATGCTGCTCCATGTGCTTTTCTTTACTGTTGTACAGTTTAAAATGGGAAGTTTCAGGTTCGTGGGCACAGTAATCGTTTGTAGTAAACATCGTTCGTTCGCCCACTAATGCAATGTTTTTGGCAGATCCAGGTTAACTACATTTGTTCATTCCTATTTGTATTAAAAGAAGTTTGTTGTCTAGATGGGTTTGTAACTATAATGAAATGTTAACTTGATTCAGCATAAGGAGAGGACACTCAGCAGCTGTTTACACATCTGGACGCAGGAGCACTAGTGTGGGACACTAGAACACCTTTTTTAGGGTGTCCCTCACAGGTGCTCCAGTGGATACTAGGGGTGTCTCCATGGGGGAAAAATGTACAAAAAAGGTAAGTTTTCCAGCTTTATAAAGGGAAAGAAATAATGTCTTCAGCTTGGAACTCTGCCAAAAAAGACAACTGTATGACACTTCCAAGCAATGTTTCATATTACTATTTCTCGCATCCAATATCTGTGTGCTAAGTATACCTTTTTTTTTATTCACTTAGGGGAGAAAAGACTCAGGACATCTGAGGACACCAGGGACTCCCACCTCCTAAAGAAAAGTAAATCCCCACACCACAACCAGAAGATGTAGCGGAAGGAGAGGTTTATGAAGTGGGTGGAATAGTGACCACAACAGGTGAGTGTCTGAGACCACAGCTTCAGGTAATAGATGTATGCCTGCATATTGATAATACATGGTGTGTTTTTTTATTTTAGGTGATGTGGATGTTGTGGAAGAAGAATCTCATTTCACAAGTGCAAGTGCACATGTCCTCATTGGGGAGATCATGGTGTGCAATCGCGATTTACAGAAGATCAAGGAGGACATTAATGATGTGGAAAAAAGACTCAAAAATATCATTGATGGTTTAGGCAGAATCTAAAACACCCCAAAATTCTTCTAGTTAGTTTGTATTTTTATTATTTTCACACATTTTATATATTTTTTAGAAAGCCAATTTTTGAAGATGCACACAGTGTGTCAACATGTGCTATCTGCCATCATGGGATATTAACCACTTCCCTACCCGCCCATAGTCATATGACGTCCACAGATGGGATCTCCCATCCTGGGTGGACGTCATATGACGTCCTGGGATTCCCGGCCGTCTAGGGGGGCGCGCGCGCGCCCGCCGCGTTCCTCGGGACCCGGTGCGTGTGCCCGGCGGCCGCGATGTCCGCCGGGCACCCGCGATTGCCCGTTAACCGGGCCGGCATGTGGATCTGTGTGTGTAAACACACAGATCCACAGCCTGTCAGCTCTGAGGAGAGCGATCTGTGTTCCCAGAACGGAGATCGGTCTCCTCCCCTAGTGCGTCCCCTCCCCCTTCAGTTAGAATCATTCCCTAGGAAACATATTAACCCCTCCCCGCCCCCTAGTGGTTAACCCCTTCACTGCCTGTCACATTTACACAGTAATCAATGCAATTTTATAGCATTGATCGCTGTATAAATGTGATTGGTCCCAAAAATGTGTCAAAAGTGTCCGATGTGTCCGCCATAATGTCGCAGTCACCAAAAAAAATCGCGATGGCCGCTAAAAAAAATAAAAAAAAAATTTTTTTTAAAAATGCCATAAATCTATTCCGTATTTTGTAGACGCTATAACTTTTGCGCAAACCAATCAATATACGGTTATTGCGATTTTTTTAACCAAAAATATGTAGAAGAATATGTATCGGCCAAAACTGAGGAAAAAATGTGTTTTTAAAAAAGAAAATTGGGATATTTATTATAGCAAAAAGTAAAAAATATTGTGTTTTTTTCAAAATTGTCGCTCTTCTTTTGTTTATAGCGCAAAAAATAAAAACCGCAGAGGCCGCAGAAAGCTCTATTTGTGGTGAAAAAAAAGACGTCAATTTCTTTTGGGTACAACGTCGCACGACCGCGCAATTGACGTTTAAAGTGCGACAGTGCTGAAAACTAAAAGTTGGCCTGGGAAGGAAGGGGGTGAAATTGCCCGGTATTGAACCGGTTAAGGTATGTGTTTTGGGGGTGCAACCCCTTCCTCGCAACTAAAGTAGATGAGAGGAAGGGGTTGCACCCCCCAAACACGTCCATTGATCACCCATGATCGGAGCTAACACATGTTGACATTAGGCATGGGTTCAGGAGGGAAGTCCCTATTTTGACTCTCAATTTGTGTGCATCTTCAAAATTTGGCTTTCACAGGGGTGACATCAGCCCATCTGATGAAGGCAATATCAACACAGTTTGGACATACTAATGTTTGATATTGCCTTCACTTTGTCAAAGTTGAACTTTGTAAGTTCCAGAGTTGTGTATTGTTTTATGGTTTTAAACATGCCTGTTTTAACACAAAAAAGGCTATTTGTACTGTCAAAAACAAAAATGTTATTACTAAAATATGTTGGTTTGTTCAAAAACCCTTTTCTAACACACATGAGAATGTGCACAAAGTAAAAAGTTTTCTACTCAACAATGTGTGACTTCTTCTTTCAATGCTCAATATCATTTTTTGGACTAGGTTGGTGTTTACACTGAAATGGGGGTTATTTACTAAAGGCAAATCCAATTTGCACTACAAGTGCACTATCAGTGCAGCTTCAAGTGCAGTTTCATGTGCACTTTTGCAGTGCACTTGGAGTGCAAAGTGAATTTTCCTTTAGTAAATAACTCCCACAGTGCTTTATAATTTGCCACAATCATGCCATTTTCGTGACTCACCAAAATTCATGGTGCTGAAAATGATGTATATTTTTATCAGTAATGCATTACATACATTAACATTTAACAACAAAAACAAGGTGTGTGTGTAGCAGACCCACGACATAATAATAGTTAGTTGAAGAAGAGATTGTCACCTTATGTATCAAATAAATTACATTTGCACTATTGAAGAAAATGGCCAAAAAGAAAAGCCCATTGGATAACCTAGGAGACAGCTAAAATAAAAACACAAGCAGTAAATCAAAGGAAATCTTATTTCAGTTTAAATAAAATATTTATTTTTAAAATGTTTCTTAAACATTTTCTGGCATATCAATGGCCCCCCTACCCGCAAAGTACTTGACATACTTCTGTCTTACTTCGCGGGCGCTTTGGGGGGGCAAGCCGGGACGGCCAGCTTCAAGTGCCATCAGGGTTTCTTCTTGAAGTCCGGCCTCAGGCCCAGTTGACACAAAGCACTGAAAAACAGAAAGGCCTAAGAAAAGCAAGCTGAAAATCAGAAACGAGCGGACAAGAACACACTGACAATCAAATACATACTATAAAATACGCACTGAAAAACAAATGCGAACTGACTACACGCACTAAAAAACAGATACAAACCCACAAGCACAAACTGTAGAGCAGTAACGATCTGAAAAGCACGAGGCTGAAAAGCGTGAATCGTCTCTCACCAAACTTCTACTAACACGAAATTTGCAGAAGGAGCCCAAAGGGTGGCGCACTTGGTATTGAACTTCCCTTTTCTAGTGCCGTCGTACGTCACCGTGTTCTTGACGTTCGGAATTTCTGACAAGATTTGTGTGACCATGTGTGTACAAGACAAGTTTGAGCCAACATCCGACAGAAAAAAAACATGGATTTTGTTGTCGGAATGTGCGATCGTGTGTACGCGGCATAAGAGAGCTGATAGAAGAGACAGATCTAGGCCAGATTGAAGGAAGCTGAGGATATCCTGGATCTCTGGATCCCTGAATGATCTGCCCGTAAAAGATGAGAATTCGACAAACTTGGCCCATGTTCTCTTATATACTTTATTCATGTTCGCCTTTCTTGAACTCATGAGGGTGGAAATCACTCTTGAAGCGCACCCGAGAAATTCCAGCCTCTCCCTCCCAAGAACCAGACCATCAGTCTCAGTAATGCTGGACAAGGGTGCAGGACTGCCCCCTGAGAAAGAAGGTCTGGCCTGAGAGGAAGAGGCACCGGGTCCCGGAAGCTGAGCTGGGTCAGCAGGGGAAACCATGACCTGCTCAACCAGTAAGGCGCTATCACCACCACCTCGACCGCTTCCGCTTGAAGACTCTGTAAGAACTTGAGGATGATCGGGAGCGGGGGAAAGGCGTATGCCCTTTTGAACCTGTTGAAATTCCACTGATCTGTCAGGGCATCTATTCCGAAGGCCTGGCTGCAACGGACCCGAGTGTAGAACTTCTTGATCTTGAAGTTGAAGGAGGATGCAAATAGGTCCACTTTGGGATTGGCTCCCAGGGACAGGATCCACTCAAATGTCTGCACAAGAAGAGACCACTTGTTATTGTCTAGCCGTCCGCCTGGACGCTCTAGGCTCTGGGGATGAACACTGCCGAAATATTGGCCTGGGCCCAAGACATGATGGGTTTGACTTCTTGGAGCAGGGTGGAGCTCCGAGTGCCCCCTTGCCCCCTCACATAGGAGACTGCTGTTGTCCATCCTTACTACCACTGACTCCCCTTTCAGGAGGGTGGTAGTGAGTGAAGGATTGAAGGGCACACCAGGCCACCCGAAGTTCCAGGACATTTGAGCCCGGATTGTGAAAACGAGCATCCCACTTGCCTTGTGCAAGTTCTGACCTGCAGAGGGCTCCCCATCCAGCACCGCTGGAATCGGTCATGACCGTGACCCATGAGACAGGGGCGATGGAGTGGCAAGTGAGCAAATTTCTGCGCTGAAGCCACCAAAAGAGGCTGTTCCTCATCACTGATATTATGCGAATGGACTGATTGATGTCCCCCGAATTCCATTGTTGAAGGAACCCTGTCTGAAAGGGGCGTAACCTCCATAGAGACCACTTGACCATGGGGGTAGTAGAGAACATTGTGCCGATAATTCTTAGGCACTGTGAGGCCCTCAGGCTTTAGGAGTTCAGAGCCTGTGAAATTCTCTCTCGAATAACTGGGATATCCTCCACAGGAAGAGAGATGGTGCTTTCCACTGTGTCGAACTGGGCTCCCAAATATATAAGGCACTGGACTGGTACTAGATGGCTTTTCTCCAGGTTTAGGAGCCACCCGAAGTCGACCAATGTGGAGATAGCCTGCTCCTTGTGGATCAACAATTGCTCCTTGTCCTGGGACAGCAACAGGAGGTCGTCAAGGTAATGGTACAAGCGTATCCCTCCTGTTCTGATGAGGGCCACCACGGCCAGTAGATCTTTCGAAAAGACTCAGGGTGAGGTTGTCAGCCCAAAAGGGAGGCAGGTAAACTGCAGATGTTCTTGCCCAACTTAGAACCAAAGGTATTTGCGAAATTCCTCTGCCACAGGCACATGAAAGTAAGCATCTTTTTAAGTCGATTGAAATTAGCCAATCGCCTGGCTGCACGGCTTGCTGGATGGGAGACAGGGTCTCCATTTTGAACCTTTCATATTTTATGAATTTGTTTAGGTAAGTTAGATCTATCATCAGGCTCCATGAACCATTTTTATTCTGAACTAAGAAGAGAGGGGAGAACACCTTTGGGACAGGCACCGCCACTCCCTGTGTTCTCAGCGAATCCACGTAGGATAGTAACACCTGCTTCTTTTCTTCTGACCGTGGTAGCAGGGTGGAAATAAATCAAATAAATCTGGGGGGATGAATACTGGTGAAGGACCAGGTGTGGCCTGAGGATACTGTCTTGATGGTCCAGTAATCTGAGATTGAGGCCACCCAGATGTGCCGGAAGAGAAGCAAACGAGCCCGACCCACCTGGATGGACCCAATCTCAAAAGGACTTAGCCGACTAACGTCCACTGGACGCCCGGCTTTTAGCGGACTTTCAAAAGGGAGCCTGCCCTCTTGTTCCAACTCCTTCTGAAGTCCCAGCCGGGGCTGTAAGAGCCTGCTTCCCTTGAACGCTCGGAACTGCGTCTTCTAGGCTGAGGTCTCTTCTGACCGAACAGACGCCTATCCTGGGTAGGAAGCCAGATTTCCCACCGGTGGCCCGGGCTATAGCGATGTCCAGCCTGTTATCAAATAGCGAAGAGCCCTCAAAGCGGATCCTAGACCAGGCTTGTTTGGACGCCGGATCAGCGACCCAAGGCCGCAACCACAAGGCCCGCTTAGCCGTGACCAAAGACAGCATAGTCCAGGCCAGCAGGCGGATAAGATCGATAGAAGCCTCCCCCAGGAAGGCCGCTGCCACCTTCAGTTCCTGAACTTCCGAGCCTCTGGCTAACTCTTCTGAAACCCCCCTACGGGGGGGTACGGAGTCCACATTCTCTGTCCAGTTTTCCATAGCCTTGGACTTAGGCGCTAGGGCCAGGGCGGGTTTGCAAACCATACTGGCTAGCTCATAAATTCTCTTGAGGTCTTGGTCTATTCTTCCCTCAAGACAGTCTTTGACGGATACCGCATCCTCCAAGGGAAGAGTGACGTGTTTCGCCAGACGCATCAACGCTGCGTCCACAAGGGGAGCGTTTTCCAGATGTTTCACTTCCTCTGCCATAAAGGGGTATAGTCTGGAGGTTTTGCTTGACATAGAAGCTTTCTCATCTATTTTGCTTCATTCCTCGTCAATAATATCCTTCAATTCCGAAAGGAGCGGGAAGTTAGAACGTTCCTTTCCCAGGTGTTTAAGGAACTGTTTAGCTGGCGGAGTGGAAGGGTCTTTCCTCTTCAGGGCCTCTTTGACCACCTTGACTAGTGGGGAAACAAGAGCAAAATCAAAACCTCCGGCAAACTCGATTCCCCCTAACTCACTGTCTGAAGATCCAGGAGAAGCATTGTAGGTCTGGGATGAGCTTGGATCCTCCTGGGCCTCGTCAGCCAGGGAGCCAGATAGTGTGGTGGACAAGAGACTCCATCTGTTGGTTTTCTGTCTCTTTTTCTCCAACCACCCGGGCAAAACATGGGTCACATAGTGAATTGCCCCCTGGGACTCGTGTCCCACATCCCCAGCAGGCTCTGCGATCAGAGCGGCTGTCATGGCGGTGGGTGTGCGGTGACTGGAGGAGGAATGGGAACATCTGGTGCTGACAACCCTTTAAATCCCCCGCCCGAATGACGTCACCGTCTCCCCCACCTCGCGCCTGCACCGTGGAGGGCCGCCGAATGGCGCCCGTCTAACCGCCAGGTGCTCCGCCGCTCTGTGCATGTGCGAGCCAGGCCTCGGTGTCACGGAGGACTCGCGTATGCGCAAAAGCTAGCAGCGGCCCGCAAGTGCTGTGGCATCCTGGAATGCAGAAGCGCTCCAGACACCATGAGAGGCTTCAGGAAGCTAACAGGGGGAGGTGTAGGAAGACAACAGACATAGAAAAACAAAAACAGCTGCCATGGAAGTGAAAAAAAAAGAAACAGCAGACCTTGCCAGCCGAGTCGCTTGCCAGACGTCCATCCTGGGCATACAGAGACAACCTCCCCTCCACCACTGGGGTATCTTGTGCCTGAAACAGCCACTCGCCCGCCCATGGCTGGGCCCTGAGCTTGCACCGCATAGATGGTATGCCATAATCTGGAAAATATCCCAACTGGACTCCAAGCAGGAACAAAATGTAGGTCCATGGAGGAGGACAAAAAAGGAATGCAGTCCCTAGTGGTGAGTTCAAATTTATGGGTATGGGGTCCTATAGCATTGGAGAGGAGGCGGGGTTAACCCACACATAGGCTGTCATGGAGTCTGTCAGGAAAAGTGGATTTTTAAGAAATGATAAAAGAGGTATATGGAGAGATTGTAGTCCATTTACTCATTTAAATTTATCCCAAATGGCTAGTGTATGTTTAGTTATAGGATTATTGCGTTTTTTACGGTCAGAGGGATTAGACCATACGAGGTTGGTTATTGAAAGTGGGTCGCAATCTATTGATTCCAGTGCAACCCAAAGTGGAATTTCGCGTTTTGCGTGATATTTAGGGATATGGGCTAATTGAGCTGCATGGCAATAGGTGGTAAAATTAGGAAACCCTAGTCCCCCTTTGGGCTTTGGAAGGTAAAGAGTGTGTTTGAGCAGACAGGGTTTCAAGGAGCCCCAAACTAAAGTTAATGCCTTAATGAGAAAGTATGCTGGAACAGGGATAGGTAAAACTCAAAAAAGATAAAGAATTTTGGGCAATATAGCCATCTTTATTACCTATCCAAGATAATGGTAGAGAGGACCATTGTGTCAGAAGATTAGATATTTGATGCAAAATTGGAGGATAATTAGCAGTGAAAATGTCAAAAAGAGTTTTCCCTAGGTAAAGAAGGCGTGAAGTGGACCATGAGAAAGGGAGGGATGTTTGCGCTTGTTGTAAAATATGAGGAGATAAAGATATATTTAAGGCTATAGATTCTTGAGAGTTAATAATTAGACCAGCTACGTGGGCAAAGTGATCAAATTTACTTATAAGATTAGGAGCAGAAATATGAGGGGATGACATAAAGATTAGCATATCGTCAACAAATAGGCAAAATTTTATGTTGATGATCAGCTAAATCTAGACCTAACTACTTTCCGACCAGCGCACGCCGATATACGTTATAACTTTGAGGACGGATATTGTTGTTATGGCAGCAGCTAGCTTAAATCATTTTTTTAAATGACAATTTTTTTTTAATTGCATTTTAGTGTAAATATGAGCTCTGAAGTCTTTTTGTAATTGGAAATAAGGGGCAGTTTTTTATTTTTTTAAAAACAGTGTAAAAATGAAAAATAAAAGGTAAAATAAATAAGAAAAAAAAAAATTTAAACACGTCCCATCCCGACGAGCTCGCGTGCAGAAGCAAACGCATACGTGAGTAGCGCCCGCATATGAAAATGGTGTTCAAACCACACATGTGAGGTATCACCGCGATTGGTAGAACGAGAGCAATAATTCTAGCCCTAGACCTCCTCTGTAACTCAAAACATGCAACCTGTATAATTTTTTAAACATCGCCTTTGGAGAATTTTAAGGGTAAAAGTTTGTCACCATTCTACGAGCGGGCGCAATTTTGAAGCGTGACATGTTGGGTATCAATTTACTTGGCGTAACATTATCTTTCACAATATAAAAAAAAATTGGGCTGACTTTACTGCTGTCTTATTTTTTAATTCAAAAAGTGTATTTTTTCCAAATACCGCTGCGCAAATACGGTGTGACAGAAAGTATTGAAACAACCGCCATTTTATTCTCTAGGGTGTTAGAAAAAAAATGTATAATGTTTGGGGGTTCTAAGTAATTTTCTAACAAAAAAAAAACAGTTAACTTGTAAACAACAAATCTCAGAAAGAGGATCAGTCCTTAAGTGGTTAATAGAGGGGTCAGTATGGATTGATTGAGCAAGGGGTTCAATAAGTAGGGTAAATAAGAGTGGGGAAAGTGGACATCCCTAATGCATACTGCTACAGATGTCAAATAGGTTTGATTTATATCCAGCATATTTAACATAAGCGTTGGGATTTTTGTATAATGAGGAGACCCAGCTAAGAAAATGAGGACCAAATCCCCAACGAAATGTAGATAATGCCACAAAACTGTATCAAATGCTTTTTTGATATCTAAGGATAAGAGACAGATGGGTTTTTGTCGTGATTTAGCTGCTTGAATTAGTAAAATAGTTTTGCGTACATTATCTGCCGCTTGGCACTGTGGGATGAAGCCAACTTGGTCTTTATTCATTAAAGAACCTATTAAACTATTTAAGCAGGTCGCTAAGACTTTCACTAGCAACTTAATGTCAAGGTTGAGTAATGATATGGGTCTATAGTTAGAACAAGATGTATCATCTAACTGAGGTTTGGGGATCATTGAAATTATAGCCGTTAATGCTACGGGGCGAAAGGATTGATCGTTAAGAATAGAATTAAATGCGTCTGTTAACATTGGAGCAAGGATATGAGAGAAATTCATATAATATAGGGCAGAGATGCCATCTGGGCCTGGACATTTATTTGGTTTAAGAGAGTTCATTGCTAATTTAATTTCTATAGCTGTAATGGGACTTTCAAGACAATCGCGTTGGGCTAAAGGAATAGTAGGAAGTTTGATTTGTGAAAAAAATGATTCTGCTAAAGTTTGTTTAAAAGATCCTTCCTTTTTATAAAAGGAGGTAAGATGTTTTTGAAAGTTGTGGAGGATCTTTACTGGATTACTAGTAAATGTATCATGAGATCATTTCAGTCATATCGGTTTAAAGGGGCGATTTCGTTTTTTAAGTGTTCTGGCTAAGAGTGGTTTATTCGCTTTAAGATAACATTTATGTTTAGACTTACATAACATTTTATCTACAGATTTTGATCAAAAAAGGTCAAGGTTTACACGTGCTTTATCAAGCTGTAATTTAGTCACAGGGGTAGGATTGGATTGAAAGATTTTGTGGCATGTATTAAATTCTGCTTCTAATTTTTGTTTTAGTTGTCTTTTTTTTCTTTTTAGAAACAAGGCTTGGTGTATACAAACCCCACGGAGAACAGGTTTATGAGCTTCCCATAGGGTCAGTGGGGATATATCAGGGGTCTCATTATTGGCCAGGTAATCTTTTATGGCTATTTCTAGATCAGAGGAGTGTGATGGATAAGATAGGATTGAGTCATTAATATGCCATGTAGAATCTTGTGTTTTGGGTATTAGAGAAGTAAAAGTTGAAAGTACAGCACAGTGGTAAAAAATATAATAGATGAAGAAAAGGAGTTCAGGGGTCATGCCTATTGAGATCAAAATGTGATCAATACAGGAAAATGATTTATGGGGATGAGAATAAAAAGTAAATTGGTGCCTAGCAGGATTGATTTCATGCCAAGAATCTAATAAAGAGCGTTGTTGAAGAAGTTGTTGGAACTTACGAGATTGAGAACTAGATGCAATAGGAGTTGGGGATTTATCTAAAAAAGGATAAAGGACTTAATTCGAATCTCCACAGATTAAAAGTGTGCCAGTTTTATGAGTATCAATTACCTGTAATAAATGGGAGAGGAATGAGGATGGAGTTTTGTTAGGAGCATAGTAGGCTATCACTGTGATTAGAGAATCGAATAGATATCCCGTGAGTATAAGATAGCGACCTTCTGGGTCTTTGATCTCTGTCAGAAAAGAAAAGGGTGTAGTACGATGAAACGCTATTAGCACCCCTCTGTCAGGAGGCACAGGCCGCCTCCGTCCGCCGGGCTCCAGGGCGCATGCGCGGTGGACTCGCACTACACTGTACACCCGTTCGCGGCCCGATGGTGCGGCGCGCGCACGGGTGCACTGCGGTCCCCGTGTGCGCGCCGTGGCCGTGCGGGTGCCCGGCAGCGCGTCACGCTGACGCGCTCGCCGGAGGGCTACATCTGACGGCTCCAGCACCCAGTCGGGTTGCTGGTTTGTCGTCAGCTGTGCCCTGTTCCCTGTACCTGCTGTTGTCCCTATTATACTTAGTGAACCTGTGCTGAACCTCTGCCTGATAAACGGACTATACTCTGCCTGCCTGATACCCCTGACCTCTGCCTGATAAACGGACTATACTCTGCCTGCCTGATACCCCTGACCTCTGCCTGATAAACGGATACTCTGCCTGCCTGATACCCCTGACCTCTGCTTGATAAACGGATACTCTGCCTGCCTGATACCCCTGACCTCTGCTTGATTAACGGACTTTGCCCTGCCTGATACCCCGGTTCTGACCTCTGCCTGAATTACGGACTCTGCCCTGCCTGAAACCCCGGTTCGGATCTAACTTCTTGTCTTTGCAGTTTCTCAGTACCCAACGGCTACCCGGACCTCCCTCCGGCCTTTCAGGAATCCTACTACTACCGGAAGCCCGTGCCTCCGCGTGCCCCCAACTCCCTGTATCACTTCCAGGGGTTCGGGTGCGCGTGGTCGTAAGGGCGAGCCGCTCTCGGCATCTTGGCCTCGGTGAGTATAGTCTTGACAGTACAAACCAGCCAGATGTCCGAGGCCGACAGAGCGCGCTCTCCTTTGGAGATCCTGTGTCAGCAGGTTTCCACTCTGGCCGATTCCGTTCAGAAACTACAGGAGGGGTATACTCAGATTGACAACCGCCTCCAACAAATTACCGGGGTACTCCCTCCTGCCACTGCAGCTCCCGCACCCAGCAGTGAAGGTCCGCTTCCTCAGGCCACCACCAACCCTACAGTTGTCATGGCGCTTCCTGAACCTAGGGTCCCTACACCTGAACGGTTCTCAGGGGACCGTAAAAAATTCAGGGCTTTTAAGAACGCATGCTCTCTCTACTTTGCCCTTCAGCCCCGGACGTTCGCATCGGAGATCGTCAAGGTAGGATTCGCAATCTCACTACTGTCAGAAGAACCTCAGGCCTGGGCCCACGGCTTAATGGAACAGGGAAGTCCTGCGTTAAACTCCATAGATACCTTCTTCGAGAGTATGTCCAAACTCTATGATGACCCACAGCGGATGGCCACAGCTGAAGCCATCTTACACCACCTGTCCCAAGGGAAGAGACCAATTGAAGACTATACGGTAGAATTCCGTAAATGGGCGGCCGACACAAATTGGAACGAGCCGGCTCTGCGCTACCAGTACCGTCAAGGCTTGTCCGAACTCCTCAAGGATGAACTAGCCAGAATGGAGACTCCTGATTCCTTGGAAGAGTTAATTCAGGCAGCTACGAAATTGGATAGGCGCCTGCGGGAACGTCGCTCGGAGCGGTTCCAGGGTCCACGCCCTACGTGGACGCCATTCAGAGCCTCACCCATGCCGTCACCATCTCCTACAACACCTCCCGAGGCCGAGCCCATGCAGCTTGGCCTGGTCCGAGCTCCACTAACCTCAGAAGAGAGGCAACGCAGATGGAAGTCCAACTTGTGTCTCCATTGCGGGGGAGCTGGACACTTCCCGCGCAGCTGTCCAATAAGGCCCAGTAAGTTTCTTCAGCCAAAATTGATGAATTTCCAAGACAATAATGCTCCAAAATCTTACGTGATGTTGTTTGTTTCTCTGCAGCTACCGGAAGGGGAGTCTCGCCTACCCGCCATCATTGATTCGGGAGCTTGTAGCTGCTTCATGGATGCAGCCCTGGCCCGCAGCCTACGTATTCCCTTGCAAACGAAAGCTCAAGGTCTACAAGTGCATCTGGCTGACGGGTCTCTTCCTAGTTCGGGTCCAATCACCCAGGAGACTCGGCCTATTCTAGTAACCACTGACTCCGAGCATCAAGAGCTCCTACGGCTTGACCTCATTCACTCTCCCATTTTTCCAGTCATCTTAGGCCTGCCCTGGTTACAGGCTCATGATCCACAGATCCAATGGAGCACTAAGGCGGTATCCTTCTCCTCTCCGTATTGCTCTGAGCATTGCCTCCCTTCGATTCCAAAAGTTTGTGCTACGGTTACTATTCCGTCAGACAAGCTCCAGCAGATTCCCCCCGAATATCTTGAGTTCCAAGAGGTCTTCAATAAACAGATGGCCGACCGCCTACCACCTCATCGGCCTTATGACTGTCCGATCGATCTGCTGCCGGGATCAGTGATTCCGTTCGGTCGTATTTTTCCCCTCTCAGAGACTGAACTGGAGGCTCTCAAACAATACATCAATGAGAACCTAGAAAAAGGTTTTATACGTCCCTCGTCCTCACCTGCCGGAGCAGGGATATTCTTTGTCGGGAAGGAGGATGGATCCCTTAGACCATGTGTGGACTACCGGCAGCTTAATAATATCACCATCAAGAACAGGTATCCACTGCCGCTTATCCCGGAGCTTTTCCAACGATTCCGATCCGCCAAGGTCTTTTCCAAATTAGACCTCCGGGGTGCCTATAACCTTGTTAGAATCAGAGCCGGGGATGAATGGAAGACGGCCTTCAGGTCCAGGTTTGGACACTTCGAGTACTTGGTGATGCCATTCGGGCTGTGTAATGCTCCAGCCACTTTTCAGCACTTAATCAATGATATATTCAGAGAATACCTGGATGACTTCCTTGTTGTCTATCTAGACGATATACTCATTTTCTCCTCCACGATTGAGCTACACAAGGGGCACATCAAAAAGGTCCTTACCATATTGAAGCAGCACAAGCTTTATTTGAAAGTGGAGAAGTGCGAATTCGAGAGATCAGTGGTACAATTCCTGGGGTTCACCATATCAGCAGATGGGATCGCAATGGATCCCCAAAAGATACAAGCCATTCAGGAGTGGCCAGCTCCGTCCGATAAAATAGGGGTCCAACGGTTCATAGGATTCGCCAACTTTTACCGGAAATTCATTATCGGATTCTCGGCCATAGTGGCACCCATCACCCAGCTAACCCGCCAGCACGGTTCCTTCCGGTGGTCCGAGGCCGCACAAGTGGCCTTTCTAAAATTGAAAACCCTGTTTAGTTCTGCTCCAATTCTTCGCCACCCCGATCCTTCTCAGCCATTTGTACTGGAGGTGGACACCTCAGAAATTGCAACAGGAGCAATTCTTTCCCAAAGACAAGGGCCCAAAGCCATCCTTCACCCCGTTGCATTTGCATCCCGGAGACTCAGCCCACCGGAATTAAACTACGACGTGGGTGACAGGGAGCTGCTGGCCATAAAATTCGCTCTAGAAGAATGGAGGTATTTGCTTGAAGGCGCATTACACCCAGTGATGATCTTTACAGATCATAAGAACCTTGAATACTTACGGACAGCAAAGCGGCTAAAACCTAGACAAGCTCGTTGGGCTCTCTTTTTCTCGCGCATCAACTTTCACATATCCTACAGACCTGGTACAAAGAATGGAAAGACAGACGCACTCTCGCGGATGTTCTCAGCAGATTCCCAGACTCCAGAACCTAGTACAATCCTCTCTTCTCAAAACTTCCTTGGGATGGCACAGGTGGACTTGATGTCATCCATCAAATCATCGTCTAACTCTTGTATGGAACCAGAGATACAATCCTTGAAAAGAAATGAGAATTTTTTTTGGATCCGTGGGAAAATTTTTGTACCTCGGGAGACCCGGTCACTAACCCTTAAAATGTGCCATGATCATAAACTCGCAGGGCACTTTGGAATAAGGAAGACGTCCGAGCTGGTCTCTCGCTCTTTATGGTGGCCTGGGTGGAGACGGGATTGCAAGGAATATGTGGCTTCTTGTCCTCTATGCCAGCGGAACAAAGGTCAAAACGCCAAGTCTTGGGGTCTACTAAAACCCCTGCCCATTCCAGAACGGCCATGGTCTGACGTATCCATGGATTTCATAGTGGACTTGCCCGCCTCGGGGGGTTTTACCACCATTTTTGTCGTGGTCGACCGTCTCTCCAAGATGGCCCATTTTCTGCCCATGAAGGGCACTCCTTCGGCCTTGGAGACGGCCAATATTTTTCTGAAGGAAATCATCAGGCTCCATGGTGTACCAGACAGGGGTGTACAATTTACGTCCAAATTCTGGAGGGAGCTCTGCAAAGCCCTAGATATCAAGGTCTGCCTCTCATCAGCTTACCACCCTCAGAGCAACGGCCAAACGGAGAGGACGAACCAGACCCTAGAGCAATACCTGCGGTGTTTCTGCTCAGGATCCCAAGATGATTGGGTAAGTCTTCTACCATACGCGGAGTTCGCTTATAACGCTTATAACAATTCCGTCCACGCTGCTACTAACCAAACGCCTTTCTGGGCAAATTGCGGATTCCACCCCACGTTTCTGTCCAACGATGTTCCTGAGATAGCAGTCCCTGCAGTGCATGACAGAATAGCCTCTTTACAAGTTAATTTCCAGAGGATTCAGGACATGTTGCAAAAAGCCCAAGCGAATTACAAGGAACAGTATGACCGGGGCAGGAGGGAGAACCCAACCTTTAATATAGGAGAGGAGGTCTGGTTGTCCACCACCAACCTTAAACTATCCGTGCCTTCTCGGAAACTGGGGCCCAAGTTCATTGGTCCTTTTCCCATCAAGAGGATTATCAACCCTGTGGCTATGGAGTTAGCGTTACCAAGAACGTATAGGATCCATCCTGTCTTCCATGTGTCCTTGCTGAAGCCCGTGGTGGACAGCACTTTTCCAGAAAGAGGAGAACTTCCTCCTCCACCAATTAGGGTGGATGGGGAGAATGAGTTTGAGGTGGAGTCCACCCTTAATTGTAGGAAGAAGGGCAGACAACTGCAGTATTTGATCCAGTGGAAGGGATACCCACCTGAGGACAATTCTTGGGAACCCGCAAAGAATCTGCATGCACCACGCTTAATTCAAGCTTTCCATCGAGACCATCCGGAATTGATGTCCAGCCTGGGCGTCCAGTGTCCGCCCTTAGGAGGGGGGCACTGTCAGGAGGCACAGGCCACCTCCGTCCGTCGGGCTCCAGGGCGCATGCGCGGTGGACTCGCACTACGCCGTACACCCGATCGCGGCCCGATGGTGCGGCGCGCGCGGGTGCACGGCGGTCCCCGTGTGCGCGCCGTGGCCGTGCGGGTGCCCGGCAGCGCGTCACGCTGACGCGCTCGCCGGAAGGGCTACATCTGACGGCTCCAGCACCCAGTCGGGTTGCTGGTTTGTTGTCAGCTGTGCCCTGTTCCCTGTACCTGCTGTTGTCCCTATTATACTTAGTGAACCTGTGCTGAACCTCTGCCTGATAAACGGACTATACTCTGCCTGCCTGATACCCCTGACCTCTGCCTGCCTGATACCCCTGACCTCTGCCTGATAAACGGATACTCTGCCTGCCTGATACCCCTGACCTCTGCTTGATAAACGGATACTCTGCCTGCCTGATACCCCTGACCTCTGCTTGATAAACGGATACTCTGCCTGCCTGATACCCCTGACCTCTGCTTGATTAACGGACTTTGCCCTGCCTGATACCCCGGTTCTGACCTCTGCCTGAATTACGGACTCTGCCCTGCCTGAAACCCCGGTTCGGATCTAACTTCTTGTCTTTGCAGCTTCTCAGTACCCAACGTCTACCCGGACCTCCCTCCGGCCTTTCGGGAATCCTACTACTACCGGAAGCCCGTGCCTCCGCGTGCCCCCAACTCCCTGTATCACTTCCAGGGGTTCGGGTGCGCGTGGTCGTAGGGGCGAGCCGCTCTCGGCATCTTGGCCTCGGTGAGTATAGTCTTGACACCCTCGTTGTTTCGTTTTAGCAGAGGCTGTAAAAACTTGGGGAAAAGCTGAACCAAAATATTTAGGGGTCGCCTTATCTGCGAAAAAAGGGTTTCTTGGAGGCATACAACATTATGGGCTTTTGAGGAAGCTAAGGAGCGAAAAACTTTAGTTAGCTTTTGTGGGATATTTAGACCTTGTATGTTTAGAGTAGAGACAGAATAAAGAGGAAGAAAGAGAGAGCAATGCCCTGTACACACGATCGGTCATTGATCGGACATTGATCGGACATTCCGACAACAAAATCCATCTGATTTTTTCCGACGGATTTTGGGCCAAACTTGTCTTGCATACACATGGTCGCACAAAGTTGTCAGAAAATCTGATCGTTCTGAACGTGGTGACGTAAAACACATACGTCAGGACTATAAATGGGGCAGTAGCCAATAGCTTTCGTCTCTTAATTTATTCTGAGCATGCGTGGCACTTTGTGTGTCGGATTTGTGTACACATGATCGGAATTTAAACGATCGGATTTTGTTGTCGGAAAATTTTATATTTTGCTCTCAAACTTTGTGCGTCGGAAATTCCGACGGAAAAAGTCCGATGGAGCCCACACACAATCGGAATTTCCAACAACACAATCCGATCACACTTTTTCCATCGGAAAATCCGACCGTGTGTACAGAGCATTAGAGTCATATAGTTAAATAATAGTAAGTAAATTGTGCGAATAAGAAGAGTAAAAAAGCGGTGTAGTGAGTGGCCTGAGAGGCCTAGAATCTATCCGAGGAGGTCCTCCAATAATAATAGGTCAGAATGGAGGTTTATCCTAGGACAGAAAAATAGGAGGAGCAGTGACAATCTCTCGAGACCCCAACGGCCTAGATCTATATACAGAAAAAAAGAAATACTTGGATACCCAAGTTCGCAAGGGTAAAAAATAAAATAAAACGTTAATTAGCTATTAACAACTATACTGTAAGGTGAGTATAAATACCTACAGGTAACCCTAGGGAAAAATTACTTTAAAATAAGAAACTGTATGGTTTGCATAGTAATATTACTTATCATAGGATTGCCAGTAATGAAAAAGGAAAATAGTGTTATTGATAAACAGGAATCATTAACCACTTCAGCCCCGGAAGATTTGGCTGCTCAATGACCGTGCCATTTTTTGCGATATGGCACTGCGTTGCTTTAACTGACAATTGCGTGGTCGTGCGACGCTGTACCCAAACAAATCTGATGTCCTTTTTTTCCCACAAATAGAGCTTTCCTTTGGTGGTATTTGATCACCTCTGCTGTTTTTATTTTTTGCTCTATAAACAAAAAAAGAGGGACAATTTTGAAAAAAACACAATGGGGTTGATTTACTAAAGGCAACTCCACTCTGCACTACAAGTGCACTACAAGTGCACTTGAAAGTGTACTGAAAGTGCAGTCGCTGTAGATCTAAAGGGAAGATCTGGAGTGAGGGGAAGCTCTGCTGATTTTATCATCCAATCACGTGCAAGCTAACTTAATAGTAGATTTTCCTTTAGTAAATAACCCCCAATATCTTTTAATTTTTGCTATAATAAATATCCCAATTTAAAAAAAACAAAAACTAATTTTTTCCTCAGTTTAGGCAGATATGTATATTGATTGGTTTGCGCAAAAGTTATAGCGTCTACAAAATAGGGGATAGATTTATGGCATTTTTATCAGGACTGCAATATTGTGGAGGGAGTAGGGGGGGTGGGAAGGGGGTAAATAGAGAAAACATAAAATATGTTTATCTGAGGGGGAAGTTCAAAACTTAATAGAACAGTATTATTTTAAATAAGTTTAGTCAGATTATACTGAAGGTGGTTAATTACTTAGTGACCAAATAAAGGCTAAGCCTTAAGATTGAATATGCTTTAAGATGAGGAGTGAAAGTCATTCAGTCCATTGTGTCTACAGGATCTATATCAAGAGAATTGAATCGACTTCTCTTAGAGCAGTGGTTCTCAACCTGGGGGTCGATGATGATAATTTGCCAGGGGTCACTGAATCCTGGGTTGTTTCTGAAGCCCACACTGATCTCCCGGCCTTTTTGCTGCCGTCCAGCAGGGCTGTCCCTGGAGCCTGTGGCTGCCCAGTTGGGCTGTTCCTGAAGCCTGCAGCCTCTTCACAGCCGCTGATTCATTCGGCATGGCTGGGGGGCAGAGACTAGAGGTCAGCTGACTGGTGAGGAATGTGAAGTGGGGGGTGCTGGAGGGGACCCTATCTCCTGATTTCGGCATAGGTGTCACTGCTACGAGACACCACAAAGTCGGAGACACAATGAGTAACACTGCCTGTGATTATAGTTGCCATGAAAAGCCCCCACTACAGTTCTCAAATCAGCAGATGACCTTGATCAAGAGCACCTAAGTTGGCTGATCAGAACTGCCCCCAGCACTGCCACTCACCCCATTCCCTCCACACCCCACCAAGGAGTAAGAGAAGGAATAAAAATAGAGAATACTTGGAAGGGAGAGGAAAAGAGGGGGAGGAACAAAGAAAAAGGGAGAGAAAGAACAAGAAAAATGGCTAGAGAGAGGGATAGGGGGGAAAAAACCCCAAGAAATTAGGATAGAGAGGGATAAAAGGGAAAGAAAGGAGAACAAAGAGAAGGAGTGGCACATCCTAAAATATATCATAAGGGGTTTTAATACTGTATGAATGGAAGGGACTCAGGGAGCACTAGATGTCCGTGGGTTAGGGGCGCAAATTACTTGTCTTGTCTTGGGTGCTGACAACCCATGCTACGAAAATAATTTTACTGTTAGGGGTCCCCACAACTTGAGAAATTTTATCAAGGGGTCATGGCACCAGAAAGGTTGAGAACCACTGTCTTAGAGGAATTTTGTCGGCCTCTATCTTTTTCAGATTTGGAGGATTCTTGAGGGGAGCTGGATGTTGTGCGTCGATGAGGGCTAGTTGAAGATCTTTCATTAAGATGTAGTTCTTGTAGAGTGTTTTGTAGTTCATCTGAGGATCTACAGGAATGTTTGACACCTTAATAGGTAAAGCGGATAGAAAATGGGAATCCCCATTGAATAGGGATCTGGCCTTGCTGTAGATTTTGAAGTAAGGGTTTCAGTGCACATCGTTTAGCCACAGCAATTGAGGAAAGGTCATCAAAAAGCTGATAAGGCTGATCTTGAAAGATGAGGGAATCTTTTCCTCTAGCTGCAACCATGAGTTGTTCTTTGGTGCGATATAGGAGTGGAATTTCACAATAATATCACGAGGGGGTGGGGCCTTCTGGTTTGCGTGGTGTTAAAGCTCAGTGAATCCTATCCATCTCCAAACGATCAACCGGGATTGACGGTAATAGTTCTTGGAAAAGTGCGGTCATAGTATAATGAAGGTCAACAATAGCCTCAGGTATTCCTTGTATATGAAGATTTGATCGACGTGCTCTATTTTCAGAGTCCGTGTGTTTGCAGAATAAGGTTTTCTTCCTTAAGAGTCCCTAATTCATTATCATGGGACAGTACATTAGTTTCCATGTCATCCACTCTGATTTCTAGGTCAGAAGTGCGCTGGCCTAACTCACGGATTTCTTTAGTGAGACTTTCAGTTATATAGTCTGAGGTCTGCTATAAGGTTTTCTGTAACATTTTTTCTATTTGTCTCAAAATATTTGGATGTAGGCAATCTGTTTGTTTTTCTTGTGAGGCGGCACTGTATTCACACTCAGAGTCATTATAGGCATCCTGCAGTAACTGCAGTTGCTTAGCAGGTGAATCTCCCTAAGGGTCACAGGCAGCAATAAAAAAAACTGTCAGAGGTTCTAATCCTTCTCCATTCTAATCAAAACTGAAAAAAAGTTTTGCCTTTAGTTATACTTTAAAGGGTTACTAAACCCTCGTGTTTTTTTTTTTTTTTTAAATAACAAACATATCATACTTACCTCCACTGTGCAGTTAGTTTTGCACCCTCTTCTGAGGTCCCTCAATCGCGCTAGTAGATCCTCCCCGCATCGGGAAACCACCTAGGAGAAGTGCTCTCCTTGGGGGTAACTGTGCAGGTGCACTTCCGAGTCCTGCTTTTGCGTCCATAGACACAGAAAGCCTGACTCAGCCTTGCCCCCCCGATGCCCGCATCATTGGATTTGATTGACAGCAGTGGGAGCCAATGGCTGCACTGCTATCAATCTATTCAATCAGGACACAAGACACCAGCTCGATCTGGTCTGCTTGTCCCCGGGTACAAGAAAACCAGGTTCAGGTAAGTAAAAGGGGGGCACTGGGGGGCTGCAGCACTTAACAACCCCTTAAGTGCAAAATTTTCTATATAAAGTTTAAATGTATAACAATTGATGTATAGGATGATATAATATAATATTTTATTATTACTTATACTTTAATGATACCATTGTGCAATGTTAGCTTTTGTTACTCTGATATTATGTGCCTGCTGTTGAAAAGTATACATATGGAAAGGAAAAAAAATAAATGGATATCATTAAAAAAAGTACAGTATGATGTTAAACTGTTAAGTAGAAATACATATTTGTTTGCCATTGATGTTATTAAATGTGAGAAATAAGGTAAATAACGGAATGATTTGTATGTAAAATTGTCTGTTTTAAAATACTTATGCGCTGCTATGTGCAAAAAATAAAATTGTTCCTATTTGTTTTAAAGTGAACAGCTGCAACCATTAAATAGTGATCTCAAACACTACAAACGAGATAATGATAAATGTATAAATAGTGCGCTCATTCAGAAACCCTTATATAATGATACACAAACTAATATACCATGACAAATTAGAAAATTTAAATGAGTAATCACAGAAACTTATATTGCTATAAAATGTCCATTTAAATGTACAGTAATGTTTATAAAAAAGGAATCCAAAGAAACTGTGTTTAAAAAGTAAAAAAAAAGTGTAACGTGATAGTCCAACAAGAACATGCAGGTACTTCATCCACAGTAGATTAGCCCCTGTTATCAAATGTGCCCAAATCCTTATATATTGGTGAATGAGTAAACTCCACCAGCCATCTTCAAGTGAATTGGCCGCTCACCTTGGGAAAGGAGTGGACCAAATGGTCAAACAGCGCTTGACATAAATAACTGTTCTTCAGATTCTGTAAACTTCCACCAAATACAATCCATGTCACCAGCGGTCCCTTTAATGGGACTATTTTATCGTTTGGTCATTTCCCAAGGTGAGCGGCCATTTCACTTAAAGGTGGCTGGTGGAGGTTACTGGTTCACTAATACATAAAGATTTGGGCATGTTTGATAACAGGGGCTAATCTACTGTGGATGAAGCACCTGCATGTTCTTGTCGGACTATCACCTTACAAATGTACTTTTTTAACACAGTTTCTTTGGATTCCTTTTTTATAAACATTAACAGCGAACATTTAAATGGACATTTTATAGCAATATAAGTTTGTGTGATTACTAATTTATTTTGTAATTTTTCATGGTATAGTAGTTTATTGTGTATCGTTATATAAGAGTTTCTGAATGAGCGCACCATTTATACATTTATCATTGTATGTAAAATTACACATCTGCACAATGCCCTCATTCTCTAATGCTGAAGCATTAATAGGTAATGCCAGAAAATTACATAATCTTTGTGTGCTATACATGACAATTTTGTAGCCAAAAATAGGTCCCTGTGTAATAACAATTTTTAGGCTGCCATTCGGAGATAGGTGCTGATTGACCAACATTACTTCAAACCAGGAGCATGGTGACACATCCTAAAGAATGTCTCCTGCTTTTTACCTCACCTGCAAATGAGAAACATAGTGGTATGTGTAAAAAAAAAAAGAAAAAAAGAGGGGTCCCAGTACCCACACAATCCACATTTACTACAAATGGGCCTCTACATTTCAGAGGGCCCTTGTGCTACTGCATATGTGGTATATCAATTCCTGGTCATACAATATGTGATCAAGGGTCAGGTTTATATGACTTACTGCAGCTATTTAAATGAGGACTGAATGTGGACATATTTTTAACATGTAATAAAAATCTTCTAACCAACAAAAGTCATATATTAAAGGTAATTATATGCATTATACATATACCATTCTGGCTTCTTAGGTTCTTACATCAGTGTTCTTTGTCTTTTCCACAAACATCTCTAATATAACAGAAATTAAACTGCTTAGCATGTAGCTCTGCTGGCCTCTATTCAGCTCTGACTTAACCATCATCAGGGCCTATAGGAAATATTTGTTTCATACAGTAATAATTATGAGATGCTAGGGACGATTATATAAGCAGCATGAAACAAAAGATGACAAACTACAACATGCTGTGATGGAATACAACTTACAAGTCACAGTTCACTTTGTGCTCAGAAAGGTCTAAGGACTACGTTGGATGCTACACAATGTCAACTCAAAATAGAAAAGAATGGCAGGCATGGCTGTAAAACTCTTGCTTTTCTGTGTACAAAAGCATATTCTGAATAAACCAGTACGATCAGTACTTGCTACCACCGCTATACACTGAGGCATTAGGAATTACCTGAACAGCTACCTTATAGCTCTAGTACTGCCTGCAGGCCTTGTTGACTGCCTTAAAGTGTGCCAACGGTTAACTACCAGGCCTCAAAGTTTAGCTGGCTAAAGAGTCAGGACTAAAGACCTTAACAGTTGCTATCCAGAAACCTTTTTCCCCTTTACTTAGTAAAATATGTACCTTTTAGGAGATGCTGCGTCATACCCCAGCCTTGGAGTGCACGCCAAACCAGTGTAGCATTAGCATCACCTATACTGCATTTAATGTTTATTTACATTGGTTATTGCTGATTTGATAATTCAAATAGTGATTTCAGTTAGTGGTATAGAACCTGATTTTAGTTACTTTAGCATAGTTATTAGTCTAGCAGACTGTGTTCAGATTTATCCGCTGTGTGCTCATTTATGTTTTTCTGCCATTTATTCTAAACTTGCATCAATAGATGAAGTCATTTATCACTAAACAGATGTGTGTCTTTTTTTCTGGTAGCAACCCACAGTCAGGTAAAATGTATTTATACTTGAGTCTCTATACGTGCTTGCAGTTATTTTTTATTCACCAGGTGTGTCAGAGGGGCTGAGGTTGCTCTTGGAGTCAAGGCGCAGAACAGGGAACCCAAAATTACCAAGCAGCTCCTTTGGGGGTGCCACTGCACAATATTGTTTGAAGAGCTGAGAATTTGACTCACTAACCTTTTAATTGTTGTCCTCTCCATCTAAACATGCTAATTGCCTACAATTAGAAAAAAAATGGAGCGTCATAGCGCTCCAGTTGACGTCCCTATGACGAAACGCGAAGGGCGTGGCCTATTTTGACGCTTTTGCATCATCTCCCAGAGGATCACCAACTTAAATCTGACGCTCTCCTGTTTTGATGACATTTGATTGCCTATTATAAACTGCTTAAATGTGAGTACCATTCTGTCATCTGCATTCAATAAAGAGTGTTTTATGGTTTTACGCTATGGAATCTCCTCTTTCTTCTCTTATGCCTAAAACGTCACCGTGACCCAGAAACAGCCTGTGGATTGCCGCACAGTGGCATACACTGTAACTGCGCATTACCCCCGCAGGGGTTAAAGAAGCTGCCTAAAACGTCGCCGTGACCCAGAAACAGCCTGTGGATTGCCGCACAGTGGCATACACCGTGACTGTGCATTACCCCCGCAGGGGTTAAAGAAGCTGGTGAGTGTCCTCATGATCACAAGACACGAGCACCTGGTCACCAAGATTAATACAAATACCTGCCTTGTTTTACAAAGATGTCAAGTTTTTCACTTAAGTTGCACTGAGCACTAGTCACGATTTAACCTATGAAATTATTCAGCAATGTTATGTTTGTCAAAGACTTTTAAATCAATCACTATATGGGGTTTTTATGCGGATGGAATAGTTTTGGCTAAAGTCATTTTTTGATTTCATTCCCTGTTCCCCTTCCCCCTCCCCCAATTCAAAGGGGGCCAACCTAGCCGTTAAATTTGCTATATGCGATTTTGTTTATATTTTGTTTATAATTTACATGCAACTTTACATGTGGGATTTGGCTACACACGACTTATAAAGTATTTTTTAAACTAGTACAACGTTACACCTACACACTCCAAAGGGGGTCACTTTGCTGTTTTATGTTTGGTTTTATTTTCGTTGAATTTTTTTTTTTACAATTTTGGTCTATCGAATGGTAGGCACTGGAACTGGAAGTGATGGTGGTTGACTGAGAAACTGAGACATTTTTGAAAGGCTGGATGTATCGGAATGTGTAGATAAGTGTCCGATAATCTATGGACAGCATCCAATCTTCTAAGTTTATTGCCATCAGTATTGACTGGAGGCTTTCCATTTTGAAGGCTTTGCTCTTGATTTTCTTTTTGAGATTCTTTAAATCCAACACTGGTCGTAGATCTCCTGTTTTCTTTTTTACTAGGAATAGTGGGGAATAAAATCCCCTTCCCTTTTGACATGTTGGGACTTCCAGAATCGCTCTCTTTTGTGTTAGCTCTGTTACATACCTGACTAGTAATTTTCTTTTGTCTGAAGAAGATGGGAGTCTGGTTGGCTGAAAGTGGTTTCTGGGCAGTCTGTCTATGAACCTCCATCGGTGACCAAACTTTATTGTGGAAAGTGTCCAGGAATCTTCGATATGTTCCATCCAAACCTGTATAAACTTCTTGAGTCTGGCTCCCACCTGTACAGGATGGACGGGCGCACCTTCAAAAGGACTTCTGCTGTTCCCCAGTTGGGGTGGTCTTGGATTTTTGCATTTTTAAAAAGGATGACTGTGTATTTCTCCAGTTTCTTTTAAATTCTCTTCCTGGTCTATAGATCTTCGCCTCCCTGTACCTCTTTGGGAGATTGCGTCTATAGGAAGGAGCTTTCTGTGGCTTCAGTCTTCTGTTGGAGGGAATCAAGCCTGACTTGCCTCCTGTTACTTTAGAAATGGTCAAGTCCACTCTGGAACTGAAAAGGTTTGTCCCATCATATAGAAGTTTACACCAGTTCATCTTTGATGCTGCGTCGGCTACCCAAGGCTTTAGCCATAAGCCCCTTCTTGCCATTACTGAGGCTAGCATTGCTCAGGCAGATGATCTGATGATGTCTACAGAGGCTTCTGCTACAAAATCATCTGCAAGTTTCAGCTCCTGAAGGGAAGTGATCATTTTCTCCTGGTCGGCTCCTTCACGTAAAGATTTTTCTATATTGGTGGTCCATCTGGAAATGGTTCTACCAACCGCTACCAGGGTAATTGCTTGTCTACAAGCACCACCTGCTGTGGGATATGCTTTTTTAACAATCTAAATCGATCTTTCGTTCCAGTACGTCTCGAAAGGTAACTCCATCCTCAATTGGTAGGGTGACATGTCTGGCAAGTCGCATCAAAGAGGCATCAACGACTGGAGCGTAAATCAGGGGGTTAATCCTGGGTTCTTTTAAGGGGTACAATTTCGCTAGCCTGTTATTAAGGCTGGATTTTTCATCAGATCGTCCCCACTTGTCTTTAATAAGATCTTCTAACTCCTCAATGAAAGGAAAGGATTCTGGTTCTTTCTTTAAGTTTGGGAAGTATTTCCGAACCTTCCGGGGTACTTCCTTGGCTTCCTCCCAACCTATAGCCTCCTTAACTGACTTAGCGAAGGGCTCGACTAAGGTAAAGTCAAATCCGGCTGACACTTCCGGATCTTCATTCTCGGAAGAAGATTCTGGTTCTGTGGTATAAAGAGGTGCTGCAGAAGATGTACTTGTAACCGGCCTGTTTGTTTCAGGTGCTGAAGTCTCCAGTATAGTTTCTTGCACTGACTCTCTGATGAGGTCAGTAACCTCTCTGGCATCTGATTCCTTCATTGAAGCATGTATGGCAGGCTAATTTTTCTGACAAAGCTTGAGCACTGCACGCCCAGCAAGCATTTGCTGAAGGACGGGTGTGATAACTCCTGTTGTGATTGGATGAGGGTGACCTCCTATGGCGTGATCGGCTATGGCGTAAGAGACTATGACGTGAGTGCCGATGGACCTTGAACGGCTTCTCCTAGACCCTCTGTGGCTTGAGGCATGGCTTGACCGGTCCCTATGCCTGATGTTTGCGGATCTTGACCTTGTAGGGCTGCCAGAAAACACAGCGTTAGTGGTTATGCTCTCTTTTTTCTCTTTTTAATACTTACCCATAAAAGGTGGACAGCCTCTTACCTTATATGCTGAGGGTGGTCTGCCTGGGCAGTGGTCTCCAGGAGCAGTGGTATAAAAGAATAGGTAGCCTGAAACAAGATGGTAAAAATAGTTTAGCCAGTATGAAAGCAGGATAATCAAAGGTTATATACAGCGAGAGATCACTACAAGAGAAAGAACCTGGAAAGTACGACAAGCGCCAGTGTCCTGTGCAGTAGAAGCATCCAGAGATCACTGCTCGCGGCGGAAGTAACACTGTCGCAGATTCGCAGAAGGGCTCCAACAGCACTGCTCCATCTTGGATAAGGGCTAAGACGAATACCTTCTACATCACTTCCTACCGTGCATGCGCAGATCGCGGCAACTGACGCTTTGGCGATGATTGCCCTGATCTGACTGCCTGTGGGACTACAAGGCTCAGGAAAGCCTGAAAAAGAGGAAAAAAAAGAAAAGAAAGGAAAGGAAGTAAGAGAGTAATAACCATGCAGGAGGCGACCACTGCAAAATATGAAGCTTCTTTAAACCTTGTAAAAATGCAAGAAAACTTTTCTAATGCCCCTGAGACCACCAGATTGGGGCTTCCTCCATATAGCTCCTTTAAAGACTGTACAGGAGGGACTTCCAACCAGGAGAGGCTTGAACCTGCTGGGGCAAATACGGTAAGAGGTGTGGGATGTCCATCCAATCTTGTCAGATAAGGATAAAAAAGAGAATGAAGCAGGGTGCCTCTCTTTCAATTTTATAGTTAACCAATCCTGTCAGGTTGTGGGGGTCATAAGTCATAAGTCTTAGATTGTAAGCTCGTATGAGCAGGGCCCTCTTAACCCTCTTGTATTTTATTGTATTGTAACTGTACTGTCTCCCTTTTATATTGTAAAGCACTGCGTAAACTGTTGGCGCTATATATATCCAGTATAATAATAATAAATACTTGAGTCTAAGAAAAGACAGAAACTGTGGTGGGGAGATATCCTTGCTGGAGTTACCATGGAATGTAGAACGTGTGAATGTAAAAAGGTATCCACTAATATTTAGACCTTTGAGCAAAAAATAAAACTGTCAAAAATGACTTGTTTTTCAAGGGGCATGCTCTGGATAATCCAGACCCTGTCTCTACTACTCAGAGAGTCATTGACTTGGAACTAGACGTAAAAAACATAAATTAAAATTGACCTAACATCACATATATTTTTTCATGTTACGTGCTAAGTAATGTGTAAATGAAATACAGTGGGGACGGAAAGTATTCAGACCCCCTTAAATTTTTCACTCTTTGTTATATCTTTGTTGCAACCATTTGCTAAAATCATTTAAGTTCATTTTTTTTCCTCATTAATGTACACACAGCACCCCATATTGACAGAAAAACACAGAATTGTTGACATTTTTGCAGATTTATTAAAAAAGAAAAAACGAAATATCACATGGTCCTAAGTATTCAGACCCTTTGCTGTGACACTCATATATTTAACTCAGGTGCTGTCCATTTCTTCTGATCATCCTTTAGATGGTTCTACACCTTCATTTGAGTCCAGCTGTGTTTGATTATACTGATTGGACTTGACTTACAGCTCACAGTGCATGTGAGAGCAAATGAGAATCATGAGGTCAAAGGAACTGCCTGAAGAGCTCAGAGACAGAATTGTGGCAAGGCACAGATCTGGCCAAGGTTACAAAAACATTCTGCTGCACTTAAGGTTCCTAAGAGCACAGTGGCCTCCATAATCCTTAAATGGAAGACGTTTGGGATGACCAGAACCCTTCCTAGAGCTGGCCGTCCGGCCAAACCAAGCTATTGGGGGAGAAGAGCCTTGGTGAGAGAAGTAAAGAAGAACCCAAAGATCACTGTGGCTGAGCTATAGAGATGCAGTCGGGAGATGGGAGAAAGTTGTAGAAAGTCAACCAGCACTGCAGCCCTCCACCAGTCGGGGCTTTATGGCAGAGTGGCCCGATGGAAGCCTCTCCTCAGTGCAAGCCACATAAAAGCCTGCATGGAGCTTGCTAAAAAACACCTGAAGGACTCCAAGATGGTGAGAAATAAGATTCTCTGGTCTGATGAGACCAAGATAGAACTTTTTGGCCTTAATTCTAAGCGGTATGTGTGGAGAAAACCAGGCGCTACTCATCACCTGTCCAATACAGTCCCAACAGTGAAGCATGGTGGTGGCAGCATCATGCTGTGGGGGTGTTTTTCAGCTGCAGGGACAGGACGACTGGTTGCAATCGAGGGAAAGATGATTGCGCCCAAGTACAGGGATATCCTGGACGAAAACCTTCTCCAGAGTGCTGAGGACCTCAGACTGGGCCGAAGGTTTACCTTCCAACAAGACAATGACCCTAAGCACACAGCTAAAATTACGAAGGAGTGGCTTCACAACAACTCCGTGACTGTTCTTGAATGGCCCAGCCAGAGCCCTTAAACCCAATTGAGCATCTCTGGAGAGACCTAAAAATGGCTGTCCACCAACATTTACCATCCAACCTGACAGAACTTGAGAGGACCTACAAGGAGGAATGACAGCTTTTCTTTTTTAATAAATCTGCGAAAATGTCAACAATTCTGTTTTTCTGTCAATATGGGGTGCTGTGTGTACAATAATGAGGAAAAAAATGAACTTAAATGATTTTAGCAAATGGCTGCAATATAACAAAGAGTGAAAAATTTAAGGGGGTCTGAATACTTTCCGTCCCCACTGTACTTTAATACATTCCATAGCACTCTCACTGACAAAGCCTTCATCTCCTATTCTTATGAGAAGCACAACATCATCTTTGTTCAGGCATCATTTGTGGTTAGCATTTTCTTCCTAGACTGAGATAATGTGCAGTTATCGGCTATATTAATAAATGTCTGAGACCAATTACCCATATTTCCCCCCTCTCCTTCCCACACAGAAGCCTCTCACATTGCCACTTGTTAGTTACAATTTTCTAACCTGATCACTGGGGTTGGAGATTAAGGAAATGCCTCATCCTGTCTGCAGCAGACTGATGACATCATCACACCACAGTCAAAGTCATTTGACTGGATTGCAAACTGCTTTTTAATAAGAGGTAGAGCTTTTTTTTTTTTTTTTACCATTGTTGTGCATTGTGATGTATCATGAATCTACCTGTATTCATGAAGTCATGTAAAATTACTAAACAAAACAGATGGGTGATATAAATGCAGCGCTAAATAGAGGTGAACAGTGCACATAAATGTGACTACCAGACATATAAAAAAGTGGTGTAAAATAGGTGAAAAAATATTATAAACAATTTTTTTCATGAAATAACTATTTAGTCCATAGCCATATAAGTGTCCAACTCAGTGAGTGTTATAAACGTATAAGTGTCCAACAAGGTGGGATGATATGTTTATGGGTGGACAAGAAGTTAATCTTAGATGTCATATAAATCACAGGGATGGTGTCTCAAAACTCTTGGATGCCATGTAAATCACAGGGATGGTGTTCCAATAGTCGATATCCACAAAAAAGTATAGAAGGAGCAAATACCCTTACCGGAATGGGTGGACACGTTTGCCATACGGCTAGGTGTCATACAGGCTTGTGGATCAGCGATCCTAATGGCAGCTCGATGGGAGGACGTATACAGCAGGTTCTCCTGGTTCCTCTGTGGCAATCGTTGGTGAGCTGAGGGAGATGGATGATCCGGAACTCGATGTAGGTGTCTCACCCGCAAAGGTATGATGGAGGAATGCAGCCTTCAATCAGCCAGCATGGGGACCTTCAGTAAAGTGTTCATAATGGTTTCTCATAATTTATTCAGAAAATGACAATGCCTGTCAATAGAAAGCACCCTTTCAAACCTTTACCGGCAAATCAGCATCACCTCCTCTTTGCTAAAGATAGACCTCGCCATGTCCACCTAGATGGAGAACCTGATTTGTGGTTAGCATTTTCTTCCTAGACTGAGATAATGTGCAGTTATCGGCTATATTCATAAATGTCTCAGACCAATTACCCCTATTTCCCCCCTCTCCTTCCCACACAGAAGCCTCTCACATTGCCACTTGTTAGTTACAATTTTCTAACCTGATCACTGTGGTTGGAGATTAAGGAAATGCCTCTTCCTGTCTGCAGCAGACTGATGACATCATCACACCCCAGTCAAAGTCATTTGACTGGATTGCAAACTGATTTTTAATAAGAGGTAGAGCTTTTTTTTTTTTTTTTTTTTACCATTGTTGTGCATTGTGATGTATCATGAATCTACCTGTATTCATGAAGTCATGTAAAATTACTATACAGTCTGCTTAAAGACTTGTCAGACTTCAGTGGCAGTCTGGACATTGCAAGGCATCTTGCTACATCTTGCCTTTTGCTACATAATTCTGCAAAGTGCAACCTCCCTCTCATGCTTCAGTGCAAGCAAGTAAGACTCCATGGACTCAGAAAGAGAAGTTGGTGCATGACGAACAAATGCAGAGGGATCTGGTGAGCAGGATGAAGTAGGGACTCTCAGAGTTAAATGTTGACAAAGATGTTAAATATTCATGTTTAACTGGAATGTGCTTTTAGTATCAACACGGAAATGTATGTATTGAAAATCTGACTGGTGCACTATTTTCACATCATTTTTTCCATGCTAGGTCAGCCCTGTCCAAGCCCCCTGTCATAAGTACACTCATATTCCTTTCTCTAATGGATGTAAACACATGCACACTACTGCTCGAGTAACACTTAGTTTTTCCAAGTAACGGGTCAGAACAAGCTAGTTTTCTTGTACATCTTCATTATATTCCAACAACCAGAGGAACCTTCCCAGTATCTAGGCTCTTTACAGCTAATTATTTGATCTGTTGGGTATAGTGGGAAATTAAACAGCTCTGTGCTCTTGAAAGTTATTGGTACAATTAGAGAGATGTGGCTTTTCATGTAATATGCACTTGGTGGATCCATCAAGTGAACAGAGAAGAACAGAACACAAGTATTGATGAATTAGCTAATTTTCAGTTATGCAATCTAAGCTGTTTTAAGGCAATTATCACTCCCTGTAAAAAAATAAAGCTGGCCATGCACACATATAATTTCAGATACTTACAATCGATGCATTAAAGTGGACATTTCCCCCACAACATGCAAAATTAGTGGTGCATGCCGTTTTGCATGATATTAAATGCTCCTGCTGTGTTGTGTGGAAAAAAAAGTCATTTAGGGCCAGTTCACACCAGATACAGTTCCGTACGCTTTTGTCTGCACTAAAAATGCATGCACAGTGTTTTTCATGTATTCCAATGGCTCTAGTTCACAAGCAGTCAGTTTTCGGTCAGTTTCCGGTGCAGAAAGCTATTGGAATAACATGGAAAACACTGTGCATTCATGTTGTGCAGAAAATAAGCACACGGAACTGAACGGAACTGCGTCTGGTGTGCACTAGCACTTAGTGTTTATTCACATTTAACTAGATGGTGCTTTCTGTGTTCTACAACCCCTGGCAAAAATTATGGAATCACCAGTCCCTGAGGATGTTCCTTCAGTTGTTTATTGTTGTAGAAAAAAAGCAGATCACAGACATGGCCAAAAACTAAAGGCATTTCAAATGGCAACTTTCTGGCTTTAAGAAACACTAAAAGAAATCAAGAAAAATAATTGTGGTGGCCAGGAACAGTTAGATTTATAGAACAAGCACAGGGAATAAATTATGGAATCACTCAATTCTGAGGAAAAAATTATGAAATCATGAAAAACAAACAAACAAAATAACACTCCAACACATCACTAGTACTTTGTTGCACCACCTCTGGCTTTTATAACTGCTTGCAGTCTCTGAGGCTTTGACTTAATGAGTGATAAACAGTACTCTTCATCAATCTGGCTCCAGCCTTCTCTGATTGCTGTTGCCAAATCATCTTTGCAGGTTGGAGCCTTGTCATGGACCATTTTCTTTAACTTCCACCACAGATTTTCAATTGGATTGAGATCCGGACTGTTTGCAGGCCATGACATTGACCTTATGTGTCTTCAAGGATTTTTTTCACAGTTTTTGCTCTATGGCAAGATGCACTATCATCTTGATAAATGATTTCATCATCCCCAAACATCCTTTCAATAGATGGGATAAGAAAAGTGTCCAGAATTTCAATGTAAACCTGTGCATTTATTGAAGATTTAATGACAGCCATCTCCCCAGTGCCTTTACCTGACATGCAGCCCCATATCATAATTGACTGTGGAAATTTGCATGTTTTCTTCAGACAGTCGTCTGCATAAATCTCATTGGAACGGCACCAAACAAAAGTTCATCACCTTGCCCAATGCAGATTCGAGATTCATCACTGAATATGACTTTCATCCAATCATCCACAGTCCACGATTGCCTTTCCTTAGCCCATTGTAACCTTGTTTTTTTGTGTTTAGGTGTTAGAGATGGCTTTCTTTTAGCTTTTCTGTATGTAAATCCCATTTCCTTTAGGCGGTTTCTTACAGTTCGGTCACAGATGTTGACTCCAGTTTCCTCCCATTTGTTCCTCATTTGTTTTGTTGTACATTTTCTGTTTTCAAGGCATATTGCTTGAAGTTTTCTGTCTTGACGCTTTGATGTCTTCCTTGGTCTACCAGTATGCTTGCCTTTAACCACCTTCCCATGTTGTTTGTATTTGGTCCATGCTTTAGATACAGCCGACTGTGAACAACCAACATCTTGTGCAACACTGCGTGATGATTTACCCTCTTTAAGGAGTTTGATAATCCTCTCCTTTTTTTCAATTGACATCTCTGGTGTTGGAGCCATGCTTCATGTCAGTGCACTTGTTGCAACAGCTTTCCAAGGTGTGATCACTCCTTTTTACCTACATACTAACAAGCAGATTTAATCTGATGCAGGTGTTAGTGATTGTAATGAAAATTTACAGGGTGAGTCCATAATTTTTTCCTCAGAATTGAGTGATTCCATAATTTATTCCCTGTGCTTGTTCTATAAATCTAACTGTTCCTGGCCACCACCATTATTTTTCTTGATTTCTTTTAGTGTATCTTAAAGCCAGAAAGTTGCCATTTGAAATGCCTTTAGTTTTTGGCCATGTCTGTGATCTGCTTTTTTTCTACAACAATAAACAACTGAAGGAACATCCTCAGGGACTGGTGATTCCATAATTTTTGCCAGGGGTTGTAGAGGCACTGGTGATGTGGCCAGATCTACTGCTCATGCATGGGCTACATTGTCAAATGGAAATAGTTTTTTTTTTCCAAAGGGTTACCTTTTTAGCCTTTATTTATGTGGCGTTTCCTGTGTCAGCCACCCATGGGTATCGCCGTCATATCCGGCTGTGCATTGTCTCCTGGGGCAGCGCACTGTCTCCTGGGAGCTATGAATAAATATTCCCAGGAGGCACAACGGGGCGGGCACTTCCGACGAAGACTCACGTTGTGATGGTAACGTCGGACGCTTACGGCGATGCGCACAGTAAATAATGCACGTGCGCTGCAATGGGCGGTGCATGCTGGTAGCCAGGGCCGTCTTTAAGACAGGGCAAAAGGGGCAGCTGCCCTGGGCCCTGTCATTGTTGTGGGGCCCAAAGCAGCTGCCTCATACTATCACAGTTTAAATTCCCTTGTCCCTTGAAGTTTTAGTCCTATGCTGTGTCCTGATATCTCAGTGTGAAGTGCTGCTACTAATGCTGCCCAGCTCTGCCCTATTGTTGTGTACAGATGACTCACCTGCAGACCCTGTGTTTATATGTAAATAACCCGCATTCATATGTAAATAGCTGCATCTGGAGGTATAGATATGTAAATAAAGGTGGCATTCATATGTATATCATGCCCCCTGCATTGAGGAGATGATGTGCTGTAACTTCTAGCAACTGATTAGTGAGCAGTATTACTGTACAGTAATTTCTAGCAACCAATCAACAAGCAGAAATCATGTGCTGTAACATCTAGCAACTAATCAGTGAGCCGTAATGTGTGCTGTAACCTCTAGCAACCAGTCAGTAAGTGGTAATGATACACTGTAACCTCTGGCAACCAATCGCAATCGCTGCCTGATCTGATATGCTAAGCTGATTTTAAGTCTAGCTGCTATTTATTATATGTCTCAGAGCAGGTGGCGGGCGAAATTGTATCGGGGGGCAAGAAAACGTTTGCCCAGGGTCCAATCAATATTAAAGATGACCCTGCTGGTAGCTCAGCATCACCGAAACCCGGAACTGTTTGCTTGTGGGCTTCACATGCCCACAGGCAAGATGAAAACTGCCATCAGGAAATTATATAACTTTGTTTTTTATTTGCAAGCGGAAATTGGGGGATATATTAGAAAAAACAAGTGAGTGTTACATTTTCATGATAAAAAAATGATAAAAAAAAACAAAAAAACAATTGAATCGATGTTGGAACTCTGCTTTAAGTGTAATGGTTTTACAAAATACGTTTATATTCGTTTCATTTATTTTAAATGCCCCAGATGGGTTATGCTAAATCCAATATTCAGTATTCAGTGACTTCACTATTTGTTTTATTTCTGTTCTGTTTTTATTTGCAAGTGGGACCCCGCCATGAATAGTTTTTATGTAGCAGCCTCGGGAATAAAAAGGGTAATGGATTTATTTACATTAGGGGTTTAGACATGAGCTGACAAGGGGTTAACATTTTTTTTCGGCATAAGCACTTGTTTTCCCTGGCTACACTCCTGCATCAGGTTGACCTGAAAACTAGGGGTAAACAGGTGGTAAAAGTTACCACCCCCTACAGGTCAACCCAAAATGTAGCTGGATAGATTACTCCCTTTTTGGGGTGTTAGGAGCCTAATCGGGGTTACCTGTGGGTTTTTCTTTGTATCCTGAGCAATTATTCCGCCAATTGTGGCTGCAATCTTTCTTGGTCTACCTGACCTTGGCTTGGTATCAAAAGAGCCCCTAATTTTCCACTTCTTAATAAGTGATTAAACAGTACTGACTGGCATATTCAAGGCTTTGGATATCTTTTTATGTCCTTTTCCATCTTTGTAAAGTTTCATTACTTTGTTAAGCAGGTCTATTGACTGTTCTTTTCTCCTTCCTCATGGCTCAGTGTCTAGCTTGCTTAGTGCATCCATATGAGAGCTAACAAACTCATTGACTATTTATACACAGACACTTATTGTGATTTAAAAAGCCAGAAATGTGGGAAATTAACCTTTAATTGCCATTTTAACCTGGGTGTGCCACCTTCTGTGTCTGTTCCAAGGCCAAACATTCCAGGGTATGTAAACTTTTTATCAGGGCCATTTGGGTGATTTCTGTTATCATTGTAATCTAAAAAGGATCAAAAAAAAAAAAACCTATGTGATAATAAATGGCTTCATGTGATTGCTATCCTTCAATAAAAGACATTTTTTTTGGCATGATCAGTCATATTTTCAATATTAATGCCAAAATTTCACAATTTCTGCCAGGGTATGCAAACTTTTGACCATGACTATATATATATATTTACACACACACACACACACACACACACATGTACTGTATGTTTGAGCTTTGGGGTGAACAGCCTAATTCAATAGTCTGCGCACACTTATGGTCTTAATGTGTATGGAAATGTGGCGAGAAGTGAAAACAAGGGTGGTTTGAGTTTAAATAATAGATCAAGAGCATTGAGACCAGTGTTGTCAACCGCCCGTATTTTATCGGGCAGCCTGTAAAAAAAGGGCACTTTTCTCTGGCCCGTAAATGCCCGTAGCAGCAGAAAAGTGGCAGTAAAAATGGTTGCGATCGGCTCGTGTCAGAACTGTGCATGCGCAGTTCCGAAGATCATCAAGACGATCCGATCCTGAGCTAACCCTGCATTCGGGTGGCGCAGGTAGGTCTGATAAAGGCTGTGCGTGCAGACAGTGCACCTGGTATTTGCTACCACAAGGCGAGCCCCGCTCGCGATGATGATTCCGTCATCATCATGGTGCACTTCCCTGGGAGCCGGGCGGACAGAGGAGCCTTCAGTGGATAGTGCAGTGGGCTGGCGTGTAACTATGGGAGCTGGACAGTGCAGACTTGGACCGCCCCGAGGCCAGACGGGCACACAACAGACCCTGGCCAGCTGTGCAAGCACACCTGTGACCCTGAACACGGTCGGTCAGAGACAGTCCATGTTCATATCTTTTAACTATCTCCTGTGCCATGTCTATATTTTTAACCATCTCCTGTGCCATGTCTATATCTTTTAACCATTTCCTGTGCCATGTCCATATCTTTTAACCATCTCCTGTGCCGTGTCCATATCCTCTAACCATCTCCTGTGCCATATCCATATCCTCGAACCATCTCCTGTGCCTTATCCGTATTCCCCTGACCATCTCCTGTGCCATGTCCGTATCTTCTGACCATCTCCTGTGCCATGTCCGTATCCTCTGACCATCTCCTCTGCCATGTCTGTATCCTCTGACCATCTCCTGTGCCATGTCCGTATTCTCTGACCATCTCCTGTGCCATGTCCGTATCCTTTAACCATCTCCTGTGCCTTTTTGGTATCCTCTAACCATCTCTACTGTGCCATGTCCGTATCCTCTAACCATCCCCTGTGCCACGCCCGTATCCTCTAATCATCTCCTGTGCCATGTCCATACCCTCTAACCATCTCCTGTGCCATGTCCGTATCTCCTAACCATCTCCTGTGCCATGTCCGTATCCCCTAACCATCTCCTGACATTTATCATGTCTGCAGTCTCTGAGGGGGAGCCTGGAGAGAAGTCAAGAGTGGGAGCGCTGCCAGATTGGGAATCATGAGAGGAGTCAGACATGTGTAGACTGTGGAGAAGGGACTATGGGATAAAACGAGAGCCACCAACCTGGAGCCATCTGACTGAGCCCTGCACAGTGCACCTGAGAGGAGGTCAGTGACAGCGTCGCCAGGCCAGTCTGAGGGGGGGGGTCACTGATGTAAGGGGGGAGTGAATACAATAATGTAAGGGGGCACTGATATAAAGGTTCCCCCTTATATCAGTAACCCCCCCTTACCTTAGTGTATTCACTCTGCGGAAGGTGGTCTCTTCCGCAGAGTGGAACCCACTAAACAAGGAATGGGCTCATCTGGCGAATGCATTTACAAGAGGGGAGGAAGAAATGCATCACTAAAAAAAAGCTTGCTTCTCTATGGCACTATAACAATTGTGTGACAAGTGGATACTGTTTTTCACTGGATTTGAATAATACTATTTGGAAACATTGCACATTTGCACTTGTTAGTTGCACCTACAAGGTTGATACACCAAAAAAATAACAAAGATGTCATACTTGCCTCCACTGTGCCATTCGTTTTGCACAGAGTGGCCCCGAACACCGTCTTCTGGGGTCCCTCGGCGGCTCTCGCAGCTCCTCCCCACATCAGATAACCCCCTAGGAGAAGCGCTTTCCGGGGGGTTACCTTGCGGGCGTGCTCCCGAGTCCATCATTCGGCGTCCATTCTTAGCCAAAACGCGTCAGCGTAGCCTGTACCCATGTACCCATGTAACCCAATAAAGTCGCCAGCCCTTTTCTGATTCAAATCATTCAGCGTCCATAGCCGCTGAATGTATGACTCTGCCCTTTCCCCCACGTCATTGGATTTGATTGACAGCAGCGGGAGCCAATGGCTGCGCTGCTATCAATCTATCCAATCAAGAGCCTAGAACCCCAGGCAGAGGAAGAGCGTGTCACCGCCAGATGATGTTCCAGGGCTCAGGTAAGTAAAACGGGGGGGGGGGGGGGGGCAGGGGGGCCGGTCACTGCCAGGTGTTTTTTCACCTTAATGCATAGGATGCATTAAGGTGAAAAAACACAAGGGTTTACAACCCCTTCAAGTTTTTATTTCTGTCTCTGCCTCCATTAGGGAAGTTTCGCCTTCTCTATTTGTCCTGTTTACTGTTATCTTCAAAAGAGAAAGTAAAAGAAAATCCCAAATTTTGTGTTCCCAGAAATCTTCCAATGGGAATGCTAGTTCTGGTGACCTGGGAGGCCCAATGGATTCCCTTAATTTGCAATGATTTCCTCTCACTTCCTGTTTTGGCTATAGGAAAGAAAGTAAAGGCAAATATCCCCAATGGGACACAGATGGCAATAAAACTGACTCCATCCAAAATGAAAATAAAAGGTTTTGCATATAGTTCTACTTTAAGTGTGCATTAATTTGAGATTTTCTTTTACTTTCACTTTCAATGATAATAGTAAACATGACAAAGAGAGAGGGTGAATCTCCTTAACCACTTGACCTCCAGAAGACTTACCTCCTTCCTAACCAGGCTATTTTTTGCGATACGGCACTGCGTTACTTTAACTGACAATACAAAATATTTTACAAAATATTTTACAGCGCACACATACAAGAATGACATTTCCTGCAGGGCTAGTTAAAAACACCTGAACATATTCAAAAAATACGGGGGTTTGGTCACACTATATTGTCATATAGTGCTAAGCCCACTTACTGCGACAAAGTACCCCGAATTAGTGGGTCCTACTCTAGTAATAGAATGGAAGATCCTCTGTCTCAACCATGGGAGCTGAACTCCTCTATGTGGGAGAACTTAAGGGGATACATCCTAAACACTGGTGGCCACTAAATAAGAGGTAATGGGGAGGGGTGCTCCAGCCCAAAAAACCTGGTCAGGGCCTATTACAATATACAAGAACATATTTGGGGGGCACACCATACAATGCGTTTAAATTCAAGATGGTGCTGCTATAAGACCTGACAATTCCGCAGTCGTGTGACACTGTACACTAAAAAAATGTATGTCCTTTTTCCCACAAATAGAGCTTTCTTTTGTGGTATTTGATCACCTCTGTGTTTTTTTGTTTTTTTGTTGTGCTATAACCAAAAAACGACCAACAATTTTGAAAAAAAAACAATATTTTTTTACTTTCTGCTATAAAACATATCCAATAAAAAAAATGTAAAAAATAAAATTTCTTCATAAGTTTAGGCCAATATGTATTCTGCATGTATTCTACATGTATTCAATATGTATTGGTAAAAAATAAATGTATATTGATTGGTTTGAGCAAAAGTTTTAGCTACAAACTATGAGATATATTTATGGAATTTTTATCTATTTTTTTTTTTTACTAGTAATAGCGGCGATCAGCGGCTTATAGGCTCCTGTTGCTGTCAATCAAATCCTGTAGGGAGGGAGTGTGTCTATGGATGCACACAGCCCGACTTAGGAGCATGCCTACCCAGGGCCTCCTCAGCACACAACTTGCTGATTGAGCACTCACAGGAAGAGCGTCAGCGGGGTACTCCAGAAGCGGTAGAAGTAAGGGACAGCTCTGTGAAATACCATTGCACTGAGCAGGTAAGTATAGCATTTTTTTTATTGTATTAATATAAAAAAGCCTTTGCAATCACTTTAAGCCTTTGCATTCTGCCATTTCGATTTATGGGGTTCCCTGGTCATATGGTGTCATCTATGATAGGTGGGTATATTAGCAAGACTGTACTAGATAATGGAAAACATATTTGCAATGAGTAAAAAACAAACACAGACACTTCGCAGCAGGTGTGCATTTGCCTTTCAAAGCTCCCTTGTAGTTCATGGAATGGAGACTAAAGCATTTAATCATTTTTTGAGGATAAGGATTTGCCTATACTTTAAGGTAAGAAACCTTTTACCTTTACAATCACTTTACTAATAGAGATGGGCCGAAAACACCCCCTGTTCGATTCACAGCAGAACTCCCAAACAGGGGAATAGTTCTAACCCGAACAGCGAACCCCATTGAAGTCTATAGGAGCTGAACAGGAAAAATCAAAAGTGCCCATTTTGAAGGCTTTCTGTATATGCAAGTAATTGGCCATAAAAGGGGTATGGGGATCCAGGTCCTGCCCTGGGGGATATGTATCAATGCGTGATTGATGATGGATTTACTCAGGATTTTTTTAACAAAGGAATTATCAACTGTGTGTGTTTTTATTACTTTTTGACACTTTTTTGGTGAACGGGTAGGATAGTACCCCATACTCATTCACATAGGGGGGGTGGAACCTGGGGGCCCCCTTGTTAAAGGGAGCTTCCAGGTTCCAATAAGCCCCCCTGCCTGGAGACCCCCACAACCAATATCCACGGTTGAGGGGATGAAGCCGTTGTCCCTATCAACATGGGGACAAGGTGCTTTGATTGGGCAAAGCTTTGCCCAATCAGGGTGCAAAATGCACTGTGCAGCGTGCAGTGCATTGCAAGACATTCGGGGGGGGGGGGGCAACACCCGCTGAACACCCTGCAAATTCGGGTGTTGGACGAACAGCTGCTATGATTGTTTGATTGTTTTTACGGTGCAGGGAATCGCTGGCAGAAAAGAATGATATCTGAATGATGCCTGCAGCTGCAGACATCATTCAGATATCACCACTCAAAGTCCAGGACATCATATGACGGCCTTGGGCGGGAAGTGGTTAAACTAAGAAAATGTACCATTTTAAGAAATAAAAATACAGCAATTTTGAAATTGATGGCAGCAATACATCTCAAAACAGTTACCATCCCCAATTTTTTTAACAATGCTCTGTAAATGTCTATGAACTAATGAGTCCAGCTGCTGGAGTTTTGTTAGTGGAATGTTGTCCCATTTTTGCCCGATATAGGATTTAACCTGCTCAACATTCCGGGGTCTTTTATGTGGAAGGGGGCATATTTCTCAGAGAGAGGCTTTAACATGCCAAAAGGAAGCAAATAAAGGAAGTTTATTGTTGGGGTTTACATACTCTTCAAAAGCTGCTGAGGTAATGGGGTTGATTTACTAAAGGCAAATAGACTGTGCACTTTGCAAAGTGCAGTTGCACTCTACAAGAGCAGTTGCTCCAGAGCTTAGTAAATGAGCAGATGCTCTGCTGACTCCCACCATCCAATCATACAAGCAAGCAAAAATGCTGTTTTTTTTTCTTTTTCTTGCATGTGATTGGGTATTCTTTGCAAAGTGAACCTTCATCTCATTTACTAAGCTCTGGAGCAATTGCACTTGCAGAGGGCAACTGCACTTTTCAAGGTGCACATTCTATTTGCCTTTAGTAAATCAACCCCAATACATTAGCTACGCAGGAAGTGCAACTTACATTTTAGGAAGATACAGTAAAGCCCCACCCTTGTGTGGCACTGCAAAGTAGGAAGCAGAGTCTACAACTGTAATGAGCTATTGTGGTTGTCCATATATGCTCATTAACCACTTGCCGCCCGCCATATAGCAGAATGACGGCGGCAAAGTGGTTTCAATACCCTGACTGGGTGTCATATGACGTCCTCAGGATATTAAGCCGATGCGCGCCCCCGGGGGAGCGCATCACGGCGATTGTTGTTGCGGTGTGTCAGTCTGACACACCACAACTCTGATCTAGGTAAAGAGTCTCTGTCAGAGACTCTTTACCACGTGATCAGCCGTGTCCAATCACCGCTGATCACAATGTAAATAGGAAGAGCCGGTGATCGGCTTTTCCTCACTTGCGTCTGACAGACTCGAGTAGAGGAGAGCCAATCGGCTGCTCTCCTGACAGGGGGGGTCTGTGCTGATTGTTTAGCACAGCCCCCCTCGGATCCCACCCAGGACCACCAGGGAAGCCGCCCAGGACCACCAGGCTTGCCACCACACTGGACCACCAGGTATGCCCCCCTAGACCCCCAGGGAAATACTAATTTTTTCCCAGGTAGCTGCCAATCAATGCCCAGGCAGCTGCCAATCAGTGCCCACTCCAATGCCTACCACTGCCAGTGCCACCAGGGATGCCTATCAGTGCCTTATATCAGTGCCGCGTATCAGTTCCCATCAGTGCCATGTATCAATGCCCATCAGTGCCCAGCAGTGCCGTCTATCAGTGCCCATCAGTGCCGCCTATCAGTGCCCATCAGTGCAGCCTATCAGTGCCACCCATAAGAACCCATCTTTGCAGCCTTTCAGTGCCCATCAGTGTCGCCTATCAGTGCCCACCAGTGCCACCCATGAGTGCCCATTAGTGCTGCCTATCAATGCCCATCAGTGCCGCATATCAGTGCCCATCGTCAGTGCCCGTCAGTGCCTGCTTATTGGTGCCACCTCATCGGTGCCGCCTTATCAGTGCCCATCAGTGAAAGAGAAAACTTACTTATTTACAAAATTTTATAACAGAAACAAAAGCAAAACTTTTTTTTTTCAAAATTTTCGGTCTTTTTTTATTTGTTTAGCAAAAAATAAAAACTACAGAGGTGATCAAATACCACCAAAAGAAAGCTCTATTTGTGGGAACAAAATGATAAAAATTTAGTTTGGGTACAGTGATGGATGACCGCACAATTGTCATTCAAACTGCAACAGCACTGAAAGCTGAAAATTGGTCTGGGCAGGAAGGTGTATAAGTGCCCTGTATTGAAGCGATTAACAGTGATAACAAATTATGCATAGTAGCAAGGTTTTACCTACTGCAATATCGGGCACTTTCACCCCCTTCCTGCCCAGGCCAATTTTCAGCTTTCAGCAATGTCGCACTTTGAACGACAATTGCGCGGTCATGCAACACTGTACCCAAATGAATTATTTTTATAATTTTCTTCTCGCAAATAGAACTTTCTTTTGGTGGTATTTAATCACCACTGGGTTTTTTATTTTTTTCAACAAAAAAAAAAAAAAAAAAAGAAAAAATACCAAAAATTTTGAAAAAAAAAAGTTTTTCTTTGTCTGAAAATGTTGTAAATAAGTAATTTTTCTCCTTCACTGATGTGTGCCAATGAGGCAGCACTGATGGGATGGCACTGATGAGGAGGCACTAATATGCAGCACTGATAGGTACTGATAGGTGGCACTAATAGGCAGCACTGTTTGGCATAACTGATGGGCACAGACTGGCATCACTGATGGGCACAGATTGATGTCACTGATGGGCACTGCCGGGGCTGCATTGTAATCAGGGCACTTATGATTAGTGCCCTGATTACCTTTACACATCTTCCCTGTGAGGAGATGCCACTGATCGGCTCTCCTCACCTCACACTCTGTCAGTGTGAGGCAAGGAGAGACGATAAACTGCACTCCCTTGTTTACATGTGATCAGCTGTGATTGGACACAGCCGATCACATGGACAAAGAGCCACGGCCGCGGCTCCTTGGCTAGATCAGGGTCACGTCGTGTCCCAGGAACATGACACGCCCGCATTTGCTGTGCTAAACTGGACGCTGTCATATGATGTCGTCCCAGAACGAGAACTGCACTGCTCCACCATCATTTGATGGTGGGCTGGCGGCAAATGGTTAAATTAATATAGACTAGGGTCACTCTCTTGCGTTGTGGTAACACGTGGTATTGCAGTATGCATACGTGCGTGCTCTATGGCACCATTCATTTTCAAAGACACCCCAAGACATTAAGGCAACACAGCTGTGCTGCAGCATGCCACAATCTACTACTGTGAGGTTATGTTCCCGAAAATGGATAAGGCATGGTTTTGATGCACTGGGGTGAGTTGGCAGCTGGTGAATGGCTCTGCCTTAGCGCAACACACGAGTACTTTAACGCCCTGCCAAATTGTGAATCCTGCCTAATACGAAGCATCTTCAAAATGTTTCTGCACTTTTATTAAGTGTTCTTGCATAGCAAGACCACTTAGGCTCCATCCACACTAGCGCGTTTTTTGATGCATTTTGCATTTTGCAGAAATGCACGGGAATTTTTTAACATGGGTTCCTATGGAACATGTTCACATCAATGCCTTTTTGTTTCTCTGCATTTTTGGAAAGGGTCGGGGACTTTTTTTCATGCAAAAAGCAGCGTTTTGCATGTAATGGATTTCAATGGACAAGCATCAAAAACGCAAGTGCACCGTTTTTGCAGCATTTTTGCAGCGTTTTTGCAGCGTTTTTGATGCGTTTTTGCCGTTTTTTTTTTTTTTTTTTAATTTTTTTTAATTTTTTTTTTAGACTGTAAAAAAAAACTGTAAAAAAAAAAAAAAAAACGCAAAACGCAAATCGCGGCAAAAACGCAGCAAAAACGCAGCAAAAACGCTGCTCTAAAACGTGGCAAGCATGAAAAAAAAACCTCCAAAAACGCTCAAAAGCAACATGCATAGGTGTGAATCGAGCCTTACTGTTATCTCACATATATATTATTATTCTTATTATAGCCAAATTTACCACCCTAACTCCTCCCACAGTTTTTACACTACATAGACAAGTAATATACCGAAACGTGCGGATTGTTCCCGATTGGTGTGCTATTACTTTGTGGAACTTTTCGCCGAATGGTTCACGAAATATCGTCGTTTTTACGGCAAAATTGGTCCCATAGGAATGAATGGCAAAATGTTCAATGTCTTTTAATTGGTGTGCTATTACTTTGTGGAACGTTTCGCCTAATGGTTTACGAAATATCGTCATTTTTGTGGCGAAATTGGTCCCATAGGAATGAATGGCGAAATGTTCAAAACTAGAGTGGGAGGTGACAAAAGCTGACAACCCCATGATCAGCCAAAACATTATGACCACCCCATGATCAGCCAAAACATTATGACCACCCCATGATCAGCCAAAACATTATGACCACGCCATAATCAGCCAAAACATTATGTCAACGCCATAATCAGCCAAAACATTATGTCCACCCCATGATCAGCCAAAACATTATGTCCACCCCATGATCAGCCAAAACATTATGTCCACCCCATGATCAGCCAAAACATTATGTCCACCCCATGATCAGCCAAAACATTATGTCCACCCCATGATCAGCCAAAACATTATCATCACCCCATGATCAGCCAAATAATTTATGACCACCCCATTATCAGCCAAAACATTATGACCACAACAAGATCAGCCAAAAGATTATGACTGCCCCATGATCAGCCAAAACATTATGACCACCCCATTAAAAAAAATAAAATAAAAACAAAATAATTTTTGAAAAAAAGAAAAAAAATAATTTTTGAAAAAAAAAAAAAAAAATCACTTTTGAAAAAAATCATTTTTGAAAAAAAAAAAAAATCATTTTTGAAAAAATGTTCAGCTCTTTCAGCTAATGGGACTTCTTCAACTTTTTTACTACTATTTATACTTTTATATATTAACCTATTTAACACTTTTCACAGTTACTCAAGCCACTCCACCCAGTTACTCTGCCCAATCCAGTTGTAGACCACTGTAGGTGGAGGCAAGAACACTTCACACAATTTCCCCAGAAATTGTAGCTTTTCTAGTAATATTTAATAGTTAAAAAAAGTGTGGAAACTTTTTGAAGACCCCTTGTACATACTGATAAGACAAATCCAACATCTAAAAAAGGTTTAAAAGAATGTTCTTTCTCTAGCACTACACAGCAGCCCAGGAACAGTAAATAAATTAAATGAGGGAAACCTATGAAAATTGGATCAGCCAGAATCTGGAGCAGCTGTGCATGGCAACCAAATAGCTTCTATCATTCTCCAGATTCTGGCTGATCCAGTTTTAATAAATTCCTCCCAATGTGCATTTGAAAAGGCTCAACAGGAGGAAGTAAAACAAATAAAAACATTGCTTAAGGCTGGGTTCACACCTATGCGAATTGGATGCGGTTTTCCCCATGGTAGGAGATTGTGACCGGCTCTCTATGGAGCCGGTTCACATACCTCTGCTGCAGCTCCAGTGCGAATTTGCACAGGGGTCCTGTGCATCTTTTGGTCCGTTTCATGTCCGAATTCAGCCCAAAAATTTGGGCTGAAATCAGACCTGAAACGGTGAATGGGGATGCAGCAGACCCCTGCTGTGAGCCGCATGCGGCAATAGTGTGAACTCTGCCTTAAAGGAGAAGTATGGGATGTAAAAGAAACAAACATTCATACTCACCTCCATGCTGCAGCATCTGTATGATGTTGCAGCTGTCCCATGCCAACTCTAAAACTTAGAAGTGAGTGATCACAGGACCGCTGATCAATCAGTTCTCGGTTTGCTTCAAGCAAACAGCAATGGCTGTCAGGCTCCATTCACACTAGCGCGTTTTTTGATGCATTTTGCATTTTGCAGAAATGCATGGGAATTTTTTAACATGGGTTCCTATGGAACATGTTCACATCAATGCTTTTTTGTATCTCTGCGTTTTTGGAAAGGGTCGGGGACTTTTTTTCATGCAAAAAGCAGCGTTTTGCATGTAATGGATTTCAATGGACAAGCATCAAAAACGCAAGTGCACCGTTTTTGCAGCTTTTTTGCAGCGTTTTTGGTGCGTTTTTGGTGCGTTTTTGCCGTTTTTTTTTTTTTTTTGTAATTTTTTTTAAGACTGTAAAAAAAAAAAGAAAAAAAAAAAAACGCAAAACGCAAATCGCGGCAAAAACGCCGCAAAAACGCTACAAAAACGCTGCTCAAAAACGTGCCAAGCATGAAAAAAAAACCTCCAAAAACGCTCAAAAGCAACATGCATAGGTGTGAATCGAGCCTTATGCTGGCCATACACTATACGAAAAATCGGCCGAAAAATCGTTCGTATGGACACTTCGTTCGTTTTTCGGCAAGTTAGTGGGTACAAATCGATAATCGTTTGTGACGTTTTTGTGGAAAAAAAAACGAACGGCATGTTTGGAAAATTTCTGCCGAACGTACGATAAATTGCAAGGTTAATGTGTTTCCCGTCCGAACTGCCTGCACTAGGTATATGTAAAAAAACGAACACAAAATTATTTATTCATGTCCACTGAACAGATTATCGGACATTATATGATGGCACGATCGTTTGCGGTCACGGTCGAACGTTCGTTTTTCGAAAATGGGTTCGGCCGATTTTCTGTATAGTGTATGGCCAGCATTAGTCACCGCTCTCGCTCTGCTCCTCCAGCACTCATTGGAGCACAAGGCTGGGGAGAGGGCGGGCACGGCTAGCTCCGGCTCTCAGCCCTGTGCTGAAAGGCAGAGCCAACTGTTGGTATTCTTCCAGAGCCTGGACCGGCTCTGCCCTGTCAACTGATAGCAGGCTATAGCCCACTATCAACTGACGCTTCATCATAAGAGAAGGGAAGTGTAGTCCTGCGACCCACAAGAGATATATGGCCAAAAATGCTTTTGTCATACTTCTTTTTTAAGAGTGCCTGAATTCCATAAAGGTAAAACAGGTGTTTGGAAAAGCTGTGGAATAAAGTGGACGTCATCTGAATTAGCTTTATGATAATACAGAATGTTTATTTTCTTCTTTCCATTCATTATTATCAGGGGGTGGGATTTACAACATATTCTGTCTTCAGGCCTTTAAAGCATGACAAAAAAAGCTTAACTTTAACTGCTGTTATACCACACAATGATAATTATGTATTTAGACTAGCTGTAGGTTTATGTAACTTCTCATTTGTGTTTGCTTAGTAAAGTGTTTCCATCACTTGCAAGCTTGGCCATGTATTATTCTCGGTAACAAAAAGAAAATAAACATTCTCACCGCTTCATATGTTCTTGCCAAAAACCTGTGAGCTAGATGAACCAACAAAATAAACAATGCTGTAAGACTAATGACCTGATAAAAAATAAATCATCCAACAAGACAACAGCTGTATTCATTTGCATCTCCAGGACTCCACAACTCCACGATTGTTTTTTCAATTTATAAGTTCCCCCAGTTTAAAAACCAATGTTCAAAAACCAATGTGCTTGCCGCCTCAACCTCCGCAACATCTCTAAACTACGTCCCTTTCTAACCAATGAAACCACAAAGCTCCTGATTCACTCCCTGGTTATTTCTCGCCTCGACTACTGCAACTCCCTCCTCATTGGCTTACCTTTAAATAGACTATCCCCCCTTCAGTCCATCATGAATGCTGCTGCCAGACTCATCCACCTTACAAACCGCACAGTGTCTGCTACCCCTCTCTGCCGATCCCTCCATTGGCTGCCACTCCGCCCAACAAATTAAATTAAAAATACTAACAATAAGTTACAAAGCCATCCACAACTCTGCCCCCAGCTACATCACTAGCCTAGTCTCAAAATACCAACCTAATCGCCCTCTCCGTTCCTCCCAAGACCTCCTGCTCTCTAGCTCCCTCATCACCTCCTCCCATATCCGCCTCCAGGACTTCTCCCGAGCCTCGCCCATCCTCTGGAATTCCCTACCCCAATCTGTCAGACTGTCTCCAAATGTATCCACTTTTAGGTGATCCCTGAAAACTTTCCTCTTCAGAGAAGCCTATCCTGCCTCCATCTAACAACTGCACTATCTCCATTAGCTCATCCCCCACAGCTATTACCCTTTTGTATAACTTGACCCTCCCTCCTAGATTGTAAGCTCTAACAAGCAGGGCCCTCTGATTCATCCTGTATTGAATTGTATTGTACTTGTACTGTCCTCCCTAATGTTGTAAAGCGCTGCGTAAACTGTTGGCGCTATATAAATCCTGTATTATAATAATAATAATAATAATAATAATAATAATAATAATGTTCACTTACCTTCTCCATGCTTCAATGCGGTCATTGACTTCCTCCTTTTTTCAGTGCCGGAGGCATTTTCAGAGCAGAACAACCCTGGGGGACATTTATCAATCCTATGGCAAGGCAAGGTAATGGTGTACAGTAGGGGGCGCTAGAGACCTGAAAACATATGTATCTGCCAATAGATACACGCACTAACTATATCAACCACAGTGGATTAAATAGTGCTGTTTGTGCTAAACTGAAATTATATCAAATACATAGTTTAAAATAAAAATAAATATAAAGAATGAAGTGAAAAGTGATATTAAAATCAACAAAATTCTTAGTGCAAGTGTGATAAATGAAATCGTGATGTTTGATTGTCCCAATCCATTGAAAAGATCATAGCAAACAGTTGAAACCAACATCAAAGCAGACACATGGATCCTCAAAGATGCAACAATTCTTGCGATGATATAAAGATTCCGTCACCCAAGAGGAAAAAACACCTGAAGATAATAGATATCTGCTTACCAGATACCAATGACTTCTTTAACTAAAAAGAAAGTCATTAGTGCTTGTACAGGATTGTGCCTGTTCACATGAAGGCTGGAAGGCTGGATGGTACTTTAGGCATAGATCCCTCCCGTCCCATTCATTCAGGATAGGAAATATGAGAAACAAAAGGGAATCTCCATAGCGTAAAACCGTTTAATGTATAAAAATAGAGAACAATAAAATAGCCAATTGGCCTCTTACATTGATCGGTGCCTACCCGGCACTGGGACTGCTCGCATGTCAGGGTGAATGGAGTCAGGAGCCCTTCGCATCACATCGCACATGCGGCGTGCGTTCCACCCCGTGCGTCTAGCTAACCAGATGATCCGGAAGTAGGTGGGACGATTCTGGACATGTGACCACGTACCGCTCCGACGTACGTTTCGTTTGTGAACGTCTTCACAAACGAAACGTACGTCGGAGCGGTACGTGGTCACATGTCCAGAATCGTCCCACCTACTTCCGGATCATCTGGTTAGCTAGACGCACGGGGTGGAACGCACGCCGCATGTGCGATGTGATGCGAAGGGTTCCTGACTCCATTCACCCTGACATGCGAGCAGTCCCAGTGCCGGGTAGGCACCGATCAATGTAAGAGGCCAATTGGCTATTTTATTGTTCTCTATTTTTATACATTAAACGGTTTTACGCTATGGAGATTCCCTTTTGTTTCTCATATTTCCTATCCTGAATGAATGGGACAGGAGGGATCTATGCCTAAAGTACCATCCAGCCTTCCAGCCTTCATGTGAACAGGCACAATCCTGTACAAGCACTAATGACTTTCTTTTTAGTTAAAGAAGTCATTGGTATCTGGTAAGCAGATATCTATTATCTTCAGGTGTTTTTTCCTCTTGGGTGACGGAATCTTTATATCATCGCAAGAATTGTTGCATCTTTGAGGATCCATGTGTCTGCTTTGATGTTGGTTTCAACTGTTTGCTATGATCTTTTCAATGGATTGGGACAATCAAACATCACGATTTCATTTATCACACTTGCACTAAGAATTTTGTTGATTTTAATATCACTTTTCACTTCATTCTTTATATTTATTTTTATTTTAAACTATGTATTTGATATAATTTCAGTTTAGCACAAACAGCACTATTTAATCCACTGTGGTTGATATAGTTAGTGCGTGTATCTATTGGCAGATACATATGTTTTCAGGTCTCTAGCGCCCCCTATTGTACACCATTACTTATTTGATTGTTTTATTCAAATTAGGGGAGCAGCTTGTATTTGTGACTTTTTGTTTTTTTGTGTGTTATTCACATTTACCATATTTATTTATTAATTTTTCCATATTTATTATCACGGGCGCGAAAGTATTGTCTATTTATCAAGGCAAGGTAATGCTAAACAGGAACACAGAGATGTATGGACGCATGGTGAGACAGATTTAGGACACGGTTACAGTCTGAATCGTAAATATATCCTTTGGTTGCTCTAGTTGCAAACTGTGAAACTAAATGAGACCTGACCCTGATCACTCCTTAAAGTGGTTCTAATCTTCATGTATTATTTTTTTTATTTATTTCAGGTACTTATATTTTATGCATGAAGGTAAAAAGCCTACCCCCTCAGCCCCCACCTTAAAATCACCTGAACCCAATCACAATTCAGCGATGTCCACGAGAGCAGAAACTCTCCTGGATCTCTGCCTCCTCATTGGCTGAGACACAACAGCAGGAGCCATTGGCTCCCGCTGCTGTCAAACACAGCCAGTGAGGAGGGAAAGGGGGGGCAAGCCATGCTCTGTGTCTCACACAGAGGAGACTCAGAAGCAAACACACAAGTACCCCCACACCAAGCAGCTTGCTATGGGAGCACTTAGCAGGGAGGAGGGGGCCAGGAGTGCTGCCGGGGGAACTGAGAAGAGGCAGATCAGGGCTGTTCTGTGCAAACCCATTACACAGAGCAGGTATATGTTTAAAAAAAAAAAAAGCTGAACCTTTAGAAACCCTTAAAGGGGTTGTAAAGTTATTTTTTTTTTTAAATAACAAACATGTTATACTTACCTTCACTGTGCAGCTCGTTCTGGCACAGAGTGGCCCCGAACCTGGTCTTCTGGGGTCCCTCGGCGGCTGTTTCAGCTCCTCCCCGCAAGCATTTACCACCTTCATGCGAGCTCCCTCGCACGGTGGTGAGTGCTTGCGGGCGCGCTCCCGTGATACAGCCGGCGGCTATAGCCGCTCGCTGTATCACTCGGCCCCGCCCCCCGGCGCGCCGCGTCATCGGATGTGATTGACAGCAGCGCGAGCCAATGGCTGCGCTGCTTTCAATCCATCCACTGCAGCCAATCAGCGACCAGGCTGAGCTGCAATGAAGCTGACGAGGACAAGGAGCGAAGATTCGAGGCGTCAGGTAAGTAAAACGGGGGGCCTGGGGGCGGCGGTACTGTCAAAAGTTTTTTCACCTTAATGCATAGAATGCATTAAGGTGAAAAAATTTTTACCTTTACAACCCCTTTAAATTATGCATCTGTTTAGAGCAGAAATTAGTGTTATCTTTAGTAATAAATCTGTCTTTGAACTTTGCAAACAGTCACACTTGGCTGCTCAGGAATAATAATGCATGAATGCAGAATTATAATGCATGTGCTTACACTGCGGAGGCTCTCAAAATTTAGAGTTAGGACTGCAGAAAATACTGGGGATTTTGTTTGCACACATTTGTAAATATATGCGTAAGCTGCAGCGGCCATGTCACAGCACCCCAGCATATTGCAGTCCTAACTCTATAATTTTGAGAGTCTACCAAGTAAGAGCACATACAGTATATAATTAATTGATTATGAGCAGGTTTGCATGGAGGGAGCCCACCCCTCCTTAAAGGTAGATGTGGCTGCTGCAGCTTATGCATATATTTGCAAATGTGTGCACACTAAACCCCTTGTCTTTAACGTGAACTGTTATGCCGCGTACACACGGTCGGACTTTTCGTCTACAAAAGTCCAACGGACGCTGACGGACTAAAGCTGGCTGGTAATCCGATCGTGTGTGGGCTTCTCCAGACTTTCAACGTACTTTTTTAGCCTCAAATCCGACGGACTTTAGATTTGAAACATGCCCCGAAGTCCGCTCGTCTGTATGCTAGTCCGACGGACAAAAAAACGACGCATGCTCATAAGCAAAAACTAAACGGAAGCACTCGGTCTAGTAAAACTAGTGTTCGTATTGTAGGTAGCACATTCATCATGCTGCAAAATCTGTGATCGTTGAATGCAGCGCATTTTATTTCTTCTTTACGAATGCTCTAAAGAACGAAGGTGTTTTGCTGTTCATAATCAGAGTTCTCCCAAACTGATTTCTGGATTCTTTTTCTCTTTGATCTCATGAATGATATAGTATGCTTTTTAAAAACAATGTTTCCATACTAATAATACTTTTTCCCTTTTTTTTTTATTTTTTTTTTTTTTAGGTTTGTAAAGTTACCAAAAAGAACCCATTATTCAATTTTTTTTTTCTAGTGATTATTTTTTAGTTTTTAGATAAAGTTAACCCAAAGCACCGTTTTTGGTTATGTAGATTTTTTTATTTTCAAGACTTACCACTTGAACATTATTAACATTAGTAATGTATTTTTGGTGTGTTTTTTTCAAACTCAATGAGATTGTTGTCCCTTGTTAATT